>NC_091395.1:3944393-4247424 GCF_032191515.1 Phaenicophaeus curvirostris
ACTTTACAGTATGATCTCCTGCTGTGTCTTCATGATGCTGACAAGCTGCATTTACAACTCATGTTCTCAAGATCTACAGCAAGTGCTTTTTGTGAAGGAAATGTCTTCCTCAAGCATTAGTAACAGAAGAGGTTGTAGTTTGCTGCTATGGCAGGATCTCTAGAACTTTTCTGAGGACTCACCGGGAATTAATTTGAGAAATTCTTCACTTTAATTATTATCTAATACAAAACCAAAACCAAACCAATCCTTTCTTGTCAGACATCAGGCACTGGCGTGTGCATGTTTGTTCCTGAGTGTCTGGGGTTAGAGGCTGGGTTTTTTGTTGACGTCTTTTTTTTCCCTTGAATTATATGACAATGATAAAATATGAAAGTAAACAGAAAAAAAAACCAGTGACATGTCCACAGTTATTCCCTTACTTATGATAAGCGAATCATCAGCCGGGGGAAGAAGATAAGCAATGAACTGTATACCATCGAGCTCTGGATAACTAGAAGCAGTTTTTGATCAGCCTGAGCACTTGCTCCACATCAGTGCATCTCTAAATAAAGTAAGAAATGATCCCGTGGCACTGTGTTTATAAAAAGAAAAACATAGAGGGGAAAAAAAACCCAAAAAACAAACAAGCAAGCCAAGAGCATTATCCTGCAGTTGCATCCAGTCATGTGAATGGAAGCTTAACAGTTTAATTAAGCTTGTTTGTGGGTTGTCTTTTGATTCTCATGAGCTTAGAAGGAAGGCTCCTGTTACTTACTATCTGGACCAACTGAAAAATTTTCAAGAGCAGTTTGGCTTCTGACCCGGGATTTTGATGCACCTCTTCAAAAATCTGCAATGGCACACTGGGAGCAATGCCTGCAAAAAGGAAATTTAAGGTGGAAATTCTTCTATTGGCCATAAGCATAGAATTGCTAGGGAAGTTAAACTTCCCTCAGAGTTTGCAGGCTTAGGACACAGTGACATGGCACTGGCTTGAGTGGTTCTTGTGTTCCCAGGTGGAGCAGCTATGTCTAATAAGAGGTTTGGATGAGAAATGAAGTAGGAAGAGGAACAACGTGCTTTTTCTCTGGTAAAGCGGCAGCTGGAGAATAAGTGGAGCATCCTGTATAAGCACTTATTGTAATGAGTAACACAAGTTTGTTAATGAGTGATGCATGTGAAATGCCTCTGTTGTTCTAAAACCTCTGAGTGGCCTGCAGACAGAGCCCTATAAAATATTCACTTAGGCAGGTGAAAATTTGCCTGGCAATAAATGGCTACACTAATTAGATTTTGAAAGGTGTTTTTAACCTTTTCCACCTTATCAGAAATAGTGAGGATCTCAATCTTCATTACATAAAGCAACTTCACACTGGTTTTAGTGCCACCAATTCTGTTTAGGTGAACCAATGTGGGAAATAGAGAAATAAGGGAGAAAGGGTTGTGAAGGGATAGGACGGTTTCCAAAAATATGTCTCCTTGAAACTAGCAGTTCATATCAGGTGAATTTCTTAGTTGTTCAGCGCTCCATGCTGAATAGCATGATCTTGTGTGCTATGTTTCCTCTTCCTTCGATACTCAAGAAAAAAAATAGAGTAATTATGAATACAGCAAGACTTCAATTAACATCTCACAACATGACACAAAAAAGTCACCTTGTGTGTCTTCTGATTGCTAAATGAGAGGAGGGTTTTGGAGGTCTAACTTCATATAAAATGCTAGAAATTAAGCAGCTTTGACAGGAGCAGGGGAAAAAAGAATGTAATTGCTTGTACATGCCATTCTGCTGCCTCATCATAAGTGTCTCTGTGGTGGTGTTAGATTGTGCTAGGTCCTTTCACCTTCATGGGTACAGAAGAGGTAGGTTGCCAAAAGCAGTTGCTCTTGGCAATGCTGGTTTACTTACTGAAAGAAACAGCAAGAAAGATGCAGCTTTAAGAATTGCCTGAGGCCAGCTGGTTGGAAAAGGTAACTAACCAATTTAATAAACTCTGAGATGTTGAAGGAACTAAGCAGGATCCTTACAATAGGTTATAAATGTTATTTTGTGACTCTGAATAACAGGAAAGATTAGGCTTATCATTTTCTTAAGCTTAAAAATATTTTTTCAAAGATTAGGTGGAAAAATCTTTGGGACATCTAACTTGTAATCTGTGCATTCCCAGGATTCCGTAAGAGAACTGCTGAGTCTGAAAGTCCTAGATTTAAGTGCATTTTCAACAAAACCAACTATCATGTTAGATCTGGCCAGGCTACAAGGCATCATTTTCCCCTGTTATCTCAAAACCATGTGTATTGTATGTATTAAAAAATGCCACGTTGTCAAAACAATTCACAATGCCTTGCAATCTAAACCAAAATCAGATATCTGTCAGAGGGTCAAAACTTTAGGTCCTAGAGTTTCCAAATGTAGGAATTAACATCATCCTAGCCCTTCCAGCCTTCTTGCTGGAGAATGGGAGATTTTGGGTTTTGGTAAACCTGAGCTGCCACTACTCCCTGGACCTGCAAGGTTTAGAAAGCCCATGAAATCAGAGCTGGCTATATAGTGTTGGAGTCCAGGTTCTATGTGACAAGTTCCTGGTGTGATAAGCAGCCCTGGGTCGATGCAGCTGGGCACTGAAAACTCCATCCTAAGAGCACTCTGCCTGATATGGCTGTCTTGACTTCTCAACTGTTTTGTAGCCAACCACCATCAGTCCTCCAGGCAAAGAATTACACTTTATAGAATGTACATCTCAAAACAACTATTAAACAGCTGCCATTTCTGTTTTATTTCTCTCGTTTCAGTGCTGCAGAAGTATCCATTTCACAAGAAAGGACACTGTGTGCAGGCTTGGAAAACATAGGTGAAACAGTACGGAGAAAAGAGTCCCTGTTTCCCTAGTAGAGAATGCAGCAACTGTTTGGTAAGGCAGAGCTTAATGCTCTTTCCCTGGCTGTATAAACAACAAAACCTCATGCATGACTTTCCACGTTCCTTACTGTTTTTTTCCTGCTTCATAAATGAAATTATTAAAATGCCAGTAAACACCAACGGGCTATCTGATATTCTATCCCTAGTCCAACAGGAATTAAAGCCCAATGTTTCTTAGGAAGGTGAAACAAGTTCATAATGTATGCAAAGCCCTCCACATTTGCAGCATGCAGGGAATGTGTCCTCTCTCAGATGGTGATCATTCTTTTAGCACGGTAACATTTTTCAGGCAAGAATATCTGCAAGTGCCTTGAAGCGTAAGGAACATTTATGGATCTACATAAATGCATAATAATAATAGTCAGTGCCCTTAACCATGAGATTTGATAGACCTTATAATTTAATCTTAACTAGTGCAGTGTGTCTGCAGACAGTACTCTTTTTTTACATATTCACAATCCTACTACTTGCCACAAAATATCGTGCTGTAGAAGTTTTAGTATCCTTCAAAAGGCAGAACGCAGTAAGAGTCACCTTTCCACACAAATAAATATTCTATTTGTAATAAAGAGAAGTAGAGAGAGAAGTAAGGACAACTGCAGTTTTGTATCGTTACAAAAAGACTCCAGTTCCAGGCATATTTATTCCCTTGGAAAGAGTGCGGTCTGCTAAGAGAAGTTAAACATCAAATTCTTTTTCTTACTGTGATGCTTCTGATCTTTTTGAGTGTATTTCAGACTCATCTTCTGGTGATACCAGAATTTTGCTTAAGATTGTTTTTTTGCCTCACGCCTCTTCTCTCTGTTTCTTGTAGAGATACTAAACAAAGATAAATACGTAAAATGATAGAAAAAGACCTAGTTTTTACTGGGTAGATTGTCACTAAATTACATCTGAGCAGAGAATATCTATTTCTGTAGAATCGTGTCAACATATATTTGCCAAATTTGCAGTTGCTTATTGCATAAACCTGCTGCTGTTCTCTTAATGAAACAAAAGTTTGAAATTCAGGTGGTCTGAGAATGGAGGAAATATGATTTCAAAAATCTTCTAGTATTACTCAAAGGGATGTTATTGAAGGAGACATTTTAACAGCTGCTGTTTAGAAGTTTCTGCCCATTTTGGCTTATCAGTGTCAATACCTTCCATTTTGTTGTGTGCGGAAATTGTGTTTATGTAAGTGTGTGTCCATGCTTGAAGAAACATTGCTATGTGTTAAATGAGTGATAGGTAACTCCCTGCTCTGCAAACGCATCCACAGAGCCTCTTATTTACACACAAAATGGAAGATGACTAGTAGCTAGGATTTTCATGTAGAGTTGATAAGGGAAAAGCAGTCCTTTTTGTTCTACCAAGACTGTAAATGTGCTGGAATTTTCTCTATGTTTTTTAATCTATATATTGTCATAAATGCAATCAAATCATAATATCGATTATTTCTGACCTAACTTTAGCAAGGTACTTCAGCATGCATTTGTTTTTAGGTATAGAATCATAGAGTCATAGAATCATAGAATCACCAGGTTGGAAGAGACCCGCCGGATCATCGAGTCCAACCGTTCCTATCAAACACTAACCCATGCCCCTTAGCACCTCGTCCACCCGTGCCTTAAACACCTCCAGGGAAGGTGACTCAACCCCCTCCCTGGGCAGCCTCTGCCAGTGCCCAATGACCCTTTCTGTGAAGAATTTTTTCCTAATGTCCAGCCTAAACCTCCCCTGGCGGAGCTTGAGGCCATTCCCTCTTGTCCTGTTCCCTGTCCCTTGGGAGAAGAGCCCAGCACCCTCCTCTCCACAACCTCCTTTCAGGTAGTTGTAGAGAGCAATGAGGTCTCCCCTCAGCCTCCTCTTCTCCAGGCTAAACACCCCCAGCTCCCTCATCCGTTCCCCATAAGACCTGTTCTCATTGGCTTCAATACCACTGCTGAAGTGTTTCAAGCTATACAAATGCTTAAGCACCTCACCAAAATAGAGCTAAAGATGCTGATATGACAGGTATGGTATTGTTTGAGAAGGCATATCTAAAACTGACAGCAACTGTATTTTGATCCTCCCTGTTCTCTGCAGCCTGTTTCTGCATCAGTCATGTCACAGGTCAGACACGTTCTGCTAAGGAGTTTTAGCCTAACAGCTATCCACTGTCTCAACAAGAAAAAGAGATCAAATGTATTGATATTAAAAGATTGCAGCCTCAAATCTCTATATTAAAACAAAAAAAAGTTATATTTTCTGTGGCATTGGTACAATATTTAGAAAAACATGTGAAGCTGAACTCTAAAGGACAGAAATATCTCAAGTATATCTTTATAGCAAACCTAAGGAAACCTGTTCAAAACTGAATATTATTTTTCTTTCAGTATGATAATGATAGTGTCAGTTTCCAGCTTTCTGACTTACAGAAGCAATTCAGGGACAACAGCATCTTGCCTTTCAGTCACCTTCTTGTGGACATAAAGAGCAAAAAGAACTCTTTCTTGATCTTGCTTTCGTGTGCACTCCTCCTTTTTGCTCGTTAATAATGTATGTTAATGTATTTTTAAAAGTGAGTTTCTTTTTCATCTAAAGCTTGTTTATGATTATATTTATAAAACACATTTCCTTACTGGGTTGCTTTTCCACTTAACACAGAGGAAGAATGTGATGCTGTAAAGTTGAGTCTCGGCGTCAGACAGTTATGAGAAGCAGTTGGTGCTGAATGTTTTGGATCAGATGAGCCAGCCAGAAACAATCATCTTAGTTCAGCAATGGTATCTTCCATGTGTCTCTGGATTCAGAGAACATTGTTGCATAGAATTCTGTCTCTCTTGTAAAATTGGCCTTTACAGTCAAAAGCTTTCTGATTGCTCTAGAGCTGAGGCTGAAAGACAGAGGAAAAATATCACAGCATTGCAATTTATTCTTGAAACCTACTGGTTTTGTGTTTCCTTGGCTTGGTGGTGAAAACAGAATGATCAATAAGCAGCCTGGAAATAAGTGACAAGTAACCACTGACAGATGCAAAACAGGTCTTATGACTAATGTTACTTCCAATTTGAGAGCACTGTGCTGTAAGAGATCTTGTTAGTATGTGCTTACCTGGAACAGAAAGGGGAGTCATTTGAATAACATTAGCATTGTAGTAAGGGAGCCAGCCTTATCACACTCAAGTAACATTGGATGTCTGAGAGACAGCATACAGAATGCAATCCTGAAAAGATTTTACATCTAAGTAGAGCTGTGCCTTTAGATTGGCTCTCATTACCTGGAAAGAGGTCGGTAGCGCTTGTGCAGTCACTGCTCAGCATTCTCCCTCATGAGAGACTGGAGGTACAAAAACCACCCTCAAAACATCCCAGATGTGTGACGGTTGTTTCCAGTTATTTCAGATAATATTTGTAAAATAGGCTGTTTTCAGTTCTCTGGAGACAATGACTTTTTCACACTTGAAGAGTTAGTTACAGCCATACGTGTTACTGCTGTCTTCAAGAAGCCTGAGTAGCAAAAGGGAGAACTAAATTGCTGGTCAGAAAGGTGGTTCTGCATTTTCCATTCTGGCGTGGAAATTAGAAAGTCTTTTCTTTCTCTTTCTGCCAAAGCATCTATTCAGGTCATTTAATTTCTCTTTTCCTGTCATTGACAGAGGGCATTAAGACTTTCTCTCCCTATCCATGTAATGATCTCCAGACTGATACTGAACTTCCTCAAGAAAAGACAGAGGTTTCATGTCTGACTTCAGTTGTGAGGCAAGGCCTGGATCTTCTCTGTTTGAGGTGAGTAATCCAAACACTGAATCTTTGGCTGATTGATGGTGTGGTTTGAGGGAACCCAGTCTCTGAATGAGTAGATTTAGATTAGATATTATAAAGAAATTTTTTACTGAGTATGGTGAGGCACTGGAACAGGTTGCCCAGAACTCCTATCCCTGGAGGTGTTCAACGCCAGGTTCATAGAATCATAGAATAACCAGGTTGGAAGAGACCCACCGGATCATCGAGTCCTACCATTCCTATCAAACACTAACCCATGCCCCTTAGCACCTCGTCCACCCGTGCCTTAAACACCTCCAGGGAAGGTGACTCAACCCCCTCCCTGGGCAGCCTCTGCCAGTGCCCAATGACCCTTTCTGTGAAGAATTTTTTCCTAATGTCCAGCCTAAACATCCCCTGGGGCTTCGATGAGGCTTTGGGCAACTTGATTCATTAGAAGGTGTCCATTTCCGTGTCAGGGGTGTCAGAACTGGATGATCTATAAGGTCCCATCCAACCCAACCCATTCCATGATTCTGTGAGCTATCCTAGAAGTGATATAGGCTGGGTTGAGCTGGATCCATGTGCCTCACTGTGAAAGAAGTACCAAAGGTAACAATGACTATCGTGTTGAAAAGTGAGATTGTATGTGTTGAGAAATAAATTTTGGGTAGTTGTAAAATGTGTTCATAAACCATTTGGAGATTTAAGGCACTGGTGCTTCAAAAATAAGACAACCTCTCAGGACTTCACTCTTACCAAGTCTGAAGAGAAGACTGCACCTAGGAACCTTAATTTCTACCCCACTTTGTCTGCCATGCTAGTAATTGAATTAGGGGAATATAGATGTGCTGCAGACATTTTCACTATAGTAATTAGCACTCTTATTGTTACAATTAGCAGTAAGAAATATTTACAAATGTCCTTGGGGTAAAAGGACCCCTAACTAATTACTATAATTGCACAAGAATTGCATATAATTGCTGGACTTCCCAGAAATGACTTTGAGAGAAAATCCGTGTGGCCAATTGCATTACTACTTCCTCAGATCAATATTATATTAGTCCTAGAGCACGGATACCCACAGGGCAAAGTAGCAAACTATTAGCATTTCATTAACAATATACCACATCACAAGACTATTACTCAAATAATGGATGATCCAGGCATATCTTCAAATGTTGATGAAAAACTAGCATTCTTTCTGTTCTTTCTTCCTTTTCTGCTTTTCAGACAAACATTTGTCATGAGTTTCAGATTTTCATACATTAAATTTTTCTGTTCATAAGAGCGTGATGTCAGCAACAGCCTTGCTTTCAGTGTATTTTTCCAATGAGTTTTAATACTAATATGAGAAAAAAAAAACAAGCAATCAAACCCAACATCCTTCAGGCTGTATCCAGAACGGTTTATTTTTTTGTTTGTTTTTGTTTTTTTTTTTTGCTTTCTTCCAAGATAGACAAAATTGCTGCTAATTTGTGGCAGGGCTTCAATTTATTTGTCTAAGTTTTCCATGAGGGCCGTGCTCTTTCCAACTCAGGTTTCATTTAAATTTAGATCAAAGTGTAGCATCTTTTTGAAGAGTCCAGTCACTCATGTCTGTTACAGAGGGAAAGACAAAGTCGTAATATCAGCAACATGATCTTGCTGAAGAACCAGAAATAACTCAGAGATGGAACCACTGGTTTAAAAAATATATATTGTAGCATCTAATTGTTTACTAAATAGAGGAGATGCCCTAAACAGTCTGCCAAAGCAAAATAAATACAAGGAAAAGAATTTTAAATATTTAAATTGATTGCCAGAGTTAAAACACTAATTTTTTTGTTCCTGTGTCTACACATTTCCTAAGCGTTCAGTTGTATCTTGGAAAGGGCTATGAGTATCTGGCACTTCCTATTGAGTTGACGTTATTTATTCAGGAAGTTATCTAAGATTTGAGACTTTAAATTTTAGGTTTATGTCTTTCCAAGGCATTCGGAAGACACAAATAGAGTGAGTATTTTTTCAGCTGTTTTGCAGAGGAAATAATTAAACACAGATCTGAATTTAAATGAGAAAACTTTTCTAAAAAAAAAATAAAATAAAATAATTTTTTTTTCAAAGATATCAAGAAAAACATTTTCTTTCTTGCAGATCACTTATTTAATTTGCATGTCTTATAATCTTGCCCAAACAGCTGTGTTCAGGTCCATAAAATCATTATGTTATCAGCACACCTTTGGGGTTCTGGCTAGTGCATATTTAAAATGGATCACTCCACAAACATTAAGATGGCATGGGACAGAGACCCCAAGAATGACATGCAATGCAGCTACCTTCATATAATTTTTTATATTTTACGGCTGCAGATATAAAGCTTTATAATTCATGGATTATTTGCATTTTACATGTGCATTATAAAAAAACAGTTGATAAAGAGGAAGATGACACATTGTTTTTCTTCACTTATAAGCTGTTTTAATTGCTTTGCTGCATGCACAGAACGTTTGGGGCTAATCACGTTACTAATAATATGGTTCTGCTTTATCAATGGCCACAGCTGGAAGTTTCAAAATTTGTTCTATTTTTAGAATATAGTTTATTTTGTTCTTGTCAGAACAGAACAGGTGCTGAAGGCCAGGTTGGATAAGGCTTTGAGCAACCTGATCCAGTGGAAATTGTCCCTTCCAACCAAAACTATTATATATTTTTATGATTCTATGAAATAAACAGACATATATAAAAATAATCCTTTTAATTTCAGTAAATTTGATTAATTCTGAATAATCCTTAGGGTACTTAAGCCATCAAGATGGAGGTGCATGGAAGGCTAGAGCTACAGCTATGAGCTTATCTTTTCTTCTGGTCAGGAAAAAATGATTCAGTGAATACAGCATTTTGGTTTTTTGTCTTAGCTTTTGCATTATGTAATTCGTTCAAGTATTTCACATTCAAAACTGGTCAATGCAGGCATCAACTTCTTTCTGTTATACTGCCACTGCAGGGGATAGGCATGAGAAACCAACAACTGGGGAAGCAGAAGGGTTAAAGAAACCTACAGATTTTACTGGAGGTGTCAGGAAAATTAATTTTGTATTTCAGTTGTGGTTTTGTCTGCTAAAATCTCCAGGAAGCATTTAACATGTTATCTAGGCAATTTACACTTTTTTGGAATGTGATTTATCCTTATCCATTTACAACAGAGTTCCCGCTGTTCACTTTATAGTTTTGTTTTTCATTGTTTTGGTGAGATACGACATTAATTTGCTTTCACATCTTTTATTCATTTTACGTAGGGAAAAATTCTGTTTAATATATTACCACGTGAGTTCTGGAAAAACATAACATATGATTTTAGTAAAGGTTGGAGATATATATACCCAAATACATTATTAAGGAACATAAAAATCTGTCTTGGAAGAAGACGTGACAATGTTTGTATATGTTAGTCATTCAAAAACTAAGGTGAAAGCATCTGTGAACCATAATACCATAATATCTAGTTGAATTGTAAACTCTGGCTGGTTTTCTTCTCTTCCTAGCGCGAGGCTTGGCATCTGCCTTCACCAGCTCTCTCATGGAGGTTGCTTTGCAATGTGTAAGCATTCTTCCTGATGACAGCTTGCAATATGAAGACTTGACCCTTAGCAAATTGCAGAGGTTTGACCTGCAAGTATGGCCATAAAGGCTGTAAATGTGCCATAATAAAAAGTGAATTTGCAAAAGAAGAATAAATGAATATATAAAATACAAAGTACTACTCTTCATTGGAATTCATTTAGCAGTCAAGTAAGTACATAACTCCAGCTTTTTATTTTTGAAGTCTGTTATCAATTATACAATTCCTTTAAATTACAGTACTTGAAATAAATGTGTATCTCGCTTAAATCTGACATAAAATGAATCTGATTAATTGATTAATTTATACTGTGTTTTAATATCTAATTCCATACACTGCATACACTGAGAATTGTTATTATATTTTTCAAAACTGAGCATAGAATTTCGCAATGTCAGGTCATTTTTTGCCCTTCTATGTAAGCATGAGATGTCTGTCCACATTGGATGAGGCTTTGAGCAACCCAGTCTAGTGGAAGGTTCTAGTGCCCTGCCACCACTGCTCCCCCAAACACTAGGGGGGTTGGAACTGCCTGCAGGGAGAGGGAGCTGGGGGTGTTGTTTGGGAGCCGGCAGTGTGCCCAGGTGGCCAAGAAGGCCAATGGCATCTTGGTTTGTATCAGAAACGGCGTGACCAGCAGGTCCAGAGAAGTTATTCTCCCTCTGTACTCGGCACTGGTGAGGCCGCTCCTCGAATACTGTGGTCAGGTTTGCACTCCTCACCACAAGAAGGATGTTGAGGCTCTGGAACGAGTCCAGAGAAGAGCAACGAGGCTGGTGAAGGGGCTGGAGAACAGGCCTTATGAGGAGCGGCTGAGAGAGCTGGGGGTGTTTAGCCTGGAGAAGAGGAGGCTGAGGGGAGACCTCATTGCTCTCTACAACTACCTGAAAGGAGGTTGTGGAGAGGAGGGAGCTGGCCTCTTCTCCCAAGTGACAGGGGACAGGACAAGAGGGAATGGCCTCAAGCTCCACCAGGGGAGGTTTAGGCTGGACATTAGGAAAAAATTTTTCACAGAAAGGGTCATTGGGCACTGGCAGAGGCTGCCCAGGGAGGTGGTTGAGTCTCTCTTCCAACCTGGTGATTCTATGAATTGTTCAGTTTACACCTGCCACAAAGACCTTGACACCTAAAACTGTTTTCCCTCGTGAGCAAATATTTGTGAGATATTTAAATTCCATCTTTCTTCTGACGTTAATGAAAATGGAATGGCCAAAAAGTACTTTAAAGACTTATGCTTAACTGTTCTGTTTTGGCTTGTGAAAGTTTAAAACAGTACTATTACTAACATAAAAGTTCAGTATAAAAAAACATTATATCAACTCCATTACTGTCTTGATGCTGCTCTGGGCTTGTTTAATATCATAAGCGTAATTACAGAAATTAAATGAGCATCTTCCTGTAAGAATTTATAGAATCACTGAATGGTTTGTGTTGTAAGGGGCCTTAAATGTAGAATCATAGAATCACCAGGTTGGAAGAGACCCACCGGATCATCGAGTCCAACCATTCCTATCAAACACTAAACCATGTCCCTCAGCACCTCGTCCACCCATGCCTTAAACACCTCCAGGGAAGGTGACTCAACCCCCTCCTCTGGCAGTGCCCAATGGTCTTAAAAATTACTCAACCACAGCATCAATTCCCTTGTTAAAAAGTTCAGAAAAATGTAGAGCAATCTAATTTAGTATCTATCATTTTAGGAACCTTTACCTTTTCACTAAGATTGATGAACAGAGAAACCATGGCAGATCTGTCATATCCATGCTACTTTCACTAGAAAGCTGTTAGACTCGTAGATATTATCCTAGAGTTACTCATTACTCAAAAAGTAGAATCTTTGTGAGTGTTCAGTCTTTCAAAATGCAGCAGACTTTCTCCAGAAAACAAATACAACAAATATTTCTCCATAAGGTCTCCTGTTGTGGTGTATACCTTAAGTATTTGCAAGAACTAGCTAGACTCATGCTTAAGACTTATGCCAAATATGTGACCAAAAATATCCTTGTCATCTTAAACCACATCAATTTCACCCTTGGCTGGACCTACAAATAGTAAGACTGCTGGTAATTTGAGATAGGTCCTTGATATGCTTGTCTCTGCTCCCAGAGGAAAGAGAGAGAACAGCTTCTTGATAATAACATCACAACCCGTGCTGTGCAATGCATGGGTGGCAGCCTCGGTAGATGAACTGAAACGTTGCCCACTTCAGTGATTTTTGCTGCAGGTTTAGTAGCTAATACCCTTTGATTTATCCGGAATACCTGAGCACCTTGGCCACCCTTCAAATGCCATGAAATACATGGTATTAATCCACAGATTACAATAGGGAGAAAACGGCACAGATGAAGCTGTCAATCTGAACAGAAACAACCATCCTCTGAATACAGCAAAAATGCTCTGATGTGCTGCAATGCCTCGTTTGCTGCTGAACCAAACCTGAGAGCACTGACACCCAACGTGTCAAAATTGCAAATAATGACACTCCTCAGAAAAACACCACAGCTTTGAACAAGACATCTGAAGTTAAATCTCATTATAGTAGGAAAATAAAAGGCCACCCAAGTTTCTCCTTTATTTCTAGGTGCCAGTCATACAGTATGTACATGGAAAATGTCTAGACAGTTCCAACCTATATAGCAAGGACTGGAATTATCACTCATCACTCTTCAGAAAATCTCAGTCAGAAGTAAACTACATTCTTTACCAATTTTTATTAAGCCATGATATTACATCTTCTAAGCCACAACTCTATATTTTGTTTCTTGTGTAATATTTTGACTATGTCACGTCTTAATCCTTTTAACTTCTAGGATCCAATATTTATTTCAGTGTAAGAGCTTATGACATTAGGAAGAAGTAGGTTTACAGGAAAAAATTATGACTTCCAGTTAAATTTTAATGTGACCCGTATTCATCCGTATGTCGATTCTGTAAATCAGACACTAGAGATGCTTATAGGCTATTTCATTGAGGATGCTGTGAACATTTCCAGGACTTTGAAGTGAAACACATGGAAAATTACAGCTTTCATTTACTTTTGTGAGATATTTAAGCAGTCTGTAAAAACAAATTACAATGATGACCCATTCTCTGTTCATTTAAACCTGAACAAAAATTTTAGGTTGCCATGTATCAATGCAGCAAATAAAACTTCAAGGCAGTTGTGCTTTACAACGCCCGTTAATGTGACTTTTAATACAGGAAAAATTCTGTGTTACTCATTGTAATCACCAGAAACCAAAGTTTACAGATAGATTGAAACCTTCTCTTTAACTGATGGATATAAATATTGTTCCAGTGCAGTCATGCACTGATAGCCTGAGTTGAAGATGTACAAAAGACAATTTTAAAGATGTATAGTTATACTTGTTTTAAATTTATTTATCAATGGAATTATTATATTTGTCCTTAAGATATTTAAAAAACTCTCTGATTATTTATATTTCCTCAGTGTTGCATGGTCATAAGGACTTTCTTGTGCCACTGGTGTGAGGTGTCTTTGTCCAGTACTCACTGGAGAAGAAAAATAAATAGAATCCAGAAACTGAAACCACATAATTACAAGGTTTTTGTTTATTCTCTGTTGGAGTGGCCAAATTGATAAGCCAGTAGAGCTAAAAGAGCACTAACAACAGCAAGGCAAATTAAATTAAATCCTGTTAAAAAGAAAGAAGAGGAATGAGAAAAAAATCTGAGCTTCTCCTTTTGTTCCCCTTTTAGAAACTGAAGGGGCCTAGACTTGTGAATGTTTGCAAGTGAGGAAGAAGTTTCTGTTTCCAGTGGCTGTGCCTGGTTGTTTTCAGATTTTAAGGTATAATAATCCTCAGGCTCTTTTTTGTGTTAGCTGCAAATATCCACCTAGGTGAACATGGCAGATGATCAGCCCAGGTTGGAGGTAAGGATTGGTCCTTGGAGCCACCAACCAATTGTTTTACCCTCGAGTAGCTTGCTTGAAGGGCTTGTCTCCTTTGTAACCTCGGTCCATGTTCAGGAACCAAGGTCTTGGTGCACTGAGGGATCTGAGGTTGGAAATATTTAGTTTACAACCACTTGCCTCCAGAGTCAGTGATGGAGAAGTCATCCAGAGGCCCTGTGCTGAGCAGAAGAGGACAGTGCTGTGGGGAACCCTTCACATACAGTATTACAAAAATCTTTAAAAGGAGAACAACGAATATTGCAAGCATTGAAACAAGACTCAGACCTGAGGTAAATTCTTTTTCTATTGGCAAATAAGCATCACAGTCATCTTTTAATTTTTCCTCTCAGTCTTGTGTTCTTGCTGCTTTGGAGCCTCAAGGTGGGCCCATGTGGAGTGTTGATGACTTATGTGTTGGGGCATCTGTAAGGAGGGTAGACAGCTGGGGTTTCTCCAAGTAGGTTCTTGCATGTTTCTGCCTGAATGCCCCTTTGGTTATATGCCTCATGGAAACAGCGTATCTCTAATTCGTGCACCTTCACTTAGAGACACGAAGGACTTTAGGTGCTCTTTTAACCTGTACTTAGTCATTTCCATTGCCAAATTTGATGTCTTTTCTGGAGACAGAGTGGATTTTGAAACTTTTTTCTTAGCCAGCTATTCCTCTCGTTGACTGGAGTGAAGTTGGATGCTGACCCCAGAGTTTGAGTTGCAGAGGGGCAGAACCACCTGAGGACAAGAAATCGTGGCACTGGCGGCTCACAGTTTTTTCAGAGTTTCCATTTACTTATCCACTGGCATTGACAATTTTTTGCACTAAATTAACTTTGTAATTATTAAATCTTCTTACGTTAGGATTAGTAATTTTAAAGACAAAGGGACCATTTCTTAATTTTAAAAAAATAGAATAAAAATTATGACTAGCTATCACATTCCGTACCTCTCCCCATCTATGCTATTGAGGTATTCCTGCCCTGCCTACCTGTGGCCACCATGCTGAACTCAATGAAAAGTGATATTTTTTATTTATTTAGCCCGAGGAATAAGTATTTCCTGTCCTTCTATGGACATATCCAGAGTAAAATGATAACGTAGCCCATAAATAAAACTAATAATAGCTTGTTATATGTGATTGCATGATATCCTGCCTTGCGTTTTATAGGTTATATTTTAAATTACGACCAAATTCTGTTCTTGACAGTTAACATTTTCAAAATAAGATCTAAACAACAGTGCTGAATTCTAATTTTCCTCTAAAAATGAAAAGTAGGATCTTCCAACCTGCAGAGAAACACCAACGTACCGCAAGGCTGCACAGGCAGAAGCAATTGTTTTCCTAAGCAGTGAGAGAAAAATGTGACATTCAGTAACTTTTACCTCGTGTTTTGTTTTATTCTAACAGCTTGATAATCTTTCCTCCAAAATGCAAATAAATGTCACATTGGTGAGAACAATGCCAAGCGGTAGTGGGAAATTACTTGGGATTTAGTATAAAATATTTTGTTGAAGGAAGCGTATCAGGCATAATTAGATCTCATGGAAAAGTGGTCAAGAAATATTTTGAGCTATACAGATAAACTGTCTCCTTACTAAGTTTTAAGTTTAGTATATATTCATAGTCAGTATTCAGTGTGTCAAACAAAATACACGCAAAAGTCAGTGACAGCATCATACAAGCTGATTGATAGGATGCTGGGAATGATTTTTTTTATCATGTGCTAATCAGACTGTTTTTCCACTTATCAGCGTTACCACCTGATAACTGGCAACTTTTAGATTATCCGGATTGTGTTGAAAATCTACTGTGCTTTCCAAGTGACTTTGACATTTGTGGTCTACACAGGATCCAGAAAACTCGAAGAGGTTTCCATGCAGCCTATACTGAGTAAATCTTTTTCATTTACCTTAATGAGAATTGGGGAGAAATACCTAAATGGAATATTACTGCTTTTTTTAAACAACAAACAAACAAATTTAAGTCATTTCAATTTGTTCAGGTTATTGAGAAATACATTTTAATTTTTGACCAGTCTAGTTCTGAATATTTTGGGAGATTTTCTGCATCTAAAACCAAACCAAAACAAAAAGCAAAGCTAAAATCTAAGATATCAAAACATTCCAGCTCTCAAGCCTCGTAGCTCCTCAGAGAATCTTATATCTTGACTTATTGTCTTGAGTTTGTAGGTTTTTTTAATTAGACTTTTAATTCTAATAAAATCATGATATAGGGGTTTTTTAAACAAAAATTATTTTTCATGCTATTAGCATATTTATGTATGTAATGTTAAACACAACCCTTCGTTTAAAGTTCACAGTAAATTAACTTTGCCCTCAATATAAATGATATTTTAGAGCCACTTTAATTATCCATAATAGAACACAACAGTAATCTGAGATAAATTCTCACAGGAAAAATAAGATATATTTATATTGCTTAACTTTGCTATGTTAGTTTGACTTGAAAGGAACATGTATGCCTAGAATTCTGTTTACAAGAAGTTTGAACATTAATCTCACATCAGTGGAATGGCAAAATACTAAGAAATAGTAGAATGTCTTTTCTCTGTATGGTCAGATTTTGAAAGTTTGTAGATGTGTCCAATATCTTCATGGTTAGATACTTAAAGCTTTCTTTTAAATTAGGTTGGCATATGTCACAATGTACTGGAAAACAGAATACAGCCAATGTTTGTTTCCAATATGCTGTTTTGCACGCATAGAGATATTAATTTGAAAAAAAATAATGTATGAAATGCATTTCAACTCACATGGCACATCATAATGTCACTGAAATGAATAAAAACACTGACATTTCCAAGAATTAAGTGGGATTTTAGCTCTTCGTCTCTTTCATCACTAACCACAATGAATATGTAATAACTCAGAGTAGTTGCATATTGTAATCTTTGATAGCAGTGTGATTAAGAAAAGCATTAGGATAGCTTGCTTCATGCATGGTGCTGAAAAAATAGCACTGCTGGGGAGAATGATAAATACTGGAAGCTGCTATTAAAATAGATGTTATTACTGATATATTTATGGCACTATTCTAATTTATTTTTGGTGTCATTAAACATCACGTCTGCTTAGTAAAAATAGTAGCTGAAATTAGTATAAGGAGAATTCTAGAAAAGTAATAATGTAAAATAGTCACTACAGCTCTGGCCCTGAGGCACTGGACCTAACTCAGAAACCTGAAGTTGTCTAGGTTCAGTGTAAATTAGGATTTGCTTTATTGAGGTGAAGCTTGCAATTTTAGTTTTATCCTTAACAAGCATGAATTAAACCATGATAATGTGATCACCTTCTCTCTGTTCAGATATACGAAGGAAATATTGCATGGGTTGGCTTGCTTAGAGATCTCTCAAACATCTGCAAGCTTATGTGCTGTAGGAGACAGTGGCTAACTTCAACATGATCTAGGGATGCAAAACCAAGTTCAAGGCCTGCTTTTACTTCGTGGCTATATCTGGTAAGAGAAAGTCTCTTCCTTGAGAGTTTTGCTTAGTAAAAAAGCAAGTGAAAATTTGCACAGTCCAGTAGGACTGTGCTATGATAGCAGAAGAACCATATTTAGAGTAGGCCTGCAGGTCCTTCTTCTGGGGAGTCTGAACCAGAGGGAGGACTTGAGTAGGGAAAAAGAAAAAAAAATAATTAAAAGAGCCATCATGTATTTTGCCTTTTGGCTGACCTAGTTTCACTCTCTGACAGAGTCATAACATTAAAATACTTTGGTGTGTACCAGAGTAAAATTGTAAGCTGGATGCAATTATTAGATTTAGACATGTCTATCAGGGTTACTTAAAAGACTTCAGGAATTATTTAATCTTGAAATGGAACATGTTATATGTTGTATTTCCATGGACACTAATACAAGGATCAAAGATGCTAAAGCCTCCCAACTTAAAATGTTAAATGAGTCTCCATTAAGAACCAGGCAGATCAGCCTGTTAGTTCTTCGCAAGCAGAATGAAGAACTACTGGGGCTGTACAAGTTCAAGATGACATAAAACAATAACATTTTGGAGGTGTATAAATTTGTCAGCCTAGCTGTAGATAAATAATTTCCTGTCTTTACTGGAAAATTTCATCTGTGTGAGAAGGATCAGATTACCTTTCTGTTATTACCGAAGTGTCTAATCCCCAGACATGATGTTCTCCTAAGGTAATCCTCACTTTAGGAGGCAGGAATTTTTCATATGTGCACTTATAACAAAAAAGAATGAGAAATTGCTTTTCCAAGAAATGAACATTTTAGAGGCTTTAAGAGTCTCTTATTTTGTGTAAGGTGGAAATGAAGGATTTATCACCTAGTAATTTGGGCATTGGTTATCTGAAGAATGGTCCTGTCCTTGTTAGGGATGAACAAATAACTGGAGGAGAGGAAAAGTAGGAGACTAGGAAGAATTGGGTCAACATTTAGAGTAAGAAGATGGAAAGTTACATTTTAATTTAAGAAAATCCTTATGGGGAAGGTTAATTTGAGAACATGCTTCTAATAAATTGTTTGATGAAAACACAAAGTAAAATAAAAAACAAATCAAACAACTTAAAAAATATTTTCCATGTGGATTGAAACATTCTTTAAATCGCATAAGCAAAGTTTTCCCATACCAAACTGAAAAAATGTGGTAGTGCTGCTGCACTGTTATCTCTAAGGCCAGCACTGATATGCTTCTTTGAGAAATAGGAAACTTGAGTTCAATTCACCCATCAGCCTGAGGGCATTTGATTCCTGTCCAGAAGCTTGCTTCAAACAGGATGGAGTATCTAATTTAATAAATTAATATTTTTCTATGAAATGTTTCTTATCGGCCTTTTTCTCATTGTGGAGTGTAGAGTAGGTAATCTATAAATTTTCTTCTGGTTCAGGAATGTGACCATCTTCATTTTCCGACAGAAATAAGCATGTTTTAATGTTAAATGAAAATCTTGGCTTAAATAATTTCCCTGTGTATTAAGCTCGTTAAGAAGTATCAGTCTCTCAGATCCATTAATTTAATATGAGTAGTGTCGCCTACAGTAACACGACTGAATTTACTGCTGAAAGATAACATTAGGATAAAGAGACCATTCTTTTACAAATGACTTCTAAAAAGAAATCACTGCCCTTATAGAACCTAATTTAATTAATCTTCTAGATGAAGGCAGTAGTCAGTAAAAAGAATGTGGTGTTGTTTAGCCCAACTTATGAATATTAATGTTCAATAAAATGTTTCTTCTGTTTATTCATGAATACGATAAATGTGTATTCAGAGTTCCAGATCTCAAAGTTGCCAGTAGTTGTTTTTGTTTCTCTGTTCTTGTAAACAAAGGCTCTCACTTTGTCATTTGATTCGTACAAAATCTTAAGAATGGAAATTACGGAGAAACTCTCATTTAAGGGAGAAAAGGATTAACGAATGTGGATGCTGCCTGCCCTAAGCTGCACTTGGAGAACTCTACTGTGTGTCTGTGTGTGTGATTTGAGAATTAACATCTACAGCACCTGACTTTTTAAATTGCATAATTATGCTAGAATACATAAATAGAAGTACAGTTTTTAGGTCTCTATGTGATCAGAATATAATATCACTACAAGAATCATGTAAGAAGCCTTTCTTTAAAAGACCAAAATAAACAAACTTTTATCTTTTCACACCCAATGAATTAGCACAGTGAGCAAATAATTTAAACTCTATTAAGCTGGAAACAACACACTCAAAGCTGGTAGTGTCAAAGTAGAGATTACACAGTTTAACAGGGGTTAAAAACAGCTCCAGTTTTGCTGAGCCCTTCTGCTTCCCTTCAGAGCTCCCAGAGCTGCAGGAGCCTGGTGGCACAGCTCTGCAGAGTCAGCGTCTTTCCCACATTTCACATTTTCAGGGCTCTCTTACTGCACAACATATTCCTAAATCTTGTAATCTCAGACGTTCAGCATACAACTTCTGCTCCCATGAGTTTTACACATTGAAGCTGGACCCAGCCTCTACCCGGGCAAAGAACTTGCTGTCTCTGGCAAGATTTACATTTTTGGGGTCCAGCAAAAATAATAGGCAATGTATTTCCAAAAAATGTGTTGTTGACATTCTCTTAAAATGAAGAAATATTTTTTAAAAGCTTAATTTCATTCAAATTATATATTATATATCAATAACTATTAATAGGTA
Organism: Phaenicophaeus curvirostris; assembly: GCF_032191515.1. Taxonomy (NCBI): domain Eukaryota; kingdom Metazoa; phylum Chordata; class Aves; order Cuculiformes; family Cuculidae; genus Phaenicophaeus; species Phaenicophaeus curvirostris. Next base: position 3,964,684 of record NC_091395.1, read on the forward strand.
TTGAAAGGAGGTGAGAAATGCATGTGAACCTTGGGAAGAGCAACATCCCTCAGGCAAAATTTCCTTAGCTTTTTTAAATCTTAATTCCATCTTTCCAGGAAATATAGAGAGATACGGTATTTCTTGACCAATATTTTCCTCCTTTCACAAATAAAGTCCTTTTAAAAAAAATAAATACTAAATAAATAAATAAATGGGAATTGAAACAATGATTTTGCTTGAAAGTACCCTCAAAAGCCACACAGATACCTACAGCTGGATGTGAAATGGTTCTAGGAAAGAAAGGAAAAGGAAAGAGCTGAGAGAGGTTGAACTCAAATTTATATTTCACTGTGGTTTTCTCTTCTCTTTATAGTTTTTTTTACAGCAGCTTTTATTTCAAAATTATACGTATGCCTTGAAGAAATAGCAACTTCATTGTGCCCTCATTGCACAGGAGATCTAGAGGCAACCATGAGCCCATTACAGACTTGATCTCCATCTCTATCCATATACTGCTGAGTTTCTGGGTGTTTTGGCTGAATATTATTTAATTATTTGGGTAAGTCGTGTATTAAAAGAGTTTCTGTTCTTTAGATTTGTTTGGTTGGATTAAGGATAAATGAATGGGCATCACTTGTTCTCTTTGCTAACTTTATCACAGCAAATTGGTTCAAAACGGATTACAGTTGCTCCTTAACTAATGTTGTAATAAGCATAAAAATAGGAAATATCAGTGGTGTGGCATGACACATACAGCACTAAACAACTTTTCCTAATCCCCTGGTGATAATTACTTAAAGGTCAAGTGAAGAGTTGTTGGGATGTGACCTCTTCACTGTTCTAGCAAAATCTGAGGCAATTTTTATATTTATTAAGGATCTTTTTACACACCTAGAAATGCTGTGTAATACTGCGAGGACATACAGAAAAATGGAATTATTTTTAGAGTAAAATATATGTTCATCTGCTTCGTTTAAATATAACCAATTTTTAAAGGAAGCAATGCCTTTCTTTTCAGTACCGTGTTGGTGTATAAGAACGCTCTCGGGCTTGTCAAGTTAATAATTTGTGCCAGCAGGCTTGTATAGAGCTAAAACCTTTCTAGGAGGTTGTAAGGTTAAATTTTGCATCTTCTAGAAATATACTCTGCTCTCATTAATATGGCTGAAGAAGATAAAGCATATGAAGAACAGATGATAGTAGAGAGGAGAAAAGGGGAGAGTCTGATGAATTTGGGCTTCTGAGTTAATCTAAGACTGAAAACCAATTGTAAATTTGTTTCCAAAATGGTGTATTCAGGTAAGATTTCATTTCAGAGAATGTTTCTACCAGAATGAGGTTTTCCTTCCTCAGTTAAATATTTAATAGAATCATGGAATGGTTTGGGTTGGAAGGGATCTTAAAGGTCATCCAGACCCACTCCCTGCCATGGGCAGGGACACCTCCCATTGGATCAGGTTGCTCAAAGCCCCATCCAGCCTGGCCTGGAATACTTCCAGGGAAAACTACAACATCTCTGCACAACTTGAACCATGTTCTCACTACCTTCCCAGGAAAAAAATGTCTTCACAGGATCTCATCTCAATCTCTCCTCTTTCAGCTTAAAAATGCTACACCTTGTCCTATCCCCGCACTCCCTGATAACGACCTCCTCCACAGCTTTCAAGTACTATGAAGAATTCTTTCAAGCCTGATGACACTGCTTCCTACAGGGTAAGACGCAATAAATAATTTTTGAAATGATGTTATGCCTTCATTGAATGAGACACTTTACCTTCTTGCTTGGGTACAATCTCACAAAAACTTGAGGGCCGTTGCCTTGCAGAGCTGGTGCTGCAAAGGTGCTACTGCTGTTCGCAGGAACTGGAAACTCCTGTTTTGTGCTGAGACACAATAACCCTGATAATCAGCTTTTTTTTTGTTATCAGCATCCTAGTACTCATAAAAAGAAAGAGTAGCAATGTTACACTTGCTAGTGGCAGCAGCAAACTCTTTGCCTTTCCTGCTGTACACTGTATAGAACATGTTTGAATCATTTGCTTTTTATTTCTTTTTAATGAAAATGGGATTTGGTAAGGCAGAAATTATAACTCTTATGCTGCAAGTGTAGCAGATATGTGAGCTTCTGTGTTGCTGATTATTACAAAATATGTGAGGCCTGACCTAGAACAATACTGCAGCTTAATTCTGTATTTGTAGAGATTATGGTTTTTATGTCAAGATGCTGAGGCATTTACATGATGTGGATATTTTCCAAAAGCTAAGAAATAATGAAAAAATATTTTTCCCAATCTACTTCAACTGTTACAAGCAATGTAACAGCTGGTGATCTACAATTCAGTGAGAGATGAACAAACTTGTCTATTCACCTGCAGAGCACACATAAAAATTAGTATGAAAATGGGACGTTAAATAAATCCAAAGGGGAGAAGGTGAAAGATGGTCAGCAGCACATTCTGGTGTAATTGAGGTACAAATTCTAGCAAGGCATTAAAATAAAATATGTGGGTGGAAGAGTTTGCTCAGACCAAAGGTTTAGTAAAGCTTCAGCCATGACTTTAGATACTAAGAGAGGAGCTGAATACCTGCACTTCTCAGGCATTGCTGCTTCCAGGCTCAATTCAGAAGTACAACCATTTGCAGATAGAAGAGCTGTTCTAAAGTAATGATATGGAAATAGAGACTGTGGTTTTGCTTTTAGAACAGAATTTGCAGGCATTTAGGCAGACAGGGATGGAATAAAGCACAAACACGTGAAGCTAGATACAAAAGCAGGGATTCTGATATTCAGATATTCACCTGAAATATTGCAGAGTGGCTTGTTTGCACCCATAGCTGGAGCCGTTCAGAGCAACAGGGCAAATAAGCTCCCTCTTCAAACCAGGGCACTGATAAAACACACACCATGAAAATAAGTGTTGTTTCAAAAGGCATTTTGGGTCACTCTCTCTTTGATGTGAATCTTAAAGAACAGATGTGCTGCTTTTCAGTGTGGGGGTTTTATATCTTGCACTCAAGTTGAATTCCCTTACTCTGAAATGGTATGTGTAGAGTCCAAGTGGTTAATCAGGTAGGTTGGTAAAGTCACTTTCCATCGTCCCTGTTGCAGCCATACTGTTATATAGCAAAGGCTGCCAGGGCAAATCTTAGATGTCATTATACTAAAATAAGGACACTTGGGTTAAAATTAAAGCCTATTTTCTTTGAAAATGCTTCTCAAGTTTCTTGCTGAATATAGGTTCCCATATTATATTGACTTTATTCATAACTGAAAAAAATAAAAAGGGAATCAAAAGGAAGAATTAACTATTCCCTATTTAATATGGAACACAATTAAAATAGCATGTGCCATACGATTCTGCTTTTTATGTGATGATCTGAGGAAGAAGCCTGGAGTTTTCCTCCTTTCCAAGATGAGATGATCAGATTTTAAATCTTCCCTATCCAACCCTCATTTGTCTGATACTGAAATCAATGTATTCTAAAATACCGAACAAAGTTTTCTGTACCTGAGCCAAAGTCCCCGCAGTGATGCAAATATGCTTTTCCCTAGCTCTGTGTGTGACATGCTTGGTGGAAAAACCTGTGAGGCAAATGCACTGTGCACACATGGCATTGAGTTTTTCAAGAGTTCTCTCCCTGTATAAGCCAATAAAAGGTTTGTAAAACTGAACAAAGGCAAATAGCCTTCAGTGAGGAACCATTCCATGCCAGATTTGTGCTCTCCAGCCCAGCTGTTTCTGTTGCAAATATCTTTGGAAGAAGTTCACAACAGCAGCTGTAAAACATGGAAGAAAAGGTCGCCTCTTCTTCCTCCTTTTCACATTTAGTGTAGAGATTGCAAGGCACTTTCCTTGCTCAGTCTCTCAACAAATACTTCTATTCCCTCAGAAACCAAGACTGACTTCATAATTTTAAATGTGGATAAAAACGTTGAGAATCTAGAAAAGGGCTGCACATGGATTGTAACCATTGTTTCCACTGACACATTAATACTAAAGTGTAGACCTTAGCTTTTCTATTTGTCTTACGCGGTGAGTCAATTATGGCTTCTCATGTGGTTTACATATAAATAAAAAAGGCAATTTACTTATCAGCTAGTAGAAGTGCAAGAGTTCTATTTCATGACTGATTATTATTTACTGGTCTGTGATTATTTGCAATAACACATGAAAAACTATTCTTAAAATGACCAATATTTTCTCTGAGTTGACCACATTTCCATAAAGCTGGAAAACTTTGCCATTAAATTCACTTTGAAAAAAGAACCATAGAAACACAGGATTTATTACTCAACAGATGCTCATCACGTTGCTTAATGTTTTATTTCATGGTCCATATTCATCATCCTTTTTTGATTCTTAAATCTATACCCAATTCTTTTTGAACATCTGGTGTTCTTTCTTTGCTATGCTTTTAAAGGAATAATTTGTTTGGGTGAAGTGTTTCTTTTTATAATGCTCTTAATCCTCATGGGTGTTTTGAACACAGGCAAGGGAACAGGATTTCTACGATTAAATGTAAAGAAGTTTGCAAGGTTGTTTCATATTCAGATAAATAGAAATTTGTTCCTTCCGTGACATCATCTGTTCACAGCCTTAGACATAAATCTGCTATTGCTGGCAACTGGAAAAAAATGCCCTTGTAAAGGAAATTGTTCTGTGTACAACCGATTTCTTTGCAGACTTCAAGGTAAATTAAAAAAATAAACAAACTTAGATTTCTTTTCAGAATGAACATTAAATTTGGGGGTATAGCTTATTTCAAATCTACAAATTGTTCAACGTATTTTCACGTTAGCCATTTGCCATATGCCCTTTCATATTGATTTGCTTTTTTTGGTAAGCACACGTATCTAAAGGGACTCTTATTATAACGTCATCTGAGTGGCTAATAGAGCAGTAATAAATATAAAAGTTGCAGTCTTGACATCTCAGTAGAAAACTTTAAAATCTTTTTTTTTTTTTTTTTTAAGTCACAGACATTTTCCTGTTGAACATGATGATAAAAGCTCCTGAGTTTCTATGCTTTGTTCGGTAGCGTGCTCACACCTACTACGGAGATTATAGGAATAGCTTACTAATGGAAATAATTTGACTATACTAGGTTGATAACAACACCTGCCCACCAGCTATGCCATTGCAGCTTTTTACCAGCCCTGGACTCTGTTTTCCAATGATAAAGAAGCAAAAGGAAGAAAGTAAGTTCTTCTATAATTTGTGAGTCCAAGCAGGTGTGTCGAACTGTTTTGTGACAGCTTGTTCTACTGTATTCAGAGAGGAGTCTTTTAAGCTTACTTTGAGTGTTCTTAAGCCCACATCGGTTGAACAAGCAGGAAGCAGGGACAGATGTGCAGACTGAGTTTCTCTGTTCCTCACTAACAAAGAGCAGATCAGCTAAGATGATACCCGCTGCTGTATTTCACATGCAGAACATGGAGCACATGGCACTAGAAGTCAAATGTTAACAGAGAACATGATTAAACCCTTTCTGCTTAAAAGCAGAACTGAAAAGGTTCTTTTTAGCTACCCTCATGTGAAGCCCTGATTTTTTGGGAAACACCAGCTATAACTTTTATTATTATGGAATTACACACATGAAATACCTGTATTTTTTTCTAAAATAGACACTTTGGTGTACATGAATTTTTTATTTTTTAATGTCATATTTCATGAAGCACTGTAAGGCTGGGAAGAGTGAAGTCTCTCTACAACTTTTCATCTTGCTGGTGCTTTGTCAGCCTGAAATTCATAGAGATTTACATATATTTTCCCAAGAGGTTGTTATTTCTCTGACAAGTGTTAAAATAGTAGTTGACATCTTTAATAAGAAAATGGAGACCAGGAACAGAATGAGTAAATTAAAATAGCCATTAATTTGATTTGAATTTTGATCTAAAAAAAAAAAAAAGGTCTAGACATGAATTGGTATTCAAAAAGATGCTGTGATTATAGACCCACTCCTTATCTGCAATCAGATATTAGAGATTATTTATGATCAGCCACCACAAGTTTGCAGCTCCACTGCTAAAAGTTGACAAAATAATTGGAAATTGGGAAGCGAGTACAATAACTAAATTGTAGGTGCATTGGTTTAGGAAACAATTTCTGGGTACAGTTGTTTCTTTCTCTGCAGAGAATTATTTACCTATAAAATAATATTATACTTTTTACAGTCTTTTTCACTTTTTCCTGAGTTTTTATTTGCTTCTAAATTAGGTAGGTTAACTTTATTAATTGCTTATTGATTGTTTGTATGCAGTGACTCGTATGCAATGCTTAAATTCTCTGACTGTTCATGTGCTCCTGTTTCCTGCCATGTTATATCACTATGGATTTATTAAAAATATTTTCCATTCTTGAGCTACCTGAAAACAACTGGCTCATTCTAAAATTTTTTCAGTTCACTGCACTCTACCTATAAAATATCTGAAAGAAATAATAGGAATGGTACCTATTCAAGTCCTTTGACATTCAAATTTTTAGTTGTTTAACTCCATCAGATTTAAAAGGATTGAGCATATCCTTGTAGGCTGCATCTGTTTGACACAGGACACCATTTCCAAGAAATCATGATTTAAAGTGAGAAAACTGTCATCTATAAGGATTCATCTGCTTTGGCTTAGAAATGGGAAAATGTATTGGAACTTTGTAAATATTTCTACATGTTTCTTGAGTAGGGATGTGAAATGGTTAGACAATCTATTTGTATCAGGACTGGTTATTTGTCTTTCTGGAAAATTCACTAGTGATTTACTATCTGATCAAGTGATGTATGCCTCAAAATAACATGTGATGTGGCATGTTTTGCTTCAGAGCACGTACTAGCCCATATTAGTTATTATCTTACAGGCCAGTCTTTGCTCCCATTGCCTTTCAGTTGATCTGTGCCTGAAATAAGAACGACGGAACCTTTTCTCACAATTGTAACAAAAAATCTAAGTATGTGGAGAAGGGGGATGTGAGAGATACCATGATTTTTCTTGATCTTTTTATTGGAAACTCCAGTTCTTGTGAATTCAGAGAAAGGCTTGGAAGTGCCAGGACTGGTTCGGAGAGACAGAAATACGTTTGCATTCCCCAGGTATGATTTCTGGAGGTCCAACTCCTGATTCTGGGTGTTTGGGACTACCAGAAGTGGAAGCATCATTTAGGGATTTTATTTCCTATATCCTGCTATATTTAGGAGTAAAGGAAGCTTTTTTTTTTAAGTGGTTGTACTCTAAATGTTTGCATAGTGTAATGGCGAAATGGGGAACGGTACTGAGACAGGAGTAATGTGTGAAACAACCGATGCCTGAACCATGACCTCAGTGACCTGCTGAAGATTGCCATCAGCTAAATGTATTGTACTCAGTGCTTCAAATTGAGTCTCTGTAGACTATCACGCAAGTTTCTAGTGAGATTTTGAAACCAGTTAGGGTTTTTAAACCTCAGCTAGTGAATTACTACAGTTCATTGCATGTATTTTTAAAATCATGTAAGATAAGCAAGTGTATAACAGAGTTTCTAAATGAAAATCTGAACCATAGCTTGGCACATTTCCAAAAGATCACTGAGAGGCTGAGTGTACATCATTGAGTGACTTTATTTAATTACAGTTTCTACTTCTATTGAAGATTGCTTTGGATTTTTAAACTCTGATGTCCTTGCTCTGATCTGATCCTTTCATTCTTAAAATATTGCAGAACAGTAAATTTCAGTAGTAACAATACAAAGAACAATTAATTTTATTTTTTTTATTTCATATTGAATTTTTTTCAGCCCTTCTGTATCCAGTTCTTGGAACTTTTCTGAATCAGTTTGGAGAAATACAGAAGGCCTTATTTTGATCTCTACTACATAGACCTAATACTCATACATTTAAAGTCTGTGAAGGAGCAAGGAAAGAGCATTTTTTCTGCAAAGAGAAAAGGTAGTGAATGGGCTTTTTTGCAGCAAAGATTAATTTTAATTTACCTGCAAATTTATGCGTTAAATAAGATATTGGTAAAAAAGCAAAGCGTTATAGTGATCACATTGTTTTATGGGATTTTTCAGATGAAGTTTTCTTCTTCTTTGCCCTCTAATAAAATCATACATGCAATTTCTACTTCAAGAGCCTATTTTCTCTATTTCCTTGCCTTGTTATACTTGTGTGACTAAACCAGCTGCAAGACATAATCTAGTTATGGCTGGGTATATTCCTGACAAAATTGTTGCTGCTGACTCTTTCTACATCTGCTTTCTCTTTTCAGGTTGCTGTTCTTTGTGCAAAAGGCAAGTAAAAGAATAAATCTAGACACCCCTGACACTACCTATGCAGGTTTAAATTTAAATTGAAACTTCAACCTTTTTCACTGGTATGGCCTCTACTCTGTCCCCTTGGGCATAGATGATCTCAGTTATGCTTAACTGTTTTGTATTTCACTAGACAGAAACAATTAAAACTTGTGTGTTGCTGATAATATGAATCTTGCTTAGGATATCAGAGTCTCCTTTTTCTTCCTTTTCTGTTTGGTGAAAATGTGTGGCAAAACAAGGATATGGCATTCAATATGCAGTATGGAGAAATCATAGAATCATAGAGTAACCAGGTTGGAAGAGACCCACCGGATCATCGAGTCCAACCATTCCCATCAAACACTAACCCATGTCCCTCAGCAGCTCATCCACCCGTGCCTTAAACACCTCCAGGGAAGGTGACTCAACCACCTCCCTGGGCAGCCTCTGCCAGGGACCAATGACCCTTTCTGTGAAGAACATGTCACATAATTTTAACCAAAGGATTTCCTTGAGCTAAATACAGCTAAATCAACCAAATTAATTGAAATATGTAAGTGAAGAATCTACTAGGGCGCTTTGTATCAGATCCAACTTGGCACTCTTCTAAAACAGTAACTATAAAGGTGAAAAGCAAGACCCATTAAGCAACAGGATATGAAATCTAACAGATTGACGCTAACATTTTTTAATGTTTACAAAGACATTCAAATTTATAAAATGATCTTTGAGGTGGCACAGCACAAATATCAGTCGGAAGCCATAATATGTTTTATATTCAATGAGTTACCACTATTTGAGTCATCTATTAACACATATATCCTTACATGTAACACCATGCTCCAAAATGCCTACCTGGTGAGACAGTAGTGTAATTTATTTTATTGTTTCTGTTTATTAAATGATGCACAACAGTGGTGTCTCGTGGGATAGTGAGAATTTAATTCCTAACACAGCTTGCCTGAATTATTCATTTGCTGTGTTGCTGCAATGATTTTGGGGCAAAGGTGATAATGCTTAGCTATATTTCTAGGAGTTCTTAAAAATAATTGGATTAGAAATCATGCAGTGAGGACCTACTTATTATTCTTAGCGGTTCAGGACTTATTTAAGTGTTTTAATCAAGCAGTAAATGATGTATATCTCAAGACTACTTTCATTTCTGGTTTTTGAATCACAATTTGTAAGCACTAGAGCACAAGCCTTTTCATTAGGCAAAACAAACTCTTGTAGCATTTTGTTTTTCTCATTCCACACAGTAGGAAACAAAACCCAGACGGTAACGTTAGAGGCAAAGCCATAATACACTGTCTAAATAAATACACAGAATTAGCACATCAGTAAACTAATGTGATCATAATTAATCTAATACACCTGCAGAATGTCTTATCCCAATCACTCTTAATTGATTGCCATCGATATTTGTCTGCATTGCTAATAGAAATACAGCTTTTAGTGAGGAAAACAGGCTGGTGTATATTTTCATTAGGCTTCCCGTGGCTCTATTGTGCTGCACCTGCCTGCTCCCAAAATGCTTGTTATAGCTGTCATATACTTTTATGAGGATGGGAGCAATGTTCTGGCAAGCTAACTTGACTCAAATTGCGTTCAGATATAAAACATGAAGACCCACTTGTGATTGCAAAGGTAGTAAGTCTAATTTGATTAGCGCTCTGGTGACATGGCATATTATGAACGTCATTTGTCATTTCTCATAAGTGCTTGTGAAAGGATCATTTTCAGAGGAGGCATAATTGAAGCCTGCAAATACATTCAACACCTTTCGCACCCGGGGGAAGAGCTGGGGAGAGTCAGGGAAACAACAGTAAATTGTCATCAATATCGGCTTTAAAACAAAAAGAAACAAGAGAAGGAACAAGCAGGAAACCCTCCATTCTAAAATGAGTGAGAAATCTTCATTGGGAATATGATTTTTCTCCTTAAAATTTATATTGCTGAGCCTCAGCTACTAGAAAACCCCACAATTTAAACCCTTAAAATTCTGTTATGAAACAACGATGCCTTATTTTCTAAAAATGATCGTAAAAAGATTTCCATGAGTTGCTAAGCAACTGAATTTGAAGAAAAAGGCCAGATTCTCAGTTTAGGTGTAGTAGTAGATTTCTGTATATGTGTGTGTAGGCACTCCCAACAGCTGAAGCAACTACCCTATCAGCACAGGCTGAAAGAGTTGGAGTTCAGCTGGAGAAGAGAAGACACCAGGGAGACCTTAGAACAGCCTCCAGAAAGCTGAGAAGGGGCTCTTCATCAGGCATTGCATGGATAGGATGAGGGGGAATGGTTCTAAACTGTAGGAGGGGAGACTGAGATGAGATATTAGGAAGAAATGTTTTCCTGTGATGGTGGTGAGGCACAGGTTGTCCAGAGAACGTGTGGCTGTTCCATCTGTGGAGGTGTTCAAGGCCAGGTTGGATGGAGATTTGAGCAACCTGATCCAGTGGGAGGTGTCCCTGCCCATGGCAGGGGATTGGAACTGGGTGATCTTCAAGGTTCCTCCTTCTGAGGAGCTGATTAAATTAATTTAGACTGAATGCAAAACTTAAATATCTTGATAGCATCAGTACAATAGCAAATTCCTGTGAAAAATTATAATAGGTTTTAGATTTCTTTCTCAAGCACTCCACTTGAATATATGTTTGAAACCGTTTGTGTTCTGCTTTTTGGTTTTTAGGACATTGGTACATTAACTTTACTGAAAGGATTTTAGAAGGCTATGCATGCTGGAGGAAGAAGGGGTGGGAAAAAGCTTGGGGTTTTATTTTTTTAAAAGAATATTCTCTCTCTGTTTTTAAAAAAAAAAAGTTGATTAGTTTTAAGTTTTCACCCTAAAGTAAAAGAGTTCTATTCATGATGTTTTTTTATTTATGCAATTAGTTCCATGAACATAGTGTATTTATATTTCCTGCTGTTGAACCTGGGAAGGTGGAAGAGTAATATATGTATGGACTAGGAATAAACTTAATTTTAAAACATGAGACTAACCTAACGAATGGAGCCAGACTTTGCAAAACACAGTAAGCAAATTGCCTTTGGGCATCAAACCATCTTTGGGTTCACTATTGAAATAATTGAAATTGCTACCACTGTACTTCTATGAAAATAGAAGCTTTTCAGAGAAACATGGGCTCTAAACTTAATAAAAATTCCAAATGGCATTTTCATAGTAAATTGAAGTAATTTAAACAGTTACAGAAATATATCATGTATTAGTATATTTTTCTTCATCATTTATGGTAAAAATGGATTCTCATATCTAGATTTCCTTATTTTAGAAGAGCCTAAAAAAAAAAGAATAGCCTAACTGTATACAGCGAGGTCATTGTATTCCTTTTTCTGAATGTTTTTTGTATATATTTTTTTTTTTCCTAACAGATAGCTCTTTGGAAATGCCAAAAATAAGCACTTATCAGAGCTGACAGCTCTAACCTGAGTGAAGGGCCATGTCAATGGAGGGAATGAAAAAAGGTCTCTTGGATATCTCCAGCAGCTTGGTGTTTATTCTCTAAGGGCTCTCCTCTGCCTGTACTGCTGCCAGTTTTCTGTCCTGCTTCCCTTAGGTATCTTACAAGGTGCATGCTTAAAAGTTAAGGGAACGTTCAGTTCATCTTCCATTGGATGTTGGTACTAGAACAACCTTGATTCTTCAAAAACTCAGCGAGGTCTATTTTTCAAAACACAAATAAATTATATTAGGTCCCTTCCAACACAAACCTTTCTGTGATATCATCAGGACACTATAACGTTTTTTGAAGTCACATGCCTTGCATTTTAATTATCACCTACTATCTAGTGCTTTGAACATTTTTAGGCTTGTTCAACCTATTAAAGCAGCAACTGTGTTAATAAATTCGAGGCACTGATTGATATTAAATGACACATGTAACAAACAGTCCATCTGTCTCTGTTGTACCGTTCTATGCCTTCTTTCATGTTTCCATTACAGATTCTTTAATAAATAATCTGATCATTTTGAGTGACATTTGGGAGCTTTATTGGACAAGATATTTCAAGTACATCTGTCTTTTGACTAGTTTGAAACTGACAGTTCTAACAACAGCTATTGCCTTCTAAAAGGCTGCATTTGATGTATTCTTGATATTCTAGCTCCTGCTTCTATTTTTTTTGTTTGTTTCAGGGTGCATATTGCTGAAATTTCTAGCTTTAGTTTTTTAAATGAAGACAGTTTTTTTCCTCTATGACAATTTTATTATGGTTATGCTGAGTCAGGCCATATATGTCCTGCAGTCCAAATCTTAATCCTGGTCTCTCTTGTCTAATCCTATTGCTACTCTCCACCAGCCGTGTCACTTTTGCCGCTTTATATCTTGGTGGGTATAACTTCCTGATTGCTCAAACTTTCCAGCTTCTGTAATGTATGATGTTCTGTGTCTGTCAAACACCTCATTCTGCTACTAATGCTCTGCTCAAGACCTCACTTTCCTTCATTTTCATATCTATCGCTTGGTTTTCTTACCTATTGGTTTGGTATATTTGTACTCTATGTATTTATTCTCTCTCTTTCAGGGTACCCTAGAAGCCCAAGTTAGAACAATTAAAATTACCAGCTCAACAAAGGAGTATTTAATGCATCTAATCTACGTGTTATTACTGAGAGCCACAAGATGTCCTAGCTGCTAACTGTTATCTCAAGTTTCTGTGAAATTCCCATGCACTTGCTGTCATCAAATCCAATCACTAAACTAACAAGTCAGTTTGAGGTTGTTTTACTTTTTCTATTCAGGTAATAACATGTAATTTTTTTTTTTAAGTATTTAATATTTTATTATTATAACACTTTATTTTCAAGTCTTGTGGAGAAGGAAGCATCATACATTTTATATTTTTCCTGTTTACACGTGAGTTTTAATAACAGATATGTTTTCTTCTGTTTCAGAGAAAACCTGGGCTCATGGATTGGATGGCATAAGGGACCAAGCTCAAGAGATTTTCAGCTGGGCTCCCGATCCAACCTCTGCTGGAAGCCTTTGCTGCTGGTTGGCTTGCTAGGGGCCATGAATTGGGGGTAAGTCCCTGACACCTGGGAAAGTCTATATGGTATCACTGAAAGCAAACAATCTTCTTGCTTGCAGTCAGGGACAGCTGAACTACACGTAGAGCTCCACTTTGAAGCCCTTTCATAGCATTTAAGTGTTTATGGTTGAGATTTTGGGTTGAACCAGTCTATTAAAAGCAAGCACCATGTTTTCTCATCTTTTGCCTCTTGTACGTGATTATAGAAGCATAGAACGGATTAAGTTGGAAGGGGCCTTAAAGCCTATCCAGTTCCAAACCTTTGCCATGGGCAGGGACAATTTCCACTGGATCAAGTTGCTCAAAGTCCCATCCAACCTTGACTTGAACTCCTCCAGGGATGGGGCAGGCACGGCTTCCCTGGACAACCTGGGCCAGGGCCTCCCCACCCTCACGGGAAAACATTTCTACTTAATGCCTAATCTAAATCATATAATGTAGTAATACTGTATTCAGTTAGTGGATGCAAAGAGGCTTCTAATGGCACCATGGGACTTTTTTTGGATCTTTCGAAAATGTTTACTGTGTTTAAACAAAACTATATATTTGCTTAAAAATGAAGCTGTAGGCCATCGGGATTTTTCAGAGTGAATCACCACGCTATGGGAATAAGCACCTCAGCAGGAGAGTTGCCAGAATCCTACTGCATCGTACGAGAAAGGCTAAGAATATCTAAGTGTCTACAGGCACCTTTACGCAGCTGTGAAAGCATTAAACAAACTTCAGGCCAAAATGTCTAGGATCTGCCTCTAAAAGGATGCCAGAAATTGTTGGAAGTTTTCAGCTTTAATCATTATGTTTCGAAATTTCTCCCTTTTTGAAAAGACAGGGTTACTCATGTCTTTAGAAGTCAAAAGTTGTGCTTAAGTAAATAGATAAAATAGGGCTGAATCAAATCACGTTTTAAATCCAAGGACTTCTAGTTCAAGGTCACACAATTTACTCAATTTTAGCCATAAATCTCCACATCAATAGAAGAGGTGGAACCCGATGAGAAATGTTTAACCTTTGACAAACCCCTCTATCTGTTTTCATAGACCTTGTCAACACAATATTCCAGCTCTGTGTGTACACAGGCACACATGCCTACAGCTATTTTCCTTGGAAGAAACAGAAATTTATATTAGGCAAAATATAAAAGATGGAGTGTGTATATATATATGCAAAAATGTTTTATTATTCAAAATTCTCAGTTAATTTGTGTGTTCTTAAAACATTCAGCTATGTTTTCTTTTTAAAATTCATAGAATCATGGAATAACCAGGTTGGAAGAGACCCAATGGATCATCGAGTCCAACCATTGATACGAAGTTGCTTTTAAGCATGAAAACATATATTTAAATTTTAAAGCATGTGCAAAAAGAAATTAATCAGGATGATTGACATTGGAAGATTAAGGGTGTCATAACATCTCTTTTACTGGTACCCAGTGCTTCTCAGAAATGATTTATTTCTTTGGCTACTAAATTCAAAACTTCAAGCACTTTGATTAAGTATGACTCAGTAGTTTTTGTTGTTATTGTCCATTTCAGGGAAACACAAGTCTTAGTAGGTATTTTTCTGTATTTCTTTATTTTTCTATTTCATTGAAGGAAAATACAAGGTTTTACTAAAAATATCTTGTCATCTAGGCTATTTTTACTCTTGGTCCAACTGGAGTGTTCTATTTTCGGATGTGAAAATACTTAAAGAAATGAAGTGGCAAACTTCCCAAACTTTTGTAGGAATCAACTGTTATCACTGCTTTTCTTAAACTAAGAACTCAGGTTACTGATCAATGTTCAGTGGATATTTAAGTTTTGAGAAAGAAGTAAAGGAGCTCTGATATGATGCCTTAGAGTGCCTATTGATCTGATGAGAGGCACACTTCAGTGCCAGGTAAAAACACTCACAGGCTGAGAACTGCAATTCTGATTCCTGACACGTTTGGCGCTAAGTACTCTGATCAGAGCGCAGTATGATAAGAAGCAGTCACAGCATTTAAATTTTCCTCTTTCCATTTAAAAGTCATTCCAAACGAGAAAGAAATGTTGATGAATCTGTCCTCAATATTAAGATAATAATTTAGTGATAGAAAAAATATCTAGAAAAAAATAGTTTTCATAATTTTAAAAATGAGTCATCCTCTGGAAATCCTGCCTCCAGGTAGCGTTTATCTATTTGCGTAGAAACATGCAGAAGCACCTCCCGCTCTATCAGGTTGCTCAGAGGACCATCCAGATTGGCCTTGAACACCTCTAAGGATGGGGCATCCATGGCTTCTCTGGGCAACCTGTTCCAATGCCTCACAATAAAAAAATTCTTCCTAATATCTAATCTCTCCTCTTTCAGCTTCAAACCAGTTCCCCTTAACCACTCCCTGATCAAGAGCCCCTCCCCAGACTTCCTGTAGCCCCCTTTAAGTACTGGAAGCTGCTCTAAGGTCTTCCTAGAGTCTTCTCTTCTCCAGGATGAACCACCCGACTCTCTCAGCCTGTTCTTGTATGGGAGGTGCTCCAGCCCTCGCATCATCCTTGTGCCATATTGTGTCTGATCAGCAGAGGACAGAAGGTACAAACTTAGCTAAGAGAAGCCATTGAAATACTTTAAAAAACATGAGGAGAAGAAGAGGAAAAAAAAGGTAAAAAATTGGAGAGCTTATTTGTCTTCTGTCTTGTCAGAGAGTATCACTTACTGCATGTGAGTTAAGAAACACAGTTAAGTTGTAGAGCAGTCTGTTTAATTTAAGTCACAGTGAAACTTGGATAAATATATCAAAAATAAATAACAGGTAATATCCGGAGGCAGAGAAGGAAGAAGCGGATGTGAGCCTCGTGAGGATTTACTTTTTGTTTCTGTCCTCTCTATATGGCCCTGAGAAGAGCATTTGGCAGATTAACAGCACAGGCGGAGCTCTTCCAGGCATCATACCCTGAAATTTCAGCCCAGTAAAAAGAAATTCAGACAAGTTAAGATGAGGATTGGAAAATTCTAAGTAAAGTTTACAATGTAAACATGATTATTCTTTCTTAAAAGTTCCAGGTGAAGAGCAAGGAAAGCAGTATTTTAAGGTAGCCATAAACTCTTCTGGATTTGGATGGAAGTATGGAAAATTACAGGAAACCTTCCAGGTATGTGCCCTGTAGGCTAACCATAAAAGTGTGTTACCTTTTAATGTGTGACTCTGACCTTTGATATCTGTGAGAATCTGGATATTAAGTAACTCATTTTGGCATTGCCAGTGAGAGTATTTTCAGGCCAATAAAACCTTACTGAGTTTAACTTGAGAAAAACGGTCCTTATGAGGAGGTATGAGCGAGAAAAATAGCTACTTAGATTACCGCTGTCAACCTAAGATGAAAAAAATAAAGACTTTGGCTCTCATCTGTCATATCCAAGTAAGCAAGACTCATTTGGGACGCAGATGCATATTTAATAGCTTTGGAAATGATATTATCACAGGTGTGATGCGGGAGAGAGCGTGTAATTGTTACTGCAAAGCTTTGGCACATCAAGATACAATATGCCGTTTCGTGTACCTACCACTGATAGTAGCAGGTTTATGTAGGCAACAATAGGATCTAAAATCACCTCACACATTTCCCATTAATTTTTAATGGATGAGGGCAATTAACTTATTTACTGGGAAAGTCAAAAATCATTTTCTATAAGCAACTGCAAGCTAGCATTTTGGCTTTGGAAGCTACAAGGAAATATAATGGCATCCATGTCACTTGGTAATGAGACTGAACCAAAATTTCTGTATTCTCTGCTTATTAGTCTTGATTGCTTTTCACCTGTAAGCATGCCTGTCTCCTTGGTGTTACAAAACACAGCTTGTCAACCTTTCATGATAGGATTATCTGTGCATATTTGAAGTATATAATGGTGAAGCTAAATTCATTAACGCAGGTCATAAACGCGTTCCTTGATTTATCTTAACTTCACCTCTCAGCAGCACAGGGCCATTGGATTCTCTCAAACATCCACTAAGCATCATTCTGTGAAGCCCTGAGAGAGATCTGATGTACTGAAAAAGAAGAAAAAGCAGGGAAAATTTTGGTTCTTGGAACTGATTGGGTGTCTGAAGGAATTCTATTTAGACAGTTCTTTGAAAAAACACTACTTCTAAATCAGTAACAAATTAATCTGAACTTTCTAGGAGTATAATTACACAAGTATCAAAATGGAAAAAGCCAGAGCACGTAAAATGCAATTTACAACAAATCCTAGGTACAGCTTGTTCTGCCATCCACTGCAATCAATAAAAACCTTTCACTGATGCTAATGGTTTGGGATTGAGGCCTGCAAAGTGAACAGCTTTATCCCGATAATGCAGTTGTGCACTACTTTGGCAGATATTTTGAGGCAAAACACAAAAAAATACCAAGCAACTGATTGGCAAAAGGGTAGAACAGTAGAAATCCTTTTGAGAAATCATAATTTTTGAATTTTTCCTTTAGCTTCGTATTTGATCATGGAAGATCGATTTAAAAATATGTAGCTCTCAAGTCTAAAAACTATCTTTGTGTTAAATATATTTTGCCACAAGTGACTCTCTGTAGATGGATTAGAAACAATTCTTCTAGGAATTCAGCATTGTAAACTCATCTTTTAACCTTACTAGATCCTTGTCAAAATTGATATTGGATGAAAAAGTTAGATTCTATGTATCTATGAAAAAAGCCCACTTTTTTTAATAAATGTTGAAGCTATTGACCTGACTTAAGTATTTGGTTCAAACTCATATTTATCTAAAAAATCAAGTATATAATGTTCTATTTACTTATGATTTCAGAAAAAGGGTATGGATGTTTGTGAAGTATTGTTTCCCAATATTTGCATCTTGAATCTTACCTATATTGGGTTTAAACACCTTGATTACTTACGAACTGGACACACCAGTTAAGGTAACTACTGAGTAAATATTTTGTTTGTTGATGTTCATAGGAAAATGAAATTTCAGAATTGTTGTTTTTTCATTGTTAGGTTTAAAAAGAATGTTACTGTTCCCTGGATGGGGAGAGAAAAGGTCACCTAACATTTTAAAAATACACATTTAGAAGTGTTTTCTTAGAAAGACTTTTTTTTTTTTTTTATATGGAGTATTGTGACTGTCTGATTCAAAGACAGGAATGTCAAAATTATTTTCAACCCTAAGATGAAACATAAGGAGTAGAAAGCAAATGATGATATCTGATTATTTTTTTCTCTCTAAGACAAGCAATTTTTTTAGTCAGTCTTTGATATCTGACTAGGAAATCCTCATTAAACTTCGGAATCCATAGAGCAAAAAAAATGACTTTAAAACAGATTATTGCAATTTGACAGTATTTAATATATTGGAGCTCTGGCAAGTTACTAAAATTGTGGAAGAAAATTGCATAGTGTTTTTCCCCAGTTCACTGATGATAGTCGAACATAGAGGTCAGGGCATCGCTGCTGAGCTGGTGCCTAAAGGGTACAGCCACTGCTGGTGCAGACTGCGAGTGCTCCAGCAGTTTCTGGTGAAGTACAAGGACTCGCAGCTTCTCACGAATAAAGAAATATTCCTATGACTCCTATTAAATGTATCTTTTCACTGCTAAGCACTAGTTTTATTGTGAGTCTCATGAAAAAATTCAGTCATGACTTATCTGCAAGTCCCATAATTTTCGTTCACTCAAGTTTTATGGGAAGTAATCACTCAAGAAAGAAGCTATCAATAATATATATGAAAAATGAAGTCTAAAGCTTGTCAGATGCTATTTTGTAATACTTGCAGATACAAATACAAGTGCATACTGTGCAGGCTTCTTGAAAAAGGT
Source organism: Phaenicophaeus curvirostris (assembly GCF_032191515.1). Taxonomy (NCBI): domain Eukaryota; kingdom Metazoa; phylum Chordata; class Aves; order Cuculiformes; family Cuculidae; genus Phaenicophaeus; species Phaenicophaeus curvirostris. The sequence goes on from NC_091395.1 coordinate 3,983,765, forward strand.
ACTTAGTCTGGTCCCCACTACTTTATCTGATTGTATAACTCCCAAATAAATCAAATCTGTCTTAGTGTATCTCTTGCTGGTTGCTTGGCATATTCTCCATAGGAGAATAAATCTCTTTCTGACAAAACAACAACAGTAGCGATATCAAAACTTTGTGGGAATTTTATATTCAGATGTCTAATTGTGCATGGTATTTAAAAAAATGCAAGGGCATGGAGTCGTTTGGTACAGCTACCGTATACGTAAGGTTAAATAAAGTTTAGAGAAAATGGCCAGTACTGTGCAACTAAGCCTATCCATACATGGAAGAAGTGATTTTCTTCTCTCCAGATGAGTTCATGGGATTCATCTGTTCCACCAGAAGGAGTCAGGGCACAGTGCTCTTCCCTTCCTTATCTGTTTTAATTGTCAATTTATTCCACTTATTTTGTCACTGTATCTAAATTCAGTTATTTCTTACAGACAGAAAAAGCAGGATAATACATATTTTTAAAAGAATTGTATTTCTTTAATCTTTACATGGTAATCAATGACTTTTGAAACAAATGTTACATTTTCCTTCTTTTATGTTTGGTTCAGGATAGTAAAAGGGAAAGTAGTAGGTGTTGAAATAAAACCTGTGCCTTTTCTTTGGTGGGTAGTTAAAGCATCCTAACATGCTCTAATTGAATAATGAAATGCATAATTTTATTTTTTTTGAAAGGTGCTTAGGTTTCTGTGAACTCAATACAGAATAACCTATAATCAACTTCACTGAAGTTGTGTAATTAACAATTATTAAAAATCAGGACCTAAAAATTATCTTGCTCATAGATATGCCTGGTATTATAGACATCCATAGCAGTAAAAAAAATGCACCACTATGCTATAATCTGTTCTCAGCTTTATGACTTCAAAGCATTCATTGAACAAGGTGTATTTTCATCACTGATGATAATTTTTTTGCATTGATAAGAGAAGATTGGACGTTACACTAAGTATCAAAATAAGATCTTAATGGACTGTATAGAACATTTCTATACTTACAGAAATATGAAGTTTTGACAATATAAAGGATTAAAACATGAGTGAACATTTTTTATTTTCATATAGCTAGGTGACAGCAGGAATGCATTTAGTGTTCTATGCGGTTCAATACCTGCTTGCATATCCAGAATGTCGTTGATAATGATCTTGGTTAGAGTTTTACATTAGAACACTTAATTATTTCTTTCTTGCATTTATATTAATTATTTCTGGACAGGTTTGAAAGTATTCATTGCCTTTCTAATTTTCTTGTGCCTGAAGCCTGCTTAGAAATTTCTTATTCCTATTTTGGGTCAATATCTAGCAGAAAACACAAGTAGACTTTCATGAAAGAGCATTTGGCAGAAAGCTGGCAGTTGAATAGTGATATTGAATATTCAGATGGAAAAGTTTTCTTGCACAACATTTTCTTAGTTTCTAGAACTTCTTGCCAAAATACTGTTAAAGCCAGGATTTTGCTGCTTGCATCTGTCACGTGGAATCAGGAAGGACTTTCCTAGGCATGGTCTGACTCGTTGCTGGAACGAGATCGTCTGCCAAGTTAGATTCCTCTGAGAACAAGATGCACGTTTATTTTGGAAAGAACCCTGTCTGAGGTTAAGGTAAAAATTAAGAGCGTTTTCCTAGTAGTTCATGAACAACTTTAAAGATAAAATTGGTCTTTTTAAACTTTTCAAAATAAAGTAATATTTTGTGTGCAAAATGAATCAGCAAACCACAGCAATCTACAGCATCATTACGTGAAATTTCCTCACGGGTGGAATTAAGCTTGTGTGTTAGGGTGTTGCTGCATGTGTTATTTTTATTTAGGAACACTTGTATGGCAGAGGAGGGCTGAGGGTAGTGATAGGAAAAAAATCTGCTTTTGAGTGAGTTTTCACATGTGAATCTCAGGCTCTACATGGAATAGTACTGTACTTTTTGTTGTTTTCCTCTCCTCCCCATAAGGAGTTCTGAGGACCTTACAGAGGAAGCACACTGTCATAATCAGTAGGGTTTTTGGAGGTGAATTCAGTGCTTCAACTATAATATTTACTTGGCTACATAACTAGAAAAAGAAAGGGCTGCATGCATCAAGTTGCGCGCTTTACAGATGTGATCTGGAAATTTGTCTGGCCATGGACGTGCAAATCACAAAAAAAATGCAGTTAGCCTTTCTCTTAAACTTTTTTTTAAAGTTTTAAACTCTTTGGAAAACTAATATTACAGAACTGGTACGTGTTAACAGCCCAGTAACGGTTCAGACTGTCCCTTCTCTAAGCCTGTTCCATTATTTGTGAAATATAAATTCAGTGAAAGTGCATGAATATTAGTCAGAACATTTAATAGACTGTTTATAGTGAATTGTATTAAGGAAATTGAGGGCACTTTAATTTATGCAACATTCTCAAGTTCTTTTTTTTTTTTTCATTTAATATCTCAAAGTCCCCAAAAGATGACAACAATATGAAGAATATAAGCAGATTAATTTCTGAATGTCTAATAATGGTTTACAAGTGTTGCTGGTTTGGGTTTTTTTTTCAGTTTGGTTTGTTTTAATCATATTTCAGTCTTGGTAGACTGGCAGGTAGATAACACGCCTCTTTCTTTTTTTCCAGGAAAATGGAAGATACATTGTTTGGCTGGTTTGGTTTTGTTTATACTATCTATTTCCATCACATAGTGTCCCAAACACAGCTGGGTAGAAGGGACATCTTGTGACAACTTCTAAAGGTGATTTTTGTGAAGTTGAATGCTATCCTGAAGCAGAGGAAAGAATTGGAGTAGATTTGATTGTATCATACATACTAATGAACTAGAAATCTATTTCAGAAATACACAATACATTCAGAAATATAATTTAGGTTCTTTCACCCATTTCTGATTTCGTATGTCTTTTATGTAGATAAACCTTTTTTTTAATATAGAAGGTTCTCATATTCTTTTACATGACGATAAAAGGGGGTTTTATTTATAAAAATATAATAAAATGCTGAAAAAACAGTCCATAATACTTGGAAAGGGTGTAATCATTGATAATAACAATCACAAGAAATGAGTATGTAAGCTCTCAGTTAAAATTTGAGATACTAATACTGTTGGTATATGATCTTCTTAAGCCTGCAATATGGAAGGAGCTGAAAATGGACCTGAGAGAGAGAACAAAAGGGAATGCAATATGGTATGTTCAAAACTAATCGGTCAGGAGAGAATTATTGCAAACCTAGATCCTTAATGGAAGGAAACTGCATAGAAAGCAGAAATGACTGAAATGACCTAGAGATGACAGTGCCTGTAAAAATGAGGTAAGTGCTAATGATGCAGTGCAGAGGGGAAAAATGCAAACACACCACATTATGGATCAATGAATAGACATTCCCCATTTATGCAGATTCATGAGACCATCTGAAAATGACTTGTTGGCAGATAGCAGTGGTAAAAAGAAAGGTAATGACACAGAATGTTCAGAAGGAATTCGGAAGTAAAAAAACCAAAGGAAATTAATTCTAATTGTTAGAACAAGTGTTTTTTTAGGAGCAGTATAAAAATTTTCATGTTGCTTGTAGAAATCAACACATTACTTATTTTGGGAGTGAAAAGAATAAATTCTGCTATAGAATTTCACAACATATTAAGGTAGAAAACACTTAGATTTGGGTTTGTTGCTTTTAGCTTTGGATATTTATTGTTAGAAATTATATTTACTTACAACATTATTATCAAAAAGAATATTTCTAATCCAGAACAAATGTTTGCAAACTCACAAAGCATCTGTGCATGAATGTGTGTACTATGTTATTTTTTTCTTCCCAGTTGCCATATTACTGATCTGTTGAAAATTTAAGTGATTGAGGAAGAAGGGAAACTGACCAACATACATGATCCAAGCAGAAATATTTGTCAGAGTATAAAAATAACACCTCAACAAGGCAACTCTGATTCCCTTTCGCCACAGAGTATTCTGAACCAAAAAGAACCATGAGAGCCTTACAGCAGGTATGATCACAGGTAAAAAAAGAATCCTAACTATAACCAACCAACCGAAACCATTTTTCCTCATTCCCCTCTTTCCTCATTTATTAAAAAAAAAGAAAATGCACTCCTGTGTGACAGCACTCAACCCTTTCTGCACGAAGCTGTGCCCACTTGCTGGGGTGGACTTATAGAATGGATTTTGTTGGAAGGGAACTTTAAAGCTCGTGCAGTTCCAACCCCCCTTCACAGGGACACCTTCCACTGGATCAGGCTGCTCAAAGCCTCATCCAATCTGGTCTGCTTTTAAATCATTAAGGTTTCACAACTAGGTAGCACTACTGAGCAATTTGCAGCTTATGCACTTTGACAGGATGCTGTTTATTTTATAAATATAATGAATGAAAGTTAAAGGGAAATCTGCTTTGCTTTTTATTGTTGTTGTCTTTATTCACACACACCCACCCCCCTTTTATTTTCTGTTTCCAAAGTAAGTATCTAAGACTCTCTCAGGAACGTCCTGAGGACACTCTCTTCTATCCAGCTGTGGGTGCTAACTGTGGGGAGCCCTGATTTGCCTTCCATCCCTTGGTACGAAGTAGCAAGACATAAACTGTCCCACAGAAACTTTTTACTCATCAATTTTCAGACTATGTTCTGAAAATCTACCCCAACTGCCTGGTCTGAAGTTATGAAGTGAACTGAAGACAAAGAAATGGATTTATTATCTGATGTTACAGCAAATTCACAATTGAACAGAGAAATTTGAAATCATTCTAGTCACATTTGGCAAGGAAGGATTGTGATCCAGACCTTAAACTAAAAGCTCTTCAAAAGGAAACAGTGTCAAGTGTACTGTGGGGGCAAATATTGTGATGCAGCTGAATGTCATTGGGAATCAAGGGACTGTATATCAGGTCTACGTAATGAATGCAAATTGTTTTTTTAGGATCCAAATGGGAAAGCATAAAAGGCTACGAAAGCTTTAATTTATGATTTGTTCATTTAAAGCTCCAGACCATTAAGTACCCATTAAATCACTATTTTATACGCTGCTAAGTACATCTCTATCATCAGAATGAAAAGATAGGTTTTATTCACCCTGTATTAACTAAAACAATTTAATTGAGGGCGTTTGTGATAAGAAATTGACTGGAATTGGAAAGTAAATTAATGTTGAGCTTTGACAACAGGACATCTTTGTGATTTTGCTTTTAGTCTCTTGTATGTGCATGAACAGATACGTTATATATGTGTTTATTTGTGTTTAGATTTCAATTACAAAGCTTCTACCCCAAATCAAATTTTCATTGCACTGGTATGGTTCCCTAGACTCATGTTTTTCACAGTGACTTTTACTCAGAGATCAGATTATCTCTTTGCAATCATTTTGTAATGTGTTCTTGTCTTAATGCTAAGGGCCTCCATTATTTGGCTGTGTCCTGAAAATGAGAAGTAGAAACAAGTAGACAAGAAGAAATTACAAGTTTTCCTTCTGAATGATATTTTGGTTTTTGCTTTTATTTCAAGAGAAGATGAAGTTTTAACGCCTGTCTTCGGAACAGGGTGATTTCAAAGAACGTTCATTTAGAAACGTTGACATATTTTGTTTTGGCATTTTTGACTGAAACAAGCAATGCATTCGTGAAACTGAAGTAGTTAATTTTCTTTCTTCGTGGGCTGATCAGCCTTCCTAATGCTATTATTGCCTGGCCTCCAATTTTGTCTATGGGACTAAGAAATGCTCCTCCAAGGAGTCATTGAAATTCTTCTAGCTTGATAATGACTTAGACAACTAAATCTTTTGCTGCCACTTGAAGTCCCTGCTCACTTGTGTTAAAAATGCCTGAATTCCCAGAAGGCGATATTCTAAGAAAATGCAGTTAACGATCATTGATTTTTAAGCACAATGTGTTGTCGTCTTTAATATAATAAATTGTTCCAATTTGGTTAAAACAAACACAAGACTCAATTTTGCGAAGAAAAATTTGGCATTAAGAAAATATTTTCAAACATAATATTAGGGAACATTATTTCCCAGTAGTTCTGAAAATGAATTCTATATCAATAAATGCATCTGAAAAGGTCACCCTCTCTCTCAGGAACTGCTGGGATTTTTCTGTCATGACTATTTCTCATTAATGGGGGAGGTTCTCAACTGTGGGAAGGAGAAACTGAAAAGCAGAAGGGCTGAAGAGAAGATACCTATAGCAATTTGCAGCCTGGAAAGACAAGTAAAGGGCAATCCTGCAGACTGCTGGCTCAGACACGCTAGCCAGTTAAGCAATTATATTATCCTAGGCTTCTCTAGGTAGCTTTTTCTGCCAGCCCATCTGGTCTTCTCCTTAGCTTCTACAAGTTTTCTTTTCACAGCTCTTCATCTTCCCCAGAGCTGCTTCTCCATCACATGTTTTTACATTCAGGCTTTGTTTTTCCCCCAGTTTCTTCCTTATTATTGATCAAATAACAGCAGCTCATCACTAAGAATTCCTGAATAAAAGACCTTACAATTTTATGTCTATCTTCTGCCATTATGCAGTATGCTGTTATGAGTTTTAAAAATATATCTATATTGAATCTGTTTTTAGTGACCCCCTTGCTTATCTGTCTGTGAATAATTCCTCTAACAGTTTTCAAATTCAGTACCTTAAAATTATTTTCAACCTAATTCAAAGCAAAGCAAATGTATCTACTTGCTGTGAATTTAAAGAGTTATTGTTCACAGTGTGGATAAGGGTATTTTCAAGAAATCATTTGCTCATTCCATTAAGTTACTGGTTTTTTTATTTTTAGAGGATTCCATTAATCTGTATTTGTCATTTATATAGCTAAGGAATGACTCCTCAAGTGAAGGCATTTATCTCTATATGAAAAAAAATCATGTAGCCCAATACTTTAACTCAATTTTTTTGTTCAACGTGGAGATTTGCTTTGGGTCCAATTAACAAAACTGAATATTGGAAAGCAGAGAGAGGAATATTTTTGTAGAAATGATAAATTGCAGTTTAATTATTTTTTAAAATGTATTTTCTTAACATTAATTTAAACAGAGATTTATTGATGGGGATTTATTTAACTTTATACGGATAGAGATATAACTTTATAGAGATAGAGATGTGATTGTTCCATTCTACTCAGCATTTGATAGATGACTTCTGGAGTACTGTGTCCAATTCTGGTCCACACAATTCAAAGAAGACGTGGACAGACTGGAGAAGGCTCAAATGAGCACCCTGAAGGTGATCAAAGGGCTGGAGGATGTGCCCTGTACAGAAAGACTAAAGGAGTTCTGTCTCTTCCACTCTGGAGAAAAGAAGGCTCAGGGAATCTGAGAAACCTGGTCTAGTGGAAGGTGTCCCCGCCTACATCAGGGTGGTTGGAATCTGATGATCTTTGAGGTCCCTTCCAAGCCAAACCATTACACGAATGTTACAATATGACTCAATAACTCACTTTTGCAGTGTTTACAGGGAGGCTACAAAGAGCATGGAGACTCTCTTATCAGAAGGAGCCACATGGAGAGAACGAGAGGCAACAAGTACAAGTTGCACTGGGAAAAGTTTCATCTTGATATAGGAAAATCTTTTTTACACTTGGAATAATCAATCACTGGAACAGTCTCTCCAGGGATGTGGTGGAGTCTCCATTTCTGGAGATTTTCTAGACATGACTGGGACAGGCTTCTAGATAATCCCATCTATGCTCCCTTTTCCAAAGAAGCTTGGACCAGATGATTTTTTGAGGTCTGAACCTGGGCTGTTTTATCATTCTGGGTATTTTTATTGATTCAACCATTGATAGACTATGTCATAAGAAAAACTGAAATGCTTATAAGAAGAGGAAAGGCTGCCTTTTAGAGGACTTCTACACGTGTCTCTCAACACCATTTCTTCAATACCCTGTTGGGTTGTTCTCTTTTATAACAGATCCTAAAATTCAGCAACTTCAGTACAAATTTATGCATCTTTTCCAGGTGTCATAGAAAAGACTTGACTTTGAATTGCAGGATTTTTGTGGTGTCCCTCCTCAGCCTCAATTTATCAGACCTTTTGTTTCTGTGCATAGAAAATCAATATTATTTCATGCATTGGGAAACGTTCTCTCTTAAGACTCGCTGCCTTTCACTTCGGGTTATCCTCTCAGCCAAATCCTGCAAGATTATAATTGATTTTAAAAGTCAGCAGCAAGACTATTTGATCTTTAGGTGACAAATAGTCAAAGAGGAACCCTCAGGATCAGTGTTAAACGTCAATGAAATTAGATTCATGCTAGGATAGACAAGTTACAGAAATTCAAATCCAGCGGTAACAGTGACAGTAATAAATGGAAACTCAGCAAAATTAAGCTATTAGTCAACAATGTGCAATGTCATAAACTTGAACAAATTATTATGGAGCAGCTCAGGCCTGAATTAAAACCAAACAAGCTGAAACAAGCAATATCACTGAGATGGATAAACACGTTTATTTGAGTGGATATAATGACACTTGCATTAGAATGAAAACCAAAGTCTTAACTGATCTGTTTAAGATAATCTGGTCATCATCACTCACAATGGGCAGCAGTTAACCGCGTGTACTGTTACTGATGCTTGGATGTGAAATGTTAAACCTTGTTAGATCTAGAGGAAATAGCGCATTGTAGGCAGCTAAAATTGCTAAAAATCGTCATCTGTTGTGCTGTAAAAATGTGGGAGGGACAAATAAATTATGGGTAATTTTCTCTGTTGTTTACAGGTAACAATGGTGGGGCTGTTTACTATTGTGCTGTCATGAGCTACCCCATGCAGTTGTTAAGTGAAGACTAAAGAATATGTTAACTGACCACTAAAGAAAGGACCAAACCCTCTCATTGTTTTTGGTTTTCCTCTTTCTCTTGTGGTGCTTAAAAAAGTCAGCATAGAAAAATGCAGAGCATTTCACTTAGGGCATCACTTGTGCATAGAAATTGTTACGCTTCAGTCATGGAAAGGTTTACTTTTTTTCCTATATATTAGCAGAAAATAACCAATTTTTTAATTATTTTTTTTTCTACAGGATTAGAACAGCAGGTTAGCAGCAGATCTCAGGTACCACTGAATGCAAAGCAGCGATTCAGTTTCATTCATCATACGTATTTGGACCACTCTGTTGCAAGTTGAAAACGTTTGCAGAAGTGGAGCCTGGATTATTTCTCCTCAATTACCTACAAGTTTTGCTGTCTGTTCTTCACTCTGTGTGTTGAAGGGCTCTGCAGTCCACTTGCAAGTGCTTCATTATCAGTCATTGTTCCAATCAGAGAAAACAGACTATTTCCATCAAGAGGTGAATAGTAATGAGCGTCCATGGCTCCAGCTCACATTATTCAAGTTAAAGAAAAGCCTTCTACTACTGCTTGGTATGAGGTTGCTTTAAAGTCTTTTATTAGTGCTCTGAAGCACTCATTGTAAGGCCACACCTCGATTATTTTGTTTGGTTTTGGGGCACTCAGTACAAGGATGCTGAACTACTGGAAGCTGCCCAGTGAAGGGCAACGAAGTTGGTGAAGGGTCTGGAGAACAAATCTGATGAGGGGCAGCTGAGGGAACTGGGATTGTTTGATCTGGAGAAAAGGAGTTTGAAGGGAGATCTTTTTGCTCTCTACAGCTTCCTGAAAAGAGCTTTTAGCAAAGTGGGTGTTAGTGTCTTCTCCTAAGTAACAAACCATAGGATGAGAGGAAATGGCCTCAAGTTGTGCCAGTGGAGGTTTAGATTGGATACTAGGGAAAAAAAAATTACTGAAAGAGGGGTGAAGCATTGGAATAGGCTACCCAGGGCAGGGGTGGAGTCACCATCACCGGAGATGTTCCAAAAACATGTAGATGTGACACTCTGGGACATGGTTTAGTAGGCACAGTGGTGTTGCACTGCGGGTGGACTGGATGATCTTAGAGGCCTTTTCCAGCCTTAACAATTTTGTGCTTCTATGAAATCTAGGCCTTCTCCGGCCTCCTCTAAAGCCACTGGAAGATGTTTTATTGCTTTGGAGAAAAGGTGGAGGAAAAAGATGGCTTGAATGTCTATCTGCCCGTGATCCTTCTTTGCTTCCTTCCATTTTTTGTCTCTGTGGTGGCTCTTTTCTGTATCTCCAGGCTACAAAGAGAGATGGGCTTGGACACAAACAACAAACCAAAATAAGCTAAATAAATCCTTTTTACTTATCTAACATTTTTGAGCTTGTGAGGCATTTTAGAGGACAACTAGGTGACTTTCAGCCAAGAGATGCCCATGTAGGACTCTGACTTGGCCATGTTTTCAGTCCCATTTTCAATGGCTTTGTGTTGTTTTTCCCCTAGTTGTACTAAAATCTGCTTGTAGCCTTGATAAATATTTGTTTCCTCTTCTGTGTAAGTAAACATCTAACATAAAATTGTTTTAGGATTTAGTATTCAGATGACTGCTGTGCTAGTGTTTACCGGAGTTCAAAACCTGGGCAAACAGTGATTTGTTTGGGCTGAATAAGTAATACCTCATTTTAGAGGGCACAAATAGCCATGTAATTATTTTGAATTAAGAAATTACCATATCATTTCAGGCTCATTACATGGGTATTTATTCTCAGCAGATTATATGCAGACTATTACAATAGTTACTAGCGTAACTTTTATTTTAAAAGGGAAATAGAGTAGTAATTAAAGGAGGTCTGTATCTCTGGAGTTTAAAGGCCTTAAAATGAGAGGTCCTCTACAGAGGTGTGAAGCTCCGTTTTCAACTTGAAAAACTATTCTTGCAAAATGTTTTTGTGGAGAACCAATTAGTACTGAACTTTTTGTTTTGCTCTTTTTTTTCAAGTGGCATGGGAATGAACAGATGGTAAACTAAACAATTCTGATGAGGAAGGGCAGAATCTCTTCAAACGGAGGTAGCGCTTAAATGTATTTCAGCTATAATTTCTGAAAAACATTGGCAAAGCGAAGATAAGTTTCTGATGGCCACTATTCTAGTTGTTTCAACATTTATCAGCTCAACTGAAAACTGGCAACCCTAGAATCCGTTGCAGCTGGGCTCTTGCAAGAGAAGCTCCCTGAATTCCCACCTTACATTCACCCAAGAGAGCCTGACCATGATAGGTAGACAAACAGCATCTGAAAGGCCTGTTCCAGTGGACATACCAAATCTTCAGGTCTCCATTACTTCCAGCTTGTGCTGTTGGTGAATGGTTCAGAGGGAAAGCCAGGAGGAGCAGATAAAGTCACTTGGTCTGTGGAAAAGAGGAAACTGAGGGGAGACTTCGTCGTGGTTTACAGCTGTCTCTCAAGGGGAGGAGAAGGAGCAGGTGCTGATGTCTTCTCTCTTGCAACCAATGGTAGGACCCAAAGGAATACCAGGACGATGTGCCAGAGGAATTTAAGTTGGATATGAGGAAAAAGTTCTTTCCCCAGAGGGTGGTGGAGCACTGGAACAGATCCCCAGGGAAGAAGTCACGGAGCCAAGCCTGGCAATATTCAAGAAGCATTTGGACAAACACTTTCAGACATGAGGTATGAACGTTGGGGTTATGTTGTGCGGGGACAGGAGTTGGACTTGACCTTTGTGGATCCCTTCCGACTCAGGACATTCTATGACAGCTGACCAGAGTCCTCCATTTTCTGACTCCAGCTTCCTCAAACAAGAGTAAAATTGCTCTTGGTTTCCATTCATTATTATAAATGCTTATTTAATCACTCTAATCTTCTTAGCACCAGCTGAAACGACTAGCACACAAAAAAATGTGAGAAATATTTGCTGTGAGGTAGAAATTCACCTAGTCATAAAATAATTGCTTCTAAACTGTTAGTCATTCATGGCATGATTCTAATTGCGTTATACTTAAGGGATCATAATGAAACAGACTTCCAAATTTACCCTGGAGCACTTTTTCTGCAGTACTGGATTGGAAAGCTGTAATTTGAATAAATGAAATGAGTAACTGAAGACAGACTTTCCCTCTCCCCAGTATGTCTCATTTGAAAAAAAAAAAAAAAGAAAAGAAAAAATCTGTATCATTTAAGTAATTAGCAAGATGCTGACAAAATGCAGGAAGCATTCAGAAGATATTTTCTATCTCAGCTGAAAACAAATTAATAAGGCAGATTTCTGTAGAGGCAAGGTAAGCTTGTTTTTAGAAGGGAAAAATTCTTATTTTTGCGTGATCACCTAAGGATGAAAGAGGCAGTGAGAGAAGAAATGTTCATGAAAGCCTTGCAACAGCCTTGTTATCCCTTTGTGAAAGGGAGAGCAATAATATTCAGAAAGCCCTTAGGTGGATTATATAGCTGTCAGACCTTGGTTCTTTGAATAGATGAGATAATGACTGCTTTTGCTGCTAAGTACAAGAGAAACCAGAAGAAATGTTGTGGGATGGCAATATTTTCCTGTGATCTGCAGTAGCATGAAATTACTAAATTTTACCTCAGACCCTTCCCTGTTTTCTCCTTCATTCCCATGAGGTTGCTCTGCTTGAACTGCTTCCCTCAGCTGTAGTGGTAGTCACCTCAAGAACACAGTTTGCTTCTGTCTTTGTTTCTCAACATCCTATTCTATTCTTAATTGGTTTAATATTTGATAGGAATGGTTGGACTCAAAGATCTGGTGGGTCTTTTCCAACCTAGTGATTCTATGACTCTATGACTCTATCTGCGTAGTCAGGGCTTTGCTGAAAGTCACAACTCTCTGCTTATTCTGATACAGCATGTCTCCTTCTTTGGTCTTGTTCCTTTATTGAATGCCTGATTTCAGTTAATTAATTCAAGTCAGTGCGTTCCTTCTACAGATGGTTGGAATCAGGCTGTTTTCCAAAGGCTTTGAGGATGAGAATGTCCAGTAAAATTGGGCTGCTGTTAAAAGTGTTGAACATTGGCCAGCTCATTCAAATACAAGCTAATGAGGATTGCACAGCTATGCATTGCAGAAGTATTTGTCAGATAAGTCAGAGACAAACCACCCTCACATATGCTTCTACTCCACCCTCAAAGTACTACTGACATTTTTTTACTTCTCAAAAATCACTGGGTTCCACTACTGGGAAAGAGAAGCATTCTTCTCTCATGCCTGATATTTTACAGTACTCCTAGAAAAGGTCCAATGAAGACATGCACTTCCATGATGACCCTTCACAATATATACTAATACACATCAGTAGCTAAATCTTGCCAAAAAGAACCTGGAAAAATGCTATAATTGGCTTTATCTGTAAGGAAGAAAAAAAAAAAAATAATGTATGCCTTATGGATTAAAAAGAATCTGAATTATTTCAGAATGTCAAAGTACGTTTCCCATTTCTCTTTCATTCTCAAAAGTGTTCATATAAAGTTGCTTATAACAGCAGCAAGTTGGATCAGAAACAGGATCCATTCAATTCTATGAATCTTTCATTAGAACTTAGCTAGAGACTTGTTACTCATGAAATGACCATAATATTCACTTAAAAACAAACTGTCAATACGTGCAGTATAATTTTGAATCAGGAATATCCTGCATTACAGGTGTCCTTAATTATTTTATAATTTCACCAAATATTTTCTTAATGCTAATCCACGTATGTTGTGCTCTTGTAAATACAACTTAATTTTATTAATAACACATCATGCTGCATTTGAACACATGTATTTTAATATCTCCAGTTTATACAAAAGCAAAATCTCAAAGTATTCTGTTGTTGCCATTGTTTTAATGGAGTGAGTAACAAGAAAAAAGCTATTTACCAGCAATTCTAGAATTTGAGACAGATTTTCTAGATATTCATATATTTAATTTAATTTTCAAAAATTCCTACATGGATCAGCTAACTAACTCTTACTAAAATGAACATGAGGTAGAAAATAATTCTCTTGCATGCTCCTCAGTGTCCTACTAGATGCTGCCTTCATTTCAAAGGGCACAAGGAAGCTTGAAGAGATGGGATGTTTTTATCAGAAAGGGAGTGTGCAGCATTCATTCATTATAGAGAGCATGCAACTAAAGAAAGTTGTAGTTAAAAGTTATTTCAAGAGGTCATTTGATCCATTCTTTTTATAATGAGGCAGAATCAAGAATATGTACATTTAATGAGGTCCCAAGATCCTGACCAGAAAAAATATTCCGAAATGATGTTTCCTGCCTGATGGAAAAAACCAATAATTGCCTAACAGTTGTGAAGGTTTTCCATGACATCAAGACTCAGCCTTCAGTGACAATTTTATGTACTCCTCTCATGACTTCTGCTTGTTTTTCCGTAGTACAAAATTTAGAATTGATCATCGTACTGCTGGGGAAGTTTTGACAAAACCAAAATCTATCTTCTGAAGGTTTGTGAGTATGTATCCTACATTTTAAGTGAAAACTTATTTTGAAGCATCACATAGATTTTTTTAGATCACTTAAATCGTTCTCATCAGAAGCAAAATGTCACTCAAGTCACATAAACCAGTGTATTGAAGCACGTGTGCCAATTTATCAAAACTTCTTAAAGCGAAAAAAATGGCCTTCTAGCAGAAAATTTCTGAATACAACATCTAAATTCCTGGGTCTATGGAAATATTTTGTGCTGATGTTACAAGGATCTTTTTTTTATGTTGAACATGATTATTTAAATTCTTTTACTTATAATACACAATTTTTGTTCTTTTTCCTTATCTGAGAGTGTTTAAGTGATACTAGGGTAAGAAACATTCTGAAAGAACATATTTTTGTGATACTTTTCTGTTATCAGTCAGGGGAAATGCAGTGCCTGGTAATTGGCCAACCAATATTTTCAGATTACCAGTTCAGTTCAGAGGACTGTAAAATGTGGGAAGCTTATATTCAGTATTATATAAGCTCTGTGAGCCTTGCATTAGTAAAACTGTATTGCACTTTCAAAAAGAACCAGTTTTTCCATGGTATGTAACATGCACTCTTTCTGGGCAGAAATCTTTTAGGACAATTATTTTAGTGTGCTATTATGAAATGACGTACTTATTACTAAATGACTTTAAAACTGTCATTTAATAATGCATTGGTATTACTGTTGTAGGCTTTGAAAAGTATGAAGCGCTGCCAGACTTCATTGAGTTACTGCCTGCCCACACCTGGAACTAGAATATAACTCAAGATCCCCAAAGTCCCAGTTTAATGCAAGTGTGTGAAAATGTGTCACCAATGGACAGCGACAAGAAAGTAAGAAAATAAACTCTGTTGATTGGAATGATTGGTGGTTACCCAAACAAAGCAATGATTTTGAAAAATTATTGAAATGCAAGGTACTTTGACTTTCTTAAAGAATCAACACAGACAATATTTCTCTAAGGTAGCAGTGGGAAGGAAGTTAAAAAGCACGTGTTCTTTTTCACCCCAGTCTCCAGTTAGGCTAGATTTAACAGTATTTCATATATATATGTACACACACATATATACATATATACTTACATGTTGATTTTTGCACTCCTTGGTCTGGTCCCTCTTTCTTTTAAAAATAAAACTATTCGGGTAGATGGATACATGCTTCTGCATGCAATATAAGTAGATGTAATTCTAATCCAAAAGTGAATTTTACTTGCATATCTGCAAGATGAAACCGTGCATTTGGTTCACATGAGGTACATATTTAATGATGAAAAAGAATCTTAAGTAACTGGCTGAAGAATATTATCCATCATTTTCCCCAAACCGCAATACATGATTTGATTCAAACATCTGTCAGCCGCACAGTAGTTCATTTTCCTGAGCTGAACATTATAGACAGCTGAGTAACAGTATTGTTGCTCAAAAAAAATTGAGCACCTGCTGTTAAATGGGGCAAATAATATTATATTGTCAGCAGCATGGAAGTCTAAATTCCTTCAGCTGTTTCCAGAACTGTGTCCTGGTGTCCCTTCGTCTGTAGTACTGGCCACTGTTTAAATTTCCCAGATCAGCAAAAATACATTTTAAGTGGCATGCGTGTTTTCCTTGGTTCTTTGAAAGCCCAGAGCTCAGATAGGATCTTTCCTGAAATCACTTTCAGTGTATACTGAAGTGTAAGGGAGGAAACGAAGAGATTTAGCTTAGTGAGATTCATCTTTATCTGCTTATAGTATCTGTCTAGAGCAGAGTCCAAGTCTTTAAGCTGTAATGAGAACTCCATTCCCATTTTTCAGAGCAACGTAGAGTCACTCAATGGAAGTTTGTGCTCAACGTTCCGCTATGAAGCATTCAGCAACAATTTTCTTTCCACAAACATTTTATATAAGTAAGAAAACCTATTGTTACTTAATATAAAATGAAAGAATCCCCAAGGTACTAGAGGAGAAGATGGATTTCAAAGGATCAAAAAAACCCCAAACACTCTTCATAATGGCTGAGCTTTAGAGAAAATCGGCTGATCAATTTTTCTAAGATAACAGTTGGTTCAGCCACAGGGTTATAGAAACCTTTTCCTATAGTAAGAAATTCTCATCCATAGTTGAGCCCTTTCTCCAAAATGTATGCTACTGCTATGAAATTATTTGCTACTGTCAGTGAAAACAGGACTCCCTCCTTTTCCTCAGAAGAATAATAGTAATTGTACAGATTGCAGCTACTGGGTTTAATATTTTTAATGCAGGACCATGTTTAAAAATAAAAACTTGCCTTGAACTAGTTCAAGGCTCAAGGTGCTGTTGAATATCTATCTGTCTGTATCTTTGCTTTGGTCACTTCATGCATAGAAAATTAATTAGAGGAAAAAAAAAGGAGGTAAATTCATGATACATAAGTTATCTTTATTTCACATAATCTCTTTCAAATCAGGCTGTTCTTTTAGCTTTGGAATTACAGATGGTGGTTGCACTATAGAGCTTCTGAAAAACATCCTATAAGTTCAAGCACCAGACCGTCAGAATCCCAGCTGCTGGCTAACAATCAAGTTGTGATTTAATTTAATCTAATTTTTCCCTGTTTCTAATTATTTTCTTTCTGCTAGAGTGGAAGCAAGTTTAAAAAAATAAAGGAAAAGTAGAATAAGAATATAGAAAAAAGCATAGATACTACTACCAACATTCTTTTCTTCTCCCTAGCCTCCTAGTCTGCAGAAGATTCACAGGTTCTATTTTGTGAGAATTGTTGGGATGATGAGTAAATGCTGTGCAGTTTACTTCACATTCTTCAAGTCTTCTGTTGCAGCTTTCAAAATAGGCATTTGGATTTGCAAACTTTCACAACACTTTGGCAGCACTGCTTGGTACTTTTCTACAAAACAGTTCTCTTTCCGCAGCAACATTAATTACCCAAGCAAACTTATGACATTATGAAAAATGCCTGTGGAGTTTCTTATAGATCAAACTGGCCAGTAGGACTGAAAGACCATGCTCTTTGCCCTTTTTCCTGCCAGACACCACAACCCTGACAGGTCACCGCATGCTCCTTTCCCCTTCTAATTTCCCTAGCAAGTAGCACAAGTAATTACCATGCTCCATCCCTCACATAAGCATCTGCAAGGCTGAATTGAGGTAGCAGAAATATCCTCATGGCATAAGAGCAAACTATGGGATGGGCTTTTCAAGCACGTGGCTTGTGGTAGCTTCGTGTGAATTGTATTTCCTTGCCCCGACTCATGAGTAGTTAACAGGACAAAGATCAATCGTTTATGTCCTATTCCTCTTAGTGAATTATTCTGCTCATAGGAACTTATTAGGTTCCAGCCGATGAATGAAAAACGGCCATTCTTATACTCTAGTTACTGTTAAATCACTTGACATGGTTTCAGATGACATCTCCTCTGTGTAGAAATCTCCATACAGCAAGTATAATACAAATCAGAAATTTCAGACTAAATGCTCCAGAATATATGAGAGTACTGAATTTTATTTCCATCTTTCTTTCTTGTGATACTGATGGGACACAGGGACTGTCTCTGACTACTATGGGTAATTCTGCACCAGCAAACCCCAGAAAGCCTCCAAAACCAGAGATCCTTGGTACGAGCCAGCTCTTCATTAAGGTGAGATCTCCTTTCCTTTCCCTTCCCAGTTATCCTTGGATCCTGGAGCATGCCAATCAGGTGTTGATATCCCCCTTATCTTTTCTAGAATAAGGACCGTTGGCTCAGATATGACTTCTAGCCATGTTTTAAACTGTTTAGGCACAACATGTAACACGAATACGTATTATATACTGGCATTTTCTTTAACTCATCTTTTTGCCCTTTCCCCAGGCTGACCTGCTGTCATGCTCAATAACATCAATATGCTTATTTTGCTTTCTTGCAAATGCGTTTTCCTTATAATTAAAAATTCATAGAAATCCCTCTAATGTGATTGTTTTAGCATTAAGGCAGTTTCTCTGTACTGCTAGTTGTGTGTGGGGGTACACAGAGGTTCTAGAAGATGTTCTAATATTATCGTTTCCATCAAAATAAAAATGATAAAGACAAAAAGATACCAAATTTAGTGAAGAATCTTGAAAACACATTCATGTACATGCCACCAAATGTTTGTATTGTGATTATTTCAAAGATCATAAAATATTTGTGGCTTTTCAGCCCTTACTTAAACCATAGCTACTTCTTCTTCCCCCTCTTTCCTAGGTATGTTTTGCTTTAATCATGGATGGTAAGCCTAAAATCCTGCAAAAATGTGCTTTGTTTCTGAAACGACTCCAACCCAGCACTCTCAGATTTATGGCAAGCGTGTTGTTTGCTGTGAATTAGCTTAGTGTACTGGCTGGGACTGGAAATCCTGTTCATGTACTGTAACTAAGGTGATAGACCATTTATAGGTTTAATTCTGTAAGGCTCAGGCAGCCTCCTGCAAAGGGCTTGTTTTTAGTGGATCTTGGAGCACTTTAAAGAACATGAGTCTTGCAGAAAAAAAAAAAGTAGAAATAAGAAGCAAATCCTAATGCACACATTGTCTCCTGTCAGCTTCACTAAGTATGGATATTATGCTACAGCTCCTTGTTGAAGAAGAGAAAAAGATTTCCATTTTACATTTTTGTTTCAGGCAGGGAAAGGATCTGTTTTTCATTTTAACTTTTAAAATATAGTGTGTGAGAGGAATTCCATTTTGTCAGGCTGCGAGAGTATATACTGCATATTACATACACCCGCTATTTATGCAGAGTCTAATATGATTTTGCTTGATTCATCAGTATATTAAAATGTAAAATATTTCTCTCTGAGATATAGGTTTACAAAGAGGAGGGGGGAAAAAAAAAGGAAGAAAAACGCAAAACCAACATCTTGGAAGAGTTTTTGAGCACATGGTCTGTGTTTCTCTCCCTTGCATTCCAGGGAATGTAGGCTTGGCTCGGCTCATCCCTTTGATGCCACACTTGGATGTTAGCCCACATGAAGAAGAATTTAGCTATCTCTGCTACAGTCTTTTGCGTGAGGAGAGGAGGCTTGTCTGAGTGATTTGAGAAGCTAGCGAAGACAACCACTGGAAGAATTTGGCAGTCTAGGAAGAAACACGGGGCCCAGCTGCATCCAGCTGGGTGTCTGCAAACACAGCCTTCGTCTGTCTGCAGAAATAGCTGATTCCTCAGCTTCTATTTTTGCCTCCATTTTTAAAGAATCACACATGCTGTTTTTGAGAAATCTTGCAGTAAGCATGCATGCCGGTCTGTTGTATTCTGCAGTGGCTTGTCTGTTTTTTAGGAAAACAAGCACCAAATCCTAGAATCTTTTTCAGGAGGGAATTCTCTGTGGCATCTCAAGATTCATAGTTCAGGTAACAGGTAAGAAAAATAGTGCAAAGTAGTGCATAGTAATTATCTTGTAGCTTCCCCTGAAAAACGTGATTATTGCTTGTTCCATCATGTGTCTGGATTTATGCATGTGGCACCTTCGAAGACTTACAGTTGTTTTTTTGTTTTGTTTTGTTCTTTTTTTTTTTCTCCCCACTATCAGTTAAAAACTCGGGCTAATTTAGAGTGTAACATAATAAGGGACTTTGTTTATTCATAGCAATTTATTAAGCCACGCAAAGATAATTCCATTTTTAAAGTTTTTAGATTGTATCTCTTATCCTCCTACAGAGTAGTAAATGCAAACGGCTTATAAAATTTCCTCTATCTGCTTAAACTTCCTAAATCATAAGGAGTCATGTTACAAAACAACACAGAGCTGTTCCAGGCAACACTCTAAATTTATGGTACAATGATGCCAGATGACAATGGAATTGCAAAGGAAGTGCGTAGTACATCAAAAATTAATACCTAGTGAGTCCATTTTTCATGGCAATGATTATAAGTATTCATTCTGTATTTGAACATAATCCACTCAGAACAGCAGTTTACTAAATTTACTAAAGATTATTGAACAAAATACAAGCTGAGGTCATGTTTTGGTTTTCATTGAGCAAATAACTATCATTTTCTTCTCAATCAAATATAAAATTGCCATGTTACAGGAGGCACTCAGATTCAATGCATACAAATGGGAAGTTTGATGTCTGTACTCTGAGCAGTTTGGAGGTATCCACAGGAAAATAAGTATGTCACCCCACACTTTTCTTAATTAGGAGAATAAAAGTATTGTATGACTTCCAGGAACTGTTACTTAAATATTAAAACAATGACAGAACATGGTAAGAGGGTGGCAGTGCTACTAAGTTCCATGTAGTCATGGCCTTAGTGCCAATCCACACTGATGTACGAAGGTGATAAGTGACCATCCTTCAGCAAAGACAAAGGAGAGGGGATTCAACCTCTCTCTATACAGTCCTAATGACAACCAAACATTTACATAATACATTTCAAATAAAAATTTCACGACCTCTACCTTATAATCCATTTGTTATATTTGTATTATGCACCTATTTTTTATTTAAAGTAACAAATTTGGTGTAAACGTTTATTTTTAATAATGAATCATGCTTCTGGGTGCACTTAACCAGAGCTCATATATGGACTCTCTAGTACTCTACGTGCTGCTCTTTGCATCAAATGAAAAATGTATTATTTAACCAGCTGTAACCTTAGCTATATACCATGAGAGCTGTTGATCCTAAGTATGAAGAAATCAGTCTTACTTTATTCGTTTATTATTTCAGATTTCACAATCTCATGCAAAATGCAAGAGCCATACAGTTTATTTTAGCGGCAATACTAAAATTGATTTATTTGTTTCTAGGTATCCTCTTTGCTAATTTGTGATGCAGTAAATTTATTTCAGTCAATTTTGTGTCTTTTACCATAGCTCCTTATATGCATTTACATACCTACCCAAACAAACAACTGTTAAAAATGAAAAAGCATTGAGCAGAGTTGGCAATGGCATAGTGTACCTTGGCTAATTATGCCAGCATTTAATGTGGTTAACGTGCAATTTATTCAAAGTGTAAGGGAAATAGAAAGAGAGGGTCACAAATTGTGTTTGTGTTAAACTATGAATTTCCTTCCTCATTTTTACTCCTTCTCATTTGGAATATCTCCTGCCTGCGTTACTCAGGAGATGATGTATATGTAATGTAACACATTAATGAGACCAGCCTGCTTAGCTTTGAGATTAGACATTTTTTCCCTCTAGCCCCCACTTAATGATCAGGTTTTATGTTGCTGCAGGAAAGAGAGAGAGA
Source organism: Phaenicophaeus curvirostris (assembly GCF_032191515.1). Lineage (NCBI taxonomy): Eukaryota > Metazoa > Chordata > Aves > Cuculiformes > Cuculidae > Phaenicophaeus > Phaenicophaeus curvirostris. The sequence goes on from NC_091395.1 coordinate 4,005,231, forward strand.
TGCATCTCTGGGAACTAAAGGTCAGGCACCATTGGCTACACGAGCTGATGTGCTGATCAGACCTGGGAAGAAAGGAGAAGGGTGATGCTTCCTCAGCTCTGAGTGGCCTCACAAAAGAGATGTCTTTCAAATAACAGTGGTCTGAGAATGTTACTATAACGGTTGGACTCGGTGATCCGGTGGGTCTCTTCCAACCTGGTTATTCTGTGATTCTGTGATTCCCATTCAGTGGTGCTGGAGGGAAAAAAAAGCCCGGGACTTTGAATATTTAATGATGGCTGAACAAACTTGGAAAATGAGCTGAGGAAGATGAAAAGTCACAGAAGTTAATGCTCCTAAAATAAAGCAAAGCTCAGTAGTCCTTAAAGCAATTAAAAAGCTTTTACCATCTGTTAAGTAATTACCCATCATCATTAGTTATTAGAAGTAGGAAATGATGTAAAGGGCATAAACATAATCTAAAAAGAACAGTCAGATTCTTGTGGGCTCCATGAATGAGGTCATAAAAATTTGGTTATTAATACCAAAATAAAAATAACAAACATTTACAAGCGTTTCTGTAGCTGTTCCGCTTCAAAAATAAAGGCATTACATTTTTCCTAACAGTAAATATTTAGCTTGATTCTTGCACTTGTTACTAGTATGGTATGAATTTTATTATAACATTCCTCTCCAAAAACCAGCATAAGTTGAAGATGATTTAGGGTTTCTACAATCAGTGCATTATAGCTCAGCAAAAAACTATTATGGAAAACACCATTTGAGGAGTACAACTTAGAACAGATTAAAACCAAGTAACCAAAAGCCCCCAAAGCTGTGTGCGCTTTTAAGCTTCATGACTCTACACGCAAGCATATGCATGCATTCTTACTTATATATCAAGATGGGCTTCAATTTCCCTAATCTCTAGTTCTAATCCCTTTTTCACTTATCCTCAGCCAAAGTAGGTTCCATAAAATGTGTTTCCTTCAAGGATTTCACTGTGGATCTTTAAGGTTCCTTACAACCCAAACTATTCTATGATTCTATAATTCTGTATAACAGGGAACAAATTATTTTAACGTATTTCAATTTGAAATTTGCTGGTTGTACCTATTCCTTCTCAGGTCATTTCCTGGAAATATCCTTGTAGACATGTTATTGAGCCTCCCATGATACTAAAATTGGTTGCAATTAGCAAGGTTCTGCTGGGGACAGCTCAAGGAGGCTGATTTTGTCTGTGCTGCAACAGAATGCGTGTCAAGGAGATGTGTTTTCCTTGGCAAAATTATTAGTTTGTATGTGAAAAATCAAGAATTAGCAAAGTATATGGCTGTCAGGGTGCACAGATGACCTGACTGGAATGTGTAGTTCAAGACATCAGCATAAGAATATCAAAAGGAAATAATGCCCAACTGAGTGGTCTACCCTGGTCATACATTTGCACATTAAAATAGAAAGAAAAGAAGCTGTTGAACCTTCTAGAAATCAAAGAGATACTCTTGTCTGTGCTGTCTAGACTGAGGTTGTTTTATGGTTGCAATAAGAAGACAACAGTGTGAGAAATGGACAAATGTTGCAGTAATAAAATGTGGAGTTTGCAGATTGCTGTGGTGGATGATCAAGAAAACAGTAGAGTAAGTACCAAAAAGGAGTATTGGGACAGCAAAGGCAGGGCCATTGGGGTAGGAGCACACAGGGCAAGCTCTGTGACTGGGGAAGACCAGGGGCTTGAAAGGGGTGAACGTGGGAAAGGGTACAAGATAATAAAAGGAGTGAATATTGGTGTTGCTCCAGGGCTCCTTTCAAGACGCTCCCTTCCAGATCTGTGTAGTTTTTCCTATAACAATCCTGCCTAATGTCCTTCTCCAGTCAGGAGGGAGATGACAGATCTTCCCTGGCCTCAAGGGATCCCCTTGAGCTCATCCCAGCACTGACCACAAATGGGAACAACTCACAGACTGCCCAGCATCATCTGCCCTTCGTGACCTGCATGAGGCTGGTGGATCTGTGGCTGCAGATATCAGATTGCCATGTTTGGGTGTGTATGTGATGACTTCTTCCTTTCTGGGGCTCTGTTATACAGTCTAGTGAAGAATATTGGAGTATTTTGCTTCTTGAGAGTATATATGTCTGGTTTTTCCTCTGTGCAGATTTACCTTTTTTTTTTTTTAATGTACGAAGTGTGTTGTATATGAAATGTACCATTAATTTTGAAAAAAACCAACCCACCACAATTTTTTTTTTTGGTCTTGGCAGTTCAAATCTAAACATTTAGGTAAAGAACAGAGACATTAGGTATGCGCTGCCAAAATTTTACTCATAACGTACCTTATCCCATTATTTTTTCCGTCTGTTTTGTCTCTTAGAGATTATTGCAGCAGCTTAAGAGTTTGATTTATTTCCACCAAGGCATAAGAAGTGAATATGAGAAGAGTCAGAACTTCTTAAAACACAGTCTTAAGTGCTGAAATATTCCATTTATGAAAACATTTTTAGAATTTATGTTAAAAAACCTCCACCTGATTTGCTGCACGAGGAGGATGAGATAACAGGGGATTTTTCAATGTTGGTTCTCCACAAGTACCTTTGTATTGAATAGATAAATACAGCATTTGCAGTCAGTGCATATTGTTATACACTTTTTTTTCTGGTGAACAACAACTTGCAAAATATTACCTTTAGATTTCTATTAGAACAAAGTATCAAACAAGTACTCAATTATATTTTTATGTAAGCTGATGTTATTTTCTCTTTTATTCAAAAGGCATTTTTGTGAGTGCCCCACATTTCTTGCTTCAAACCCCAATAGCAGTTTTGGTAGATATGTTAAGGGCAGTGTGTTGTCAGGTTGATGGTGGCAGTAAAGAAAACAAGAACAAAGACTACATTTGCAAAAGTAAGTAAATCGTAATCTGTATTCAGACACTTAATTAAAGCCATGCAGTCCTTGAGTACTCAAAGAACACTTGTGCAAGTAGCTTAATTCTGCAGAATTACTGTGTCTACACGGATGGCTTAATCTGCTCTGACTCCCTGTGCACATGAAACATGGTTCCAACCCATATATAATAGTTTCTCACTGGTGCAGATCCTCGGTCTTAGAGACTGATTTTATGGATCTTCAGGAACAGAGGACCAGCCCTCGAGGCTGGAGACCTGACACTTCATATTTTAATATCCAGGTATAGAGGTTATGAGTGATGTGAAGTTGAAACTCTGACCTTTTTGTGTTTGGGGCACTCTTGATCCTGGCAGGAAGAGGACCTACCCCTTCAGCTCCTCTTAGATCATCCTGTTGGACTATGAGACCTGTAAAGGCCCCTTCCAACCTAAAGAATTTTATGATTCTATAAAAAAAAAAAAAAAAATCACCATTCTCAATTCCACCTCCAAAGTTTTTCCAGAGCACTATTAGCACTTTTGAGTCTTTCTGCAGTTTGATTCCTCGCTCCTGACAAAATCTTTTCTCAGCACCTACCTATTCAGAAAGAAACTGAAAAATGTAAAAAATTACTTGCTTCTAAAATCTATTCTCCATCCACAGACTCGCAGGTCCGTCCTGACTTCTCAGCAGAAACAGAGCTGTTTTGCTTGTATTAACATAAGTAAACTGTGATGTGCTCTGTATCAGTTAGCATAATTGCTGGTTTTATAGTGGAAAAACACCTACTAGTAGATGTTTTATTGTGAAATAAGTGCTAGACACAAATTAAACATGCCTGAAAATGGAGAGGGAGCTCAAGAACTGTGTGTCACAGCCATCTAGAGATATGTGTGTGGTTCACATATGTGTAAAAGAGACCATAGGGGTTTCTTGTTAATAAAGGGAAAAGATATCCCTTAGCCTAATCAGAATATTTCTCATCAAAAATCATGTTTTCGTAATAATAAGGTGGTGTGTTTGGGGCTTGGGATTTTGATTGTTTATTACTTCCTTTGTTGCACAATAACAAAATTTTTTGAAAAGGTAGATTCAGGTTTAAGCTCTATGACCAGGCTTAAAGACTAATTTTGTCTTTCCTTTATATCCACAAACACTTTAGGATGTCACAAAAGCATCAGTGTGAGGATTTAGAACAGAATCATAGAATAACCAGGTTGGAAGAGACCCACCGGATCATCGAGTCCAACCATAACAGGTATGAAGACCTTTTGTTCTAGTTAGTAGCTTACTCCTATATGAAAAAAAGAGACAGTTGCTCCAATCTTGATTGAATATCCAAGATGCAGCGCTGCCTATAATCCTGTGAGGATACCACCTCCTGTAGTATTGTACACTTAAGGTCCCTTTGTTCTGAAAGAAACGAGGAAAAAAATTTTGGTTTGCTTTTATTGTTTGGTTTATTTCTGTATAAAAAATGGAGATGGGTTACCTGAGCAGTGGTGGTGGAGAGGATTCTAATCAGGGCATCTCAATGGCATTTAAAGGTAATAAAATGACTACAGGATGAGTGAATCTGTGAGTTGGTATCAGCAGCAAATCCCTTGGTGCTTTCTCAATAAGATGAAGTGTGTTTGAAGCTGTGACAAAGAGGGTGTGAAAAGTTAAAAAGTAAGTATCAAAAGTAAAAGGAAATAAACCTTTGAACAGTATGAACTCTAAATAATTAAAAATTAGGGAAAAGCGTAAGAAGTGAAGCAGAAATTATTGTTGGCACTAATATTTAAAAGCTATGAAATGCCTGCATGTTTGCAAGCATTATTTTTGTCAAGGTGTCATATTTCACATGACAAAGTTATCACCCTCAGCCTTGTATTTTTGGAACTGCTGAGTGTCTGATCAGTTAGTGATAGTAGTTGACAATGACAAGCCTGATGCCTGGAAATAAAATAAATGTGGACTGGGGACACTGCTGGCTTTCTGGCCAGCAGCGGAAGGTGATGGGACCTGCAGCATGTGGGGAGGGATTGAGCATCGCTGAGGTGCATGAGCAGGCTGCTTGCTGACCTCCAGTTCCCAGCAGACACTCATCAACTGCTCAGCTCACTCACCCCAATATTCTTCTAATTGCACCACAAGTGACTTCAATTTTTCCTTTCGTCCTCTATCAGCAAGAATTTGGACAGGTCAGTGGGAACACAGAGAAACCTTAAAATTGTGAGTGCTATTCTAGAGTATAACCCAGAGCCATTTCATTCTATAAATATTGCTATAAGCCTTTTGTTGTAGCACTGCTTCATATTTTTGAGCTTTGTAAGAGCCTTTCTTTTTTAATATTGTAAAAATTGGAAGAAAGCATTGGGTTAAGATGATGATATTGTTGAGAGTAAGAGTTTGTGGAGGAATGAGCTAAAAGCACAGACAGGGAACTACAGTGCAATCTATATCCACCAGAATGAACTAAAATCAGCAGCTGCCACTTATGTACTCAAGGGCCGCTATCTGTGGAGTAAAAGAGCCACAGAGCTGTACAGGATCTGGCTCTGGAGGGTAAGTTTGAGGCAGAATGTATCTGTAGGAGGTACAGACAGCCCAGGAACTCGATGATCCGGTGGGTCTCTTCCAACCTGGTTATTCTATGATTCTATGAGAGGGATACAGGAAAGGTATAAAGAGGGAACGGAGAATGAGAGGAGCTGTGAGACTGGTGTGTCCCAGCTCGTGCAACTTCACCCTGAGCCTCGTGGTGAAGAGGCTGCATTGGTGGCCTTGGAGCAGAGGTCTTAAAGTCCTTCCATGGTTGTCATTGGCTTCAAATTCATCAAAAAATAGTTGTAAATGAGGTAGGAACAGCAAGGCAGGTCCAGCTGGCACGCACAGCTTAAATAAGTATGCTTGCATGCTTTCTCAGCCACTGTTAAATAGAGAGCCATTGGAGATACGGGTGTGCAGTATATAACATGATTGCAGCGACTGCTTTCGTATCTGCATGCTTCTCTGCTTGTTAATCCCTGCTCTCCAGCCTGTTGTCTTAAATAGCTTTTTGTGACATTTGGAGAATAATGGAGCAAGCTGACCCAAAAGGAGAGCCTCTGAAAGGCTGTCTGATAAAATGTGCATAAATCAGAGCCTATTCATTTCTCCGTAAGATGACTTGCTTGCATAGTCATGGCTTCTGTAGCAAAAAATAGAGATAAGTAGAAAAAGCTGCTCAAGGAGAAGACTCTTTGTACATGTTACGACAGTGAGGAGAGGGATTACTCCTGGCAGTGATTCTCCAGTATTTGTTAAGGGGGATGATATGCAGTGACAATGGCAGCTGCTCCTTTCCATAGCGCTGCTGAGGAAACGCTGCCTGTAGTAGCAAAATATCTCACTGGAAAGGGGACACACTTGTGCTGCTCTCAGAGAGACCGTGACACTTACAGCCTTTATGTTTTTCCTGGGTAGGCTCTTGAGAAGTGTGTCTTAAGAAGCTGTTATGCTTATCTATGTTACCACAGAGATGTTTGTTACCTGTCAGTTTGATGATGCTTGTGAGCTAGAGACTATGGATTGTGTGTCTCTAAAGCAGCATGCTTGAAATTAGGGGCTTGAGCCACAATAAAAGGGTTTAGGCTGTCCATGACCAACACTACGCTGCTCAACTCCTGGTACTTCCATGTTAGTGGGATCAACAGCCTTCCCTGGAGTATGTACCCAAGTCTTTTCTTTATACCTTTTTTCCCCTCAGAATCCTACAGAGTGAGGTTTCCTCGTGTTTTACCAAATGTGTCCACAAGCTTCAATGTTCATGTGTAGCTTAGTTAAGGCAAAAGAGAGCTCTTGCGATTGAAAACAGATCTCCAGTCAATGGACTACCTGAGCAAAAAAAAAAAAAAAAAATCCTGATTTTTCTTTTTGAATCTGCTGCATTTGACATAGTATTAACAAACTTAAGTGGAATGCATGGGAGAGAAAAAAAATAATGATTTCTCAATGATGAAAGGTCATGGCAATGGGAAGTCTTAGCTAACTGCATCTTTGCTGGTGATTTCTCCTTTGCCCTCATTTGTCCTTTACCTTCCTTTACCTTTCTCCTTCCCTTCCCAACAGGCTGCTAAAAGAACCTTAGGATTAAATGTTGAATAAAATGGTTTCTTAGGAAGTGTCACAACTAACGCACAGGAAGGTTGTGCTCATTTTTCCCTCTGCTTCTGATGTTTAGGGGATGCTCTTGATACAGCTTTGACTCTCCTGCTTGGCAAACACAGAGGCACTGAGCAACAGGAGGAACGATGGAGAAGCACTTCTGCCTGCAAATCAAGCTGGTAACCCTTTCTAGATTGCACAGATCTACTCCTAGGGAAGTGAGTGAAGCTGTTTTGTCTTCTTTGTAGAGGGAATTCCCAGGGAACAGGCCGTCTTGCCTGCAGTATTCGCTACCTAAAGCTGATTTACTGTCAACAAAGACTAAGAGTGGAAGAGAAATGTAATAAGCAGTTTGAAGAGACAGTCATGCTACGATGGGCAAAAGTTTATAAGTAATAACGCAAAAAATGTCAGCTTCTTTGCAGAGTTAGGGTTCTTGAATGGATCAGGACAAAAAGAAGAGGTATTACCTGGAAGAAAACTATCAAAAGTAAAACCAGAATGTAATGAGATTCAGCTTTTTGATGGAAAGTGACTGTGCACCAGTAAATATTTTCACTTTTTTCAGTTCACAGGACAACTAAAAGAAGGTGAATAACAAATAAAACCAACTCCTCTCAATATCATCAATGCCTACTTGCTTCGTTCAAGCGAAATATTAAGGAGGAGGCTTGGATTGGACATGTAGAGGCTTTTTTCCCCAACTTTATGGTAAGTAACTACATCTTCATTCATCTGAATGAGCAGGACGCCTGAAATTCTTCGGACACAGGCTGTGTTGCTTTGGTGACTGCCAAGGGAAGCCATTTGGTTTGTCTGAGTACTTCCTATGTAAACAGAGTGAGGCCATCTGTGTTCCAGTGTTACTCTAAAGGTTTTAGGAGGAAATTCTAGTAAAACCAACACATGCATTCCACCATCCTCCCAACAGGGAGGCAATTAGAAGCGTTCACAAACAGCGTGGCTTAACAGACATGTTTGAAGCACTTGCTTTCTTTCTTTTAACCTAATAATAATACTGAATTGATATGTCTTTTGTCTTTGTTTCACTCCCTGGTGGTTTAGACGTATTGTAACAGTTTTGTCAGTGTTGCTTTTGTTATTTTTTTCCTGTTGCATAGCAGAGAAAAAATGCAGAAGATAATGTTTGTGTCTGTTCATATCTTACGAATTCTCAAGAGCCTGATAATAAATAAAAAATTTCAGAAACAGAAATTATAATTTGTAAGCATTTCTTAACAGACGGGACCTTTCCTAGATAATTTTCTGACCTACCAGCTGTAATTTCAGGTTTTGGAAATACTTTGTGTAAGACGCAAGCACTTTTGGCTGCAATGGTTCTTACAAATGAAATTAACTTTTACCTGTGATTGATTTTCCATTGAAATACCAGGTGTGAAAAGGAAAGAAAACAGACTTTGCGTTATACACAAAATCCAGCTCCATATGTCTGTTGAAACTATGAAAAAATCATGCCTGTCTTGTTTTGAGATATGGTCTGAAAAATCAGTGTATAAGTCAAATGAGTCCCACCTGTGATTTCTGTCGAGGTTTTCAGGGGAATTCTTACTTAATAGCTTCATATGGTGTGGAATTGTTGTGTGGTAATAAGTGAATTTATCATCAAATTAGCTGGTGTGGACATTGTGCTGTCCATAATGTAATTACTTCACTATCACCCATTCTCTCCACTTCCCAAAAGAAACTTCACTACCTAATGGCCTCTTCTGTCATCACTAAATTGAAGTTCAATGCATAGTTCTGCAGTACTGGCTTTGAAGTACACGCTTTTGACTTTCATATCTTGTTTCTTGATGAGCCTATCAACAGTGTGGATTTCAGCGAAGCCTGTCTTGGTAAGTACTTTTATCTGTCACTGTTACCAAGATGTTCTAACTTGGATAATTTAATTTCAGTCCCTTTGTAAAAACAGATTTGTTTTTCAGACCTTCTCCCCTTGAGACCACAATGATGTAAATGCAAACAATGTTCTGTGCATTTATGCATGTTTGTGTCTTAGAGCCTAGAGGCAGAATTTCCCATAAACATTTCCGAGTTTCAAACAAAAAGAGGTTTTCGGATTAAAAGCTCCTTCTTATGCTCACAAGAACGCGCTGTCTGAGCTGAATGTGCTCAGGCAAGAGCACTTCATTAGATAATTCTTCTCTCAACTGTGTGCTCGTGAACGATTGCTGTTTGACCTCAGAGAAGGATGTACGCATGTGAAGGCAATGAGTTCTAGGAATCACCCTTTTGGAAACTATTAACAGCTACAATAACAAATATAATATTTTTAAAGCTGCTTCTTGAGGTTAAGAGCTAGAGGCCATTTGAGATCCCTGCTCCTTTTCCCATTTTATTATACTTAAGAGTGGTGTGGTACCCAGTCCCCACAGAGAGATTTCATAGAATCACAGAATAACCAGGTTGGAAGAGACCCACCGGATCATCGAGTCCAACCATTCCTATCAAACACTAAACCATTTGCACTATCCATAATAACCCCACAGCTGTGAAGTTTCTTAGTGGACTGAAAGGTGCTGTATAGGTAAGTTGGTAGTCAGAACATCGCAATGATAGACCAATGGCAAAGCAGCTGTTCCTCCTTTTCTATTGTACTCCCCATCCCTCTAAAAAAAACTCCATTCCCCAAACTTTCTTAGGTTTTCTATCTTTTTCTGGTTTTCTGTGGCAGCTGGTGCCATAGCTCGAGTTCAGCAAGAACCACCCATTCATTCTAAGTGTCTTCAACTGGGAAAGTTTGACTGGTTCAGTTATCTTCCTTTATTTGACTGCTTAAGAGAAAAACTACATGCAGTTTCATCTGCAAAAAGTAGCTCAAACTCTCTTTTTATTTATGCCGGTATTGTCTGTAGTTATGGCTTTATTTGCAACCTGGCACTTGGAAGAGGTATTACAGTGGCTGTTCTCTGGCTTCACATGATCAGTTTTAAGCTTTCATTATGCCTAGAATAGAACTGTTATCTCATCCAATGGGAACTATATTTTAGAAGTAAATAGCAGAAACTGAAGAGATCCTAGATGTTACTTTCACTGGTGAGACCGCTCCTCGAATCCTATGTTCAGTTCTGGGCCCCTCACCACAAGAAGGATGTTGAGGCTCTGGAACGAGCCCAGAGAAGAGCAACGAAGCTGGTGAGGGGGCTGGAGAGCAGGTCTTACGAGGAGCGGCTGAGAGAGCTGGGGGTGTTTAGCCTGGAGAAGAGGAGGCTGAGGGGAGACCTCATTGCTCTCTCCAACTACCTGACAGGAGGTTGTAGAGAGGAGGGTGCTGGCCTCTTCTCCCTAGGGACAGGGGACAGGACAAGAGGGAATGGCCTCAAGCTCTGCCAGGGGAGATTTAGGCTGGACATTAGGAAAACATTCTTTACAGAAAGGGTCATTGGGCACTGGCAGAGGCTGCCCAGGGAGGGGGTTGAGTCACCTTCCCTGGAGGGGTTTAAGGCACGGGTGGACGAGGTGCTGAGGGACATGGCTTAGTGTTTGATAGGAATGGTTGGACTTGATGATCCGGTGGGTCTCTTCCAACCTGGTTATTCTATGATTCTATGATTCACTGTTTTTGGGGTTTTTTTTTCAGACTATGAATGTATTACATGATTCAGCACATTGAAGGAAACGGTAATTCTGTGAGCTCCCCTCCCACTCTGGTGTTTGTGAGCTAGGCAAATGGCTTACAGCAAATTTTAGTATGTTTCTAGACTAAAGAAAGAAGACAGAAGGTAGTATATGTGTAAAGAATATTGGTTACTTAGTGAACCAGCTGGCTGGTGGCCAACCAGTGTCAGTTTCGGAGCTTTTATCTTTTATGCTGATGGCATCATCAACTAATTTACAATGCCAATGACTTGGGTTTTGTCTATTTAAAAGATGGCTAAAGACTAATGAGCATCCAACTCCAGTGACCTTTTAAAACTGCAGGTATCTTCAGCCTGCTGAAAAATAAGTTCCTGCTTTAAAAATCCAGACCTCTTGTCTTCACACAGAATAAAAGATCAGAAGATCATGAAAAGTCCAACCCCATAGTCCTCATCTTATTCTGTGGGATTTATTCTTGAACACACAAGACCCCGCCCATTATTTCTATGGGTGCTTACACCTGACATCCTCTTCTGTAATATGTCTGGTGTTACCATTTTTCTCTTTTTAATAATGACCTGTTATTATTCAGAAATATTTTGGCTACAGTGGCCCAGCCTATTTTGGGTTAACAAAGACTGTGCTTTTTAAAGGTGAATAGTGCGAGTGCTTTTTCAAACCCTTTTTCTTCATTAAAAATTCTGACGTTCTTTAAAGCTTTTAATCGTACATTTCCTATAACAAGTTATATGCAGGCGTTGTGTTGGTTTTATTTAAAATAAATTGTTTTCCAAATAAATAGCAAAATTTCCCACTGGTACTAAGGTCTCAGACATAATACTAAACCTCTGGCTTGTCTCTGTAGACTCTGCCATGTGGTATCAGAAGTACTTGGTTCAGTGCTCTGCCTGTCTCCCAAATATATTCAAAACATCAGCTTTTCACAGAGAACATTTGGTAGAATGTTTCTTCATTGCATTAAGCCAGTTCCCATGTGGATATTACTTCAGATAGATGTGAAATTATTCAGATTTTAAAAAAGTGAGATTGTCAACATTTGTGTACAGAATACTGCATTGTAATTCCAATACCATGTAATACATTTTAATTCTAACGGTTTCCACATTTCTGTCTTTAATAGAATATTCTCTGATCCAGAAGACCCATTTTTCTAAACAAATTATTTATGTCACTGAATTCAATCAACAGTTCTCTCTTACCTAAGCAGACAAATGCCTGCCAATGTTAAATGCAAAACACAGCAAATAAACCATAGGTCTTAATTGTTGTCACCGTTTCAACAGCTTTATAGCAATGAGGTTTGGTAAAGAAAACAAGGCTGCACTAAATAAAAATTGCTGTGCGTGTAGTGTAAAGAACAGGCTGAATCAAAAAATTGTCTTTTTGTAGAAGTGTAACTAGTTATTTCATGAAGTCTTAATGACATTTCAGTTAATTTGTTATTACAAGGAAATACGTTCTGACATATAAAAAGTACACTATGACTTGGTTGAATGTGTGTATGCAGATATTCAATGACTACACCATGGCTAAATTTCTGGGGTTTTCATATGCTCGTATCTCATGGCTCTTTAACTTTTGATTGCTCTTTTAGATCTTATTTTGTCCAGGAAAAATCATGCTTAACAATAATCCGAGCTTCTTTAGCAACTTTGGGGCTCCATTCAATCTCATCTAACCAGACTGCAACCCATATTGAAGAAGCTCTATAAAAAATCCCTTTGTAATTAGATTCGTGTTCTAGTTGGGGTCACTGTTACAGAAATAGCCATTTTCTCACCATGAAGGCCACCAGGTCTCTAATTATAAGGTCAAAGAGCTATTTAGGAAAAAAAAAACCCAAAACCCTCAAACTACAACTATCATTTTTCTTACGTTTGCAAGTTTTGTTGTTAAGGTGAAACAAGATGAAAGCTTTTTCATGGCCACCTTCCTCAAACACTCACCTTGTGCAGCTCATTTCAGTTTTTCAAGGCAATTCTGCTCTTCCCCAGAGATAAGAGACCCTTCTATGTATATCCTTCTGCCATTCAATGAAATATAACTGGATGTGCTACTGGAGTTAGGAGGATTTCTGACACAAAACTTTAGATCCTTAGCATCTTCTAAGGTGCAGAAATCTTCTGCCTTGTTGCTGCTTCCGTGCTGTGCTGCGTCCTTTGTTATGATTTGTATTAACAGCACATAGCTAATGGTGACTCATCAAATATTATCATTAATCCAAGAAAGGATTGGGTTTTTTTGCTATATCAGACTAATTGCATGAAAAGGCACATGTACCTAATTGCAATTGACACTGACCTGATTAACAAATGCCAGGGATGTCGTATTTAATTAGCAGTTAAAGAGAAACTCACTTGTCATTTTATAGAAAACATGCATCCTGTAACTGTATAGTTTATTTTAGATATAATTTATTTCTGGCAATGTGATCTTTCAAAATCTTCTGAAAGACTCACTGAATTACAAATTCTCTGCAGTTGCATTGTCTTCTGATTCAATCACACAGAATTATGTGACCCATTGCTCTTATCTGTGTCAATTTTATTACATTATATGTATGTCATGAACGTGGTTTGTGGTTGAAAAGGGAATTGTACCGCCACAATATGATAGTGAAAAAGCATAATTGAGAGATGAATCACGAACATCTTTTATTACAGTCTAACAGCCATGCTAATAGTCTTGCTTTACATTTATGTGTATAAGCTACTTTAAGAGGTAATGTCTTATGAAATAGCATTTAATTTTGACATCAGGATGCTGTTATAACTTATGTAACTTGTGGAAGTGACAGGGCCTGATCGACAGGCCTGAAAACAATATAGGTGACCCATGGATGACTCGTATTGCATTGTGGTGTGCACTGTTTAATCTGTAACTTCTCACATGACTAGAGATCCTGCTTTTATAGAATGATACGACTTGTTTATCCAACAATACAAAGCTAGACCCTTTTGAAACAATCTTTGGAGGTTCCACTTAAGAGTGGATGCGCTATGTAGGACCCCTAGTTGTCCAGGACAGCCTCTCCAAATCTTCACTGCAACAGGGGCTTCCACACAGCTGCCTATCAGAACCGTGATAACAGGACAATTGCTGATGTATCTTTCTAAATTACTGTACTTTATCTCTTGTTGTAAGGATTAGACGCATTGTTAACTTGTTGTTAATTGCTACTAATCATTTGCTACCTTTCTTGTTGTAATAAGTCAAGTAAAACTTGATTTCACAGAGTAGTTGAGAGTTTGGGCTTTTATGCTGATCACACTTCGTTCTTAGCACTGCGTCGTAGGACACCTATAAATGATATAAAATGGTTCTTTACCATATAACTCAGCTTAGAGACACAAACAGCAAGAACCATTGCTCTTAGTGTTGGGGTAAGCTTCTGTAGCTGGTGAAACAATATATTTTCATTTAAAGAGCTCTTCACCTTTGCAGTGGAGATATTACTGCTCATATAAAGTGTCAAGAAATTTTCATCTAGACATATGTGTGTGAATAAAAGAAAAGACCCCATATATTAGGCTAGAACATCCATTTCTTGGAAATATGACCCAGGATAAGGGAGAGAACTGGTGTAGATATGAACACTACAGTTGCACGTATAAAAGGTACTCCAAGGTACTCTTTTACCTGTCTTTCCACCCATCTGTTCATCACCCAAGGATTTCTGAAAGCTTTTATTGCTGTGCTTCCAGTGCCTATGGAAACAGAAGAACTAAAGAATGATGAACAACTTCTGCATGGAATTTTCTTTCAGGGAACTAACTGCAAATTGCAGTGGTTATTAACGCTAGTAATTCAAGTCTAATCAAGGAAAGTAAGAACAAACATTTACTTTACATCCTGCAACCTGTGTTGGGGCTAGAATACAAGAACTGTTTTTCTTTTTTGGCACTTCTTTTCTTTTTCTTTACTTTCTTGTTTGTGTAAAGAAAATAATGGGAAGAAGGCAACCATCTCAGTAAAGAGAAAAACTTCTTTTTCCCCTGGGATATGGAGAATCAAAGGTGAAGTCCGGGATGAAAAATGGGTGGAGAAAGGGGTGGGTGCCTCTGCAAGAGAATGCATGTGGTGTAGGCTGTTACTTCCTCAGGTGTTTAGCTAGGAGTGTGAGTATAGATTTACTCCTGAGTGCTGCTGAGTCCAGTCTCAAATTGGTCAATATATTCACTGTCCTAGATTAATATATATCTTCAAGGCCGGGATGGATGAGGCTTTGAATAACCTGATCCAGTGGAAGGTAACCTTGCCCATGATGAGAGCATTGGAACTGCATGATCTTTAAGGTCCCTCCCAACCCAAACCATTCTATGATTCTATATGAATCTAAAATTCTCTTAGCTTAAATCATGCCTTTTGCGCCATTTGATTGTAAAAGTGGGGGAAATTGAATACCAAGTTTTGAAGTTATCCTTTTCCTCACATCCAGAATATTTTGGGGCAACTGGGTTGAGTGCTTTCATTTCAAGCAGCAGTTATACTTTTCCAATGAAAAATAAAATAGCGAAAATATAATTTCCAGTGGATTTCTGCTGGACTTAACATGAATTAAAGGACAAATTGTGGTGATTTGATGACTCCCCACCATAAGATGTTATGTAATGCAAGCAATAGCTTCATATTCTGGTCTAACACTGGTTGACGTATTCCATTTCATAGAATCATAGGATAACCAGGTTGGAAGAGACCCACCGGATCATCAAGTCCAACCATTCAAACATTCATTTGAAAGTGACATGGAGAAAACCTACTTAGTGATCCTGTCATGAAATAGTTAGATGTCTTGTAGGAGGCAATAAACTCCTTCTGCTGTATTCTGTAGGGTAGATATTTATTTTAAATAGCATTCATCTTCATGTCGTATCTTGCAAATTTTTATATTTGTATGTTTTATATACCATTCCTATTCACTTTCCGAGATTGCCAACACAAATATTTAGGAAGCTTCCCTTCCAACACTGTTTTATTTTTATTCAGGCATTTTTACTTTCTAACCAGTCAGTCTATAGCTTTGATAAGCTGCATTAAGGGCTTACTACAACAGATCCTGTCTTTGTGATATATTTTAACTAGTGCGCTCCAAAAACAACAGTGAAGAGTTATAAATGCTATCCAAGAAGACAAAGTAATATGCAGCTATCTAAAGAGATTGTCTGTATTAATACAAGAAGTAATAACATTTATTAAATCTGAGGAAAACTAGAAACTGACTACCTCTTTATATTTAATACAAGTCATTTTTATATTATTTTGATAGAATAGCTTTGACAAGCTCCTCAGATGGTTTAAACAGAATCGTTACACGCATATCTGACTCTGTTACTGTTAAGAGGCTCAGATGATTTATTAGTACAGTATTGCCTTACACTTGGTTTATTCTTTGGACATGTTTCCAGAGGGTTTAGTTTCACAGTCTCTTGGGCATTGCATTTTGTTGACTAGCCATCATCTAAACTTTGCCAAGAGCAATCAGATGAGCTTTCCGCCCAAGCTCTATAAGCTGCATCTGTTCTCAATAATTGACAACACAGTAATCCTCCCCCAAAACTCCTCCTTGGGACATGTTATATCCTCACTTGCCCTGCAAATTCATCAGTCAGTTAGTTGGCTGTGCAGATCAGTCACCTGCCTTGTACACTATTTCAGCAAAACTTCTTCTGTGGAAGAGAAGATGTGGTTGGAGAGAAAGAGGGGGGCGTTGTGAACCAGAGGATAAAAAGGACTATGAAGACCAAGGAGCATTTAGCAGTACTAAGAAAATGCATCTCAGATAGCACAGGCTCATAGCAGATGCCCTGTTTTCCCTGTGAAATCCAAGGCATTTGGATTACAATTAGCTGCATTGTCTGCACAGTGCTTGTACCACAGCAGAGCTCGTGTCCCAAAAGAAGGTATTAGATTGAACCGCAGAGATTCAGTCACATTTTCCATTTTCTATTACCTTTAAACTTAATGTAAGGAAAAGAAAAGAGAAAAAGGGTCACATGTAACCATAGCTTTATTATTGCCATTTTATCTGTAAATCAAATTTCAATAATGAAGAACCTGATGGGGAAAGAGAATTTAGACTCCCAGCAACTGACAGAGATGGTAGGCTTGGCTCATATACTCAGCCTAACAGAAGGCTACATTGTTTTAATATTCTATTAAATAATAATATAGATTTATAATAATGACAATAATAATGTGGAATGATAGCAAAGGGTTTTGTCTTTCTTCCTATAAAACAAGACTACAGTAAGTTCTCTGAAGATTAGATGAGGTAAAATTATTTCACTAAGGTAATTGCACCATTCTCCATTTTCTAATCTTTTTGTGCAAGTTTGTCTTTTATCTAAGGTGTTTGCATTGTTTCTTTCAGCGTTTGTTAATGGATTTCTCTGTGAGCCTGTGATGGCTGAAAAGCAACCTGATGCATGGGCTACAAAAATTTGGAAATCTCTTCTTGAAATCTGTGGTACGACTCATGTACTATTGTGTGTCCAAATGGATTTAGTGTATCATAACGCTCCTAGAAAAACAAAAGGACAAAGGAGATGGGATTGCTAAGGGAGACATTAGATTTCATTTCACACTGGTAATAGTTTAGAGAAGTGTGCTGAGCAAAATGGGATTTGATTCTGCAGCACTCCTCTCTTTTATTGCCGTTAAGTGATTTCAATATCCAGTCTAAAGTGATATTGAGAGTGTTTGATAGAATGGGGGTGAAATCAAGGAACGCTGGAGGCTCAGAGGAGGCCACAAATCTCAGGTTGATTCGACAAAGCCTTTCGGAGCCATCCCGCCTGACCTTAACCCGTCTTATTTAACCTGGAGGCTGCTGGTAAGCACCTTGCAATGTAAGATATTGTTTTGTATTAAAGGGAACTACACAGTTAGATTGCATTTTAGACATCAATTGATGTTGCCGTAGTTATGGCTGTGGCCATGAACTTATCGCTTTCAGAAACGTTTATGGGTAAAAGTTTATTGCCCAGCTGTTGCTGCCTGGTAGACGTATCATAATTGGGAAATGGTTTCAACCCCGTAACCTTTCAATTTATGACTGTTAAAAGCAGATGACGTTTGCTGTACAAACAAGGTGGCTTAGCTGTAGTCCACAAGACAACAGTCACAAATATTGTACTCGGGTACCACTTCTCAAAACACAGAAGCTCGTTTCTGCTGTGATGTATGTTATGTTTCTAGTAAACATGCAGCTAAAAAACGTGAATATTGATATTTGTTCTACATGGTTAACAACCTCAGTAAGCAGAGTAGATTTTCAGTTTCTCATATGTTAACTCAGCTGTTAGTAATTGGCATTTTTTAATAGTGTACAGTTTAGAATGCTAAATCAAATTCTAATGTTAGGAACCCAAAGGGCACCAGTGGATCTGTTAAGAATCTTTCCTTTGTCTTCTGCAGGTTTTATACAAGAACTGAGGAGGAGGGAAGCAAGGACAACGCATCAGACAAAGGCTCTGTAGGTACATACATTGGTGAGACTTTCACAGTTCTGTTTCTTTCTTCAGTGTAGCAGGGTTACAAAGAAAAACAGGATCTTTTCTTCAAGAAAGGTTCAGGAGCTACACCGACAGTCCTCGCCACACTTTCAGAATCATTTAGGTATCTAGATTAACCACCTCATTTTCTCTAATAAAATACTGATGTGAAATTTAAAGAACAAAACAAAAACAACCAACGTTTGAGAGGGTTTTAAATTCATGTCTCAGTTAAACAACACTAGTGCGGTGTTTTTTCTGGAACTAAATGGCTACTGACTTATATTAGCATAAAATATTTTGTACTGTTTCTACGAGACTCTCTGAAAGCAAACTTCTCCTTTTGGTCTCCTGTATCTAGCTGTCTAATATTTTGCTAAAACCTGGTTAGAGTAAATAATACTCAAAACCATCCGTGATTTGTTAAAGCCTTCATATGGTCTTACTTAGTACTTGTTCCGTGTTTCCATTTGAATGCATAAATTTTGTTGTCACTTGACTCAACATGAGGGTGTATAAAAAAGTGAGCTCTCAGCACTTCCTCCACTAAAAATGCCTTCAGCAGCACATTTTGGCTAGACAGCCATTTAGCTTTCATTTGCTGGTCAACAAGTTTGCTTTTAAAAACCTTGACAGGAGAGTCGGGCACGCACTCGTGTCCATTCATGGCGCTCTTCCGAAAGATATGTCACAAGCTGGCAGGGTAGCAGGGCAGAGAGCCTGGCGTTGCTGCTTATCCTGTCTTCCCAACCAAACATAGCTGCAGGGTACACAGGAGCTGTACCCATTAATATTGGTTTCCCCACTCGGCGTTTATGTAAACTGACAGCTCTGGCAGCAGACATGACTTCTGCATAGTCATCAATGATTGCTTCTAAAATTTCATTAAAGTGGAGAACACACCGACAGCGGTGTGTGCAGATTTGAAGTGGCACGGTTTCATTTTTTCACACGTGAGGAGATAATCTGTTTTGTGCTGAGATATTTTGCATATAGCCTTTGCAATAATTTATTGGCTGCTATGGCATCCAGGCACCTTATTTTTTAAGACATAGAATGCATTTTAAAAATATGTCTCCCTAACATTATTATTTTTAATTTGCTTTTGGCAACTGAATTTTCTTCTCTGCTGCAAAGAATAATGAAACAAGATGGATTTGCTGGATTCTAGTTGACTTAAAAAAAAAAAATCACAATGGCAATTTACACATTTCACCTTTACATCAAGATTTTGAATATTTACCATAACTGGATTAGTTTCTAGTTATGTGCAGAACTGACTGGAAAATAAACTGGCATCCTGATTTACATTCATTCTGCATCGGTGGTTCCTCTGTCAAATTTGTTCAGTGTGGAAGATATGGCCAAGAGCTGAGTTTGTGTATTACCTGTTACTGCAGGCAAAAGCCTGAAGTATGTGTTGGCCCAAATCCCTGATGTGTATAAGAAATGACATATTGCTATACAGAGAATACAAATATTGGCATTAAAATATACTTAGTGTTCAGTCAGGAAGAGGGCTGAGGGGGACGTTTCGCACCTAGATAGCCATGAGCACTCATTTATAGGGTGAAAGTAGCTGCTGAATGGAAGGTGACCTCAGTGTGTTGTTACCAGGTAGCTTCCTTAGAGTATTCCTGCCCTGTGAGGCAGAGATATTGGTTTGGGGGATGTGAGAAGCTTGTGCTTTGTGACTGCGCTGCCTCTTGATCAGGCACCGAAGGAGCTTGCTGTTAGCAGTGTGCAGGACAGCTAAAATCTTCCCTTCCAGCTGAAGATGTGTGACTTGGAGGGACAAAAATTTCAAGCTGTCTTTCTTTCTCTTAATGGCCTCAAGCTCCGCCAGGGGAGATTTAGGCTGGACATTAGGAAAAAATTCTTCACAGAAAGGGTCATTGGGCACTGGCAGAGGCTGCCCAGGGAGGGGGTTGAGTCACCTTCCCTGGAGGTGTTTAAGGCACGGGTGGACGAGGTGCTGAGGGGCATGGGTTAGTGTTTCATAGGAATGGTTGGGCTCGATGATCTGGTGGGTCTCTTCCAACCTAGTGATTCTATGATTCTCTTAATATTTTTTCCTCCCTGTGAATTTGTTTTTGCATATAGCTAACTATGGGCAGCAGTACTCAGTGGAAGTTAAGAAGCATGATTCTGTGTGCTTGTAAAATACGCATCAATACCAAGTGCTCTATGCTAAGAAAAGACTTCCCGTACTTATTTTCCATCCTTATTTTCCCAGTTTCATGCAAAACTTCTTTCTTTCCTCAGTTCTAATGCCAGACTACCAGTCTGGGGAGCCTTTTGTTCTTTGTTGGCTCAGATACGTCTGAATTCTAGGCAGAATCTAGTCCTGTTCAATACAGGAGAGGTCTTCCCCGTATATTACAATACATTGTATTCTGAGAACATCTGTCCAGGAATTATTTGTTTCATCAATACTTTTTCACCCTAGCACCAGGTAAATTTTTAGTAGAGAAGTTTAAGTCATCCTTTATTCTGCTGTTCACTTTTTCCATCATTGAGTTGTCCCATACAAACCTCGCATCCTTATGTGTAGAATCATAGAATAGTTAGGGTTGAAAGGGACCTTAAAGATCATCTGGTTCCAACCCCCCTGCCACAGGTAGGACCCTCCTGCCATAGTCCAACATTATAGCCTCACTGACAGATTTGTGTTTGTATTATTGCAGATTTATATTTATAATTTGCAATTCTTCTTCTCCCCATCTAATAGAGAGTGGAAAGGCTACAAAGGTAGATTTAGTACAAACATTTCAGCTTGAGCTAGGTAGATTTGTTAAAAGGCAGAACTAATAAATTTGGATATAAAGCTATGCTAACACAATTATAAAGTTTTATAGACCTCTGCTAGAGCAGCTGCCTCACTTTGCAGCATTGTGCTTCATGGATGTATATTAACATTCATAAAGCTTGACCACTAAGGACCGAAACAGTGACATTTGGGAAGGCTGTCACTGACATATTCTCATGTCCCAAATCCTGATTGTCTCCTGGTGCTGCCCACTCATTGGTAGTGAGTTGTGTCATCACTAAAATCATGTGTTTATGACACTTCGTAGTAAAATCCATGAGATGTCAAGCAATGAAAGATGGACCGTGCCCTCCTCCCCAGGGAAGAGAAGCCCTGAACTGTCTTGCAGCTACCTGCACCTTTATTTCAACAATAAACAGACACACCTACTGTCCTCATTCTCTAGGTTTCCTTCGCAGAAATGTGAGAATAAAGTAAATACAGAAGTGACCTAATCTGGGCCGAGATGAAGTAGCTGAAACTGGAGGTTTTCTTTCCACACAGATTTCTGTGAAAGGTAACACAGTCCTCAAAATAGTAGCAGCAAAGAGAGATAGATGTTTAGGCAGGATTTGAGTGTCCCTGGTGGTTTCAGAGGAAAGTGAAACGCTTCACTTGTGTTTCAGGCTATAAATAAGCTTGCCAATTGCATTTCTCCTCCAACTGCTGGCTGTAAAGGCTGGAACAGGAGCCCATTCCAGCACATGGGTGCTCTTCATCACCTTGTCCGCTGGCTTTAGGAAGGCCAGGGCTGATGCATCTTTCTGTGTCTGCTGCAAGGTGTTTCTCCTAGGGTCTGTAATGTGCTTTGGAGGGATGGAACCTGTGCAGACTTCTAAGTGACAGGAGCATAATCATGTCACCAGTGTGGTGACATGTGCACAGCTTTGTATGGTGATTCCCAGGGAAGTCTTCAACTGACTTATTAAAAATTATCTTTACTTTTCCGTTATTCTCTCGTTACAGTTGCTTTGCAAGTGGCATCAAATACCAAGGGAAGAAAAAGTGTGTGGGAAGTTCACAGTTTTTACATCATAATGTTTGTGAGGGTAATGTATGATAGAATTGAGTGATTGCTATTTAATAAAAAAGGCTAAAAATGTAAAAGTTCAGAAATAATGTAAAGGGAGTAAACGGGAAAGTAAAAAGGCTTAAAAAAGGCAGATGTGAAAAGTGGCTATTTGGGACACCTTGCTGATCTGTGAATTAACAGCAAATCTTTCAGCCTATCTCATATCAAAAGTCCAGCATCTCTTATTCCTTTCCACCAGTGACAAGTTTCCAAGACCTCATGCCAAGGTAATTCTGTTGTGTGTCCGTTCATGGTAACGTGGGCAGGACTGTTTTGTTTATG
Organism: Phaenicophaeus curvirostris; assembly: GCF_032191515.1. Lineage (NCBI taxonomy): Eukaryota > Metazoa > Chordata > Aves > Cuculiformes > Cuculidae > Phaenicophaeus > Phaenicophaeus curvirostris. The sequence goes on from NC_091395.1 coordinate 4,027,502, forward strand.
GTGGTGTCACATTTCTCAAGGAAAATTAATGCTTTGGTATACTCAGTTCTAGATTTGATATAAGCTTGTATCTACCATCCACATGTTTTGTCAGAATAGAAATGAAATTAGCACATGGGAGAATGAAATTGCTTCATTCCAGTATTTGACCAGCTTATCTGTGGTTAACATGGTGCTGAACATTCTGTTTAAATGACATCTACATAGGACAACTTGAAATAATCTACCCCCTAAGAAAAGCTGTTTCCAAACCCCAGGGGGTTAGCAGTTGTCATTTGAGCTAATGAAAAAAATTACCTTTAGCTACCTAGAGCCTACAGGGATTCTGAGTAATGGCAATGGGCAAGGTGCACTGGCCTGAATCCAATTACTGCGAAGAATTAAACTGAACTTTAAATGTCTGCTGGACAGTAACCAGAGGTGGCACTGAGTCTGTAGGTGCTTAACTGTTACTTGTGCAATGCCCATTTTGGATTCAGTGTGAACAGGTGAACAGAGATGGGTGAGAACGTGAGAAGACAGGCAGGTAAAACCATATGAGAATAAACAAAGGGATTGTCGTAGAGGAGGGAAGTGCCAACTGAGCAAGAGGAAGAACTGAAGAAAGGCATTATTTTATGGACATTGGGGAAGCTTGAAAGAAAACAAATGTACATCATATAACATTTTAATACGTACTTTGGATTCCCTCACTCTATTCAGGTCTCCTGTGAAATCATTCCCTTAAAAGAGCCCCACATTTTTCTTTAAGCTTGTCTCCTTTCATTCCCACATGAAAACTGATGAAGTTTCAGCAGATAGATGAGGGATGCAGTGACAAGCTAAGAGTTTTTCTTCCTTACAAGGTATGGATGTTTGTGTTGGGGTTTTTTTGATTAGATTATTTTTCTCTATTATTATTTTTTTTTCCCAATGACCTGTTTCAAAAAAGTATAGTATTGGTTACTGCTCATAGAGGAGATGGATCAAAAGTAATATGTATGTTTCTTTGACAACAGTCTCCTAATGTGTTTGGGTAATCCTTCCAGACCACAATTTTGTTCCTCTGAAATAATAAAGGGGATTTAGAAAGAGGGCGTTATTTCTTGATAAGGAAATTGCCCTTTTAGAAAGTGACTGTAACCAAGGGAGCTTTATAGTGGCAATTCTCCCTGCTATTAGCTGAGAAAAATAATGACAGGAGCACTGGTGGGATGAAGAAGGAAACTTCTTTACTATGTCCCAGTCCTCTATCCTTTTATTCATACATTACAGGGTGCTCTGAGAGATAGGGCACAACAGTAGTGGGAACTCAGGAAGGATTCAAAACAATAATTTATCTCCATCACTAACAGAGCTTTCTCAGACATTAGGGAGATAAAAGTACTTGGTTAAACTCGAGTTTCTGCTGCTTGGATATGTCTACCTTGTGTTCAGGAGAATGGTTGAAAACATTATAAATTAGTCATTCGGGATGTTCTTTCAACAAGAAGTAAAATAGGAATGGAAATATACAAAAATATTTGTGAAAATGTTAAAAAAGGAGAATGCCATTTTCTAAACACTATGATCAAAACTGTGTAGTTTTTATCTGTTTTTCTCTGTTAAGGTAACCATGAATAATAAGCATAGTTATTCTTTAATCCTAAATTTACAATACCAGTTTTATTTTACCAGATTTATTTTAAAAGCATGCTCAGTCACGTTTCCCAGTTGTGGCCAGCTTCCAGAGGCACATCTGAATTTTATTTTAGAAGTCAGGATATTATGTTTCAGTAAGAAGCTGCAAATGAACGATTGTTTGAACACAGCCAGTAAGCAGTTGCATTTTTTTAATAATAACTTGTATAGGAGCTCTGAGTCAACTCCATGTAGACAGCAAAAATGGTATCTGCATGTGGTCTTAAAATTAATAGTGTAGATAGTCCATAGACAACCTTATGATATCATTAGCAATACAATAAACATGTTGTAATAATAAAGGTCTATAAGACTCAGGAGTTGAACAAATTAGTAAAAGCTAAAAAAATAATATGGCAAATGGCATGGTAATGTTTTGATATTCTTTGATGGCCAAGTGACCCTTTAAGAGAATCTGGAGATCTTCTGAGTTCCTATTTGACAACAACAGATTGATACTAATAAAATAAGCGTTATACCAGTGGAAAATTAATTGATGGGAACACACAAAACCTGTGAGGTGCAGAAGGACACCATGAAGGGCTTCTTTAAGCAGTAAGACACTCCAGTTAGTTGAAAAAATATTTGTCATTGTTCTTATTCTGCTCTTTGGGTTTTGGTGTTGTTTTTTTAAAAAAATATATGGTAATTATTTTAGCTTTTCTATGTTGTATTTAATCTCACAGTATCAGTGTTCCCTCTGGTTTAAACCAAGAATGTTCCTCTGACCTATCTCAGAGAGAAAATATTATAAATTTTCTAAGCCTTTTCTGTTAAAAAATTTACCATTAAATACCTGACATATGCAGATAACCCGTGCATGGATTAGTCTGGTATCAGGGTTCTTTTGTTGCTATTTCTTTTATCTAATATGCCTTGCATGAGCAAAATTTTTCTTAGTCATGCTGATCCTCTTAATGTCCCTGGTACAGCAGAATATTGCAAAGAAACCTAAAATCACTGATTTCTTTAGGCTGTCCCTTTACTTGAGGCTTAGTACAAGAATATAATCTTCCTGACCCTGTGTCATTGCCAAGAGGTAACTGGTGTGTGAATGTACCAAATAAAAGGTATTGTAGAGATGTTCTAGTGGTCTAGAAGTCAGGTCGAGTTTTCTGTAGACAAAACACAATTGCATGTTGTTTTAATTACATTTCAGTCACACGCATAAAATCAGTCCTTCAAACTTGAAATGACTTCTGATTTGGATTCATCGTGTAGTGGCACATTTTAATTCTCCAATAAGGTTAATAACTTCATGAATCCCTTGTTTAAGTAATTCCTTAAATCCTGAATGCTTACATGAGCAACTTTACTGGCTTGTATTTCCTTTTATTGAAATATATTACGGGGAATACCTTAGAGCTTACTTCATTAAGTTTCATTGTAAAAAGCTATGTGCCACAGGAAGGAAGAATACTAATCTGTAGTATTTGTTTTAAAGGAAGACCTTAATTTTGTGCTTGAAAAATTGCAGTCAGTATCTCTCAACTTCATTAAAAACACCAACAGGTTCTCACATTGTGCTACTGCTGAAGTCAGGGAAAAGAGATTCCTCTTCCTTGAGGAGTCACGTAATACCAGTATTAAAATAAAGCTAATTAAGAAAATGTTGATTCATCAGTATTTTCACTTCAAGTTTATGTAATGTGGAAGGCTGGATGCTTGCTATGAAATTATATACATAGAAACATTTTCAAACCACAGCATCCTCCAGATCTGCAATTGTGAGAATCTGCAGCAGCTCCCACTGGTAATGCAACTTTGAGGATGTTTTTAGGGTAATCAAGCACTCACGGTGCCTCTTATAGTCTGGCTAGAGTAAAAAATGCCCTGAATTTCTGAGAATTAGGGTTTTTTAAGAAAATTATGTTGAGTTTGCAAAGATGGAACTGAAGAAAGATAGACCTGAGATTCAAACTGGGCTCCGTGGAGTCACATAGCTGCTTTTGAAATGCTACATCGTTTAAAGAAATCCTGTGGGTTCTTAATGAATAGAATTGCTTTCAGAGTTGGTGGTTAGGTTTAATTCTTTTGCTATAGTTGGCCTAGTAAAATTCTTTCACTGATGATGCTGGGTGATCTACCCCAGTTAAAATGTATTGATTTTCTGAAAAGTCCATTTGGGGAAATGTTTTTACATGTTTGCTTATAATTCTTTTGCTATGCCTATAAGCTACAGTTCATCTTGCTGACATAGCTTAAAGAGCTATATAAAGCTGTGAAATGGTTCAAAGGAGATCTTTCAGAGAGCACCAGAAGAAAACTGAAGTAAAGGGGGAATTAAGTTTTTTTTTTTTAAGAAGCTAAATTCTTTGGGATTTATGTCAGCTTATTGCCTACACAACATTGATGTTTTATCTAAATGTCTTGTTGGCTTCATATTTAAGGGCTTAATTCATTAAATTATTGAGCTCGATAGGTCATGCGGTGCATATTCAGGAGGTTTAAAGACATTTTCACAGCTAAAAAAATGCAAGAAATTGCATCTTAACACCTGTTTTAAAACTGCTAAACTCGTAGAAATTCCTAAAGCATCAAATGTAAAAATATCACTGCTTGCTGTGCTTGGTCTGCATCTATAATAAAAGAAACTTTGTGATAAAGTTAGCTTTTAGTAAGACTACTCCCAAAACACTAATTCAAAAATGCCCGGAAACTGTATGGGAAATGCTACTTGCACAGGAGTTAATTTTCTTCTTGAGAAGTTTTGCTAGTCTGCAGAAGAAAATAAACATGGGCATTTCTAAAATGCAGGTTGTCTTGAAAAGACACACCCACACTGCTCCTATTTTCCAGTAGGGAAAGGAAGGAAGACAGTATTCTGAAAGGTTTCTGCTCCACTTCTTTATTCTGTGTTTGATGTTTTCAGCTAAAATGGTCTGGAAGAGTCGACCTTCCTGCCCACAGGTGATTTGGGGTGAGAGTGGTCAGAAAACTGCTAGAAATGATAAAGGGTATAATGACAAAAGATTTGGGGATTCTATTGAAAAGGCTGTATGACCAGCTGCACTTCTATTCCTTATCGTGTCTGAAATGTTGACTTTTTTGCTAGTCTCTGCCACAGAAAGTCAGGAACCTCTTTATGTGAACAGGGAATTAGGTTCATGAGCAGAAGCACCCAGTATCCTGTGAGGGCAGCCTACGGAAGAGGAAAACAAAAGTAGACCTCAAAAACAATAACAGGAATCACAGGTAACTATTAGAGAAATGCAGCCTCAGTTTCTTGTCAGATCCAGATTTATACTGAGCATGAAGGCTCTTGGCTTTGGAGAGAGAGCCTGAAAACTAGCAAGGATACTGAATACAGGTGGGATGTGATGACATCGGCTAGTGGCTTACACAAAGGACTCACGGCTCCCGGAAAGGTTGCTACATCCATTTAATTATTTTTCAGTAGTTTTGAATTATGTTTTCATAGAATCATAGAATAACCAGGTTGGAGGAGACCCACCAGATCATCGAGGCCAACCATTCCTATCAAAGGAAAAAATCCATTCATAATCCAGGTTCCAAGAGAACACCTTTTCTAGGAAAGGTGTTGAAAATACTCTGGTGTTTGGATAGTTATGTCTGAACAAAATGTTCTAAGTACAACCTCTGTAGCTCTACAGCAGTGATTTAACATCTTCTAGGCTTACATTTCTATAAATAGAGTTGATTGTGAATTTTCTGTGAACAGGCTTTCAGTTTGCTTTGCTTTTTTTCCGAGGGAAAATGTGTTTCCTCTCAACTTCAAATCTTCACAGTGGATAATACAATTTTGAAGTGCTATTTCTATTACTGTTAAAGCTTCTTTGTGAAAATATTTTACTTAAATTCAATTCTAGTATCTATCTGGCTTCAGCATCCAGCGTGTGCCAGCACAGTCTAAAGCTGATATCCCCACAAAACAATGAGGCCAGTCAGGCACCCAGCACTGCATTTCTCGTACAGAGACTTTGTTCCAGAACACAGAGGAAGTTCAGATAGTTCTATTCCCTATTTCAGACAAAAGCAAATGAGGAAAGACCAAATTTTCTGTATTACAGAAGTCCTTCATGTACAACTTCCTCCGTTACTATATCCTCTATGGTTGGATTCAATGATCCAGTGATTTTCCAACCTAGTGATTCTGTGATTACTGAATCTGTCTGTCTTGATGCAAATGCCACACAATTGGAACAAGTTTTGTGAGGCATACTTAGGGCTTTTTTGGGGAGGGAGGAGGGTGATAATAATAATTGTCATAAAGGAATCTCTTTGGACAGCCACATGCATAAGCCAAGTACCTGCATATGATATTTAGTTTCTCTTGTAGAAAATACTGGACGTAGTCAAAGGTGAAATAATTATTTCTCTCTTTGTGTTTAATTTCCTGTTGCAGAAGTTTTGAGAGAGAATATGCTTAGCTTGAAGAGGTCTCTGAAAGTTTTTCTATAGAAAGAGGTTATTTTAAGAACCGTTTAGTTTAACAACATTGGCACTTCTAGTTTTTTATCAAAGAATTTCATATATATAGGTTTCAGGAGACACTGGTATTTATGACAGATTCTTACCTGTGTAAGTATGTAGGCAGTAAGAACTATTCAATAATCTTCATTTTTTTTACCATTTAAGTATTTACATTTAATTTTTTTTTCTTCTTCTTCTGAACGGGAGAGTAGGAAAAGTTATGTCTGACAGAGAATATTGCTCACAACGCATCAGCTTTCAGGAAGCAAAAACATCAACTTATGCTTAGTTTCAGGCATCAGTCTAGCTCCTTGAGTTTCTGTAGGATTCGCAGGTTGGCTACCTTAAAGCATATCAGTTACTTCTCTGTGTACGTTTATCTGTATTGTATAATGCAGTGTAAGAGTATATCATCTCCCTGAAGATCAGGGGGAAACTCTGGAAACAAGAGAAATAATAGAAGGATGTCAGAATAAGCACTTTACCAGTCCTGTAATGTTAGTCTAGATTATTTTGTGACCACTTATGAAGAATATACATCAGGGTGTTAAATTGCTTGTGAGCAGAAAATAAAATCTGTTCTTAATGAGAGATTTCTTAGAATAAATCCTCTAATAAGCCTCTAGTCCTGGATGTTTTTTTTCCTTAAGATTTTAATTCTTATGCTTTTAAGGCTCCGGGTTTAAGTAAAAAATGGCTGATTAATGCACTTAATGCTGTCTGAGGAATACAAGAATAGAAGTTTTGTGGTTTATTGCTTTCTATTTATTAATAAAATGCATTAAAACCATTTGAAATCCAACATAACATTACATTATGTTCATTTAAAGTATCGTTTCTCAGAAATAAAGTATATGTAGAAAGATATGCCAACATTTCAAACAGCACATCAGGAAGGAACTTTGCAGAATCTGAAGGAAAACTTCAGAGATGCAACATTTTCAGGTAAGACATGGATGTTGGTATGAAAGTGCTTGTATGTCTTTCTCCTGATAAAATCCAGCAAAAATGAAACACTCTAGCACCTGTTTTAGGGACTACTCTGCATGTGAGCATTTGCTGGACTTCACCTTTTCAAAGAACGTTGTTTTTTCCTTCTACTGCTACTACTATAGATCCTCTTTGCTTCTTTTTTATTACTAGTATGGTGAGTTTCTTTCAGCAGATAAGAAAAAGAAACAGGAATTCTGTCTTTAATTTAAGGCAGTTGTATTTTGCTAGTTAACCAGTTTACCGTGATGTAAAGGTAAGTAATGGCTTATGAATGCTGAAGAGTAGTTAATTCAGTAACTATATTAATGACAGAGACCTGACATAAATAGTCTGCATTGCTAATCATTCCTCTTCACTATGGGTAATTTAATAAAACATACATTAAATGTAAACAAACATTTGAATTCATACACCTGGTATACTTTTAACAACTATGTTTTCTTTCAAATGAAAAAATAAGTTTTCCCCCTTCATCAGTCTAGTCCAGCATTGTGCAGTATTGCTAATGGACACGGACTTCTTCCTAAAAATATTTAACCTCACACTTTGTAGTGAATATTTAGCTTTTGTTATTTGGCTATTCTGGTTTAAAAAAAAACCCTTTTTTTTCTCAAAAAAAAAGAAAGAAAAATTAAGCATGTATTTCTGAGCTGCATGTAGAGAGGTGTCCCTTTTAGCAGTTGTAGATTCAGACATTTGGCCTCTATGCTCTGCAAAATATATTAACAGCCGGGTGCATTTTTATCAGTAAAAAACTGCAGTGAAATATCTGTAATATGATGATATATGACCGTGGATTATTCTTATTCTTTGGAAAGGCTGGGCTGATATTAGCTCATGGTGTTTCCATAAGCAAATTTCCGCTTAGTTGGCAAACAGTGTTATTATTACTGTGGCAATTAGTGCAATTATTTTATTTGCTTGGTGAGTAATATGCTGGGTGGGAGTGTTTGCTTACACTTTCAAGAAGCCCCAGTGGGTTTGCTTTGCAGTTGTACTTAGTTCTGTGAATAAGCCTTACGCACAATCTTTTGAAAATGTAAGCTCCTAAACCTTCGCATCAGTAAATCCAGATTTACGATGACACAAGGGCAGGATTTTGATTATGTCTCTATTGTTGATAACATTGCAAGATTATTGCAAAGGAGGACTTGGGCACGGGAGCTCGTCAACCTAGCAGGGAACAGGATAGTCCAGTGTACAAGGAACAGACAGCAAGGAACTTCCTTGGAAGCCAATTTAGTTAAAAAAATGCAACAAAACCCAAAGGGAATATTCCAGCACCATGGGGAATATCATGGGCACTGAAGGCATGTGCATGGGGTTGAGCATGGGGCTGCCCTCTCATGCGTGCTTAGACATCAGCTGAGTGACTTCAGGGCGTTTTATCAAAATCAAAACTAATAGAAAACAGTATTATCCTAAATATGGTTTTGATAAGTGATTCAAGTGTGTAATGAAGGGAATTGGCAAGTCCATCTGCTGGGCTGCTTGCTTACCTAGTGTGGGTTTTTCCTTTAGCTCCAATTGAAATGGTGGAATATAAGCAAATGATAGTTTGTCCCTGAAACTGTCTGAGTAGAGGAGTACTCAAAGAATAGCAATCATGTTTACTGTATGAAAGATTAAAGCAATTATAAATGCACACTGTGTTTAGTGAATATTTTAGTGTAAATACCTACTATTGATTCTCCCAGGCAGCTGTGACCAGAAGCACCCCAAAATTGAATGATGTGCACTGTTGAGTACCTCTTTTTTTGTGAAGTTTAAATTGATTTCATTGTTTATTTCACTTTTGAAAATGTACTTTATAGTTTATTGCCTAAAGAAGATGGAGATTGTAATCAAAAGCTAGGGATGAATAGCAGTGGCTACCTCTGTTGAAGAAAGAGCTATTGAAACTGGGTATCAGGCAAACCTTCTTCGTGATAAGGCCAGGTAGATCAATTTCTAAAAGGCTGGCAATGAATATTCCACCTCTTTAAATCTTGAAAGCCAGGTCTGGATATTTTAGCTGAACATATATAGTCTACTTTAGCCTAAAAGTTTCTGGATTTGATGTAAGAATTACCGCATGACGTTTTCTGACCTCTCTTAAATGGAAGGTTAAATCTGTCAATCACGCTGATCTCTTTGGGTCTTAAAATCTTTAAATCTGTTCCAAAGAACCTAGCTGCCAATTAGTTGCTGTGCTTGGGATACAAATCTTCAGTTGAGAGCTTCACACACCCGAGATTATTTACCTTCAGTTCCTGGAAAAAGTTGAGAATAATGTTCAGTTAATTCCTAACCAAATGGGTCTGTTCTTCCTTTAACTCATATTTTTTCTTTACAACTTCTGCATCCATAGTTTTCACCTTAATTATTTGCTGTAAGACTTTATTTTAGTCCTGTTTCCTTTCAGCTCACAGGACAGTGAACAAGGCATATGGGCATTGATGCTCAACTCATCTTTAAGCGTTAGGATTAAATCCATGTGAAGTTATTTTGTTTATTTACATTTTTAATGTGCGTTTGTGGTTTGTGTGGGTTTTTTCTTTGTGTGTGGTTTTGTTTTGTTCATTTGCTTTCTAGTGCCTTTAATATATAATGTTTTATATATTGTTGTACCCCTTCTTTGTCTAATAGTGGTAATGCAGCTCCATGGTGAATTGAGGTGAGCTTACTGATTCAGCTGACAGAAAGAAGAGAGGATTCATGCTTGGCAGCAGCACGGAGTTATGCTGGCTTAAGGTGAGAATGACCTAACATTTGTCATCCGTTGTTTATTCTCCGCTGAAAGAAGAGATCTTGTTGTGGATGGCTGGATTGGAGGTTTTAATGTTTGTGTCACTGTGTATTTATGGAGTTGTTTTGCACATTTCAAGGAAGATAGTGAGGTTTATGCACTGATCCTTGGAGATGTTGCATTTTCAGTGAGGATAAGGTTTCCACAGGAGAGGAATGAGGTGATAGTGTTTTACTGCCAGCTTCGTCTTGGAGCCCTTGGTAGGAGCCATGGCCCCAGACTCTGGAACAATTGCCTAGCAAGGATCAAGAGCACAAATATCTGCTTTGAAACTGCGCACAAAATCAATGTGAGCGAAACAGAAAACATCTCAAGTACTCAAAAACAGCTTGACAGAAAAGGAAAAGCCACAACCTATGTAGTATACATAAGTGCCTAGGTAGCATTTGCTCTCTGGATCAACAGAGACTATACTCATGGTCATGAGACCTAATTCAGGTTTTATGTCAAGCACCACAATGCTGTTTTAGTGGTCATTTGTGATAATATTTACCTAATCAATACAGGCCATGGAATTACATATACAAACACCCTTGAAAACACCCTAGTGTTACAATTAAGGGAGGGGTTTTATTTTGTTGCATGGATATTTTGTGAGAAACGGGTCAACCTGCAACACCAAACTGATAAAGGATTGCTTCAGACTGTAAGGTAAGAGTGAATCTTCTTCTCAAGAAGCAGCAGGAATCTTTTTGGTTGAAAATAGAGAACAAGATAAATACCAAGTTACCTTCTGGGTCAGCTGCCTGTGTAGACCTCTATCAGGACTGTTTTTAATGTTTATGCATACTGCACAATTTAGGATCGTATCGCTTGCTTTTTTTCCCATTTTTTTGCTTTAACCTTGCTGTTCAAGATAAATTGTAGCAAAATGGGATAGCATTTTGAATGCTGTAATCATACATATCACACTTAAACATTCTGAAGTGTCGTTCATCTCCTAATTTTTGGCTATCAGTAGCATTTATGACCCACTTTTGTCGCTCTTGAAATCATAGCTTCTGAAACAGAGCACCATAAGAGGTTGTCAGCAGTCTTTTAAATAGTGAACTCTTGTTTTTCAACATCTCAATTGGGGTTTTTTTGCCTCTTTCTCTTGGGGAGAAGACGACAGGAAGCAGTTTTGGATCATGACTGCTCCTGCTTCTCCCCTGACTATTCTTATTAAAAGAGGTGCTAAAATTTTAAGCATAACATTAAAAAAAAATCTAGAAAAAAATCTAAAATATCAGCCAATTTCTTATTTAGTTTAATGGGTACCACTAATTGCCTTTGAAAAACCTAACCCAAACTATTCATTTTTCTTTCCCTCATTCTTTGTCAAGTATTTTAGCCATAAATTTAATTAAACAGATCACAAAAGAACCCAGAAATAGGAATACAAAAGACATTGGATTTTTTGTCAGATATGAACAAACTCATTAGCCTTCAAATCAGTTATGTTAAAAAATGACATCTTTATTACACATCTCTAGTGCTTTTTCTTAAAACTAAAGAATGAAGAAATACCAAATGTCAAAGAATAGATAATAAAGCTTTCAGAATGTTGAAAAAATATTGCTAAATCTTACTGATGTGTTGTTTATGAAGAAAGAAATACAGTGCTGAAATTGTAATGAGTCTGCATTGTTGAGTTTTCATCTAGTTGCAGGAACAAGGAAATTGGTACTATTTTCTAGAGGTATTTAAATTGTTTCTAGTACGCTGTATGTTTTTGTGCTAGCATTTTTTTTCAGGTTCTGTTTTTATGGGTCTGCTTTCTCCTTGTCTCCTATTTGAGTGCTGAGGATCATCTGAGTCAAAGTCATTAACTTTCACATGGTTTTCAATCAAGACCTTTGCAAAATGGCCAATTTCACAATAGCTTTAATGGAAAATATAGATTGCTTTGTATTTGATTTAGACCTCACCCCTATGCCTGTTTTCTTTTCCTCCCCTCAGGTTATAAAGCTTTGCATGATTTTTCTGAGTCTTTTCTTAGTATGAACATGTAACTTGAGCAGTTAGTCTGCTGCTTAATCATGCTTAACCCACACTGAAAATCATTAGTGTTATTTCTAATGATGTACTTGCAACTGATATCCTGAAAATGAAAACATTCAGCGGGAAATCCTGACTCTGCAGGAGTTAAGGAAAAAATCCTATTCAGTGACCATTTTTTTCCTATATGTCTAGGCATGCAGGTCTAAATATAATTAAATATTAGATCCTAAATTATCTCCAGCTCAACTTAAATAGAAATTTTGGTAATCTTTGATAGAAGTAGTAACTGTAGCTGTTAGAGATGATATATGATATTTTGTAAACTGTTTACTTTTTCCAGGGAGATTCTCCTATGTGGGGTTTTTGTCCTGAGTCAGTCCAATGGAAGTGGAAGTGTCAGTCCTGTTTAATGGTATTACTTAAAGAACTGGGCTGCTGATTCCTTTTTCCATGCTGTCAGAGCCAATTTCTGCTGAGGCAGTGATAGCACCTGAAGCCAGGAGTTTTATAGAGCCTAGGTTTCCTTAAAAGCATTTCCTAGAGTTATTACTACCTTTTATTATTGCGTGTGTTTAAGAAATATACTTTGCTGTAGTATCCAGGCTCTCCAATATTTACATAACTATTAAGCTAACAGTATACGATATATGAACAAGTGACAATAGGGTTTTGATGGATGAGGTGTGGGGTTTTACTGCAGAAGAGCTAATTTCTACTCATTTCACTTACAGGTGTTCTTACTGGCTGGAAGGAAGAACACACAGAGTAAAAAGGCAGTGAAGGGGCTGCGTGGATGTGATTTTTCTTCGGAAGCGATTTTGTTGTTCTTTTGGCCTGCAGTTGGAAGGAAGTGTTGCTCTTTTCAAACATATAATCTAAAAAGATCTGAAAAAGTGAAGGTAATGGGCACAAGAAAAAGGTTTATTTCAAACTCTTTTCCTGACGACAATTATTTCTGATTGCATCATTGAAGCCTTATGTAAAAATGAAACGCCTATGTAAGTCATGTCATAGTTTTGCTCTCAGAGCACTGTTTCCAAGGAGTCCTAACACAGTACGAGACAGAGCTTGAGATGGTAGTGATGTTTCACACATCATGAGTTTTCTGAATTTAGTATTTGTGTGTAATTTAGAAAAGCACGTTTTTTCCTCACTACAACTGTCCCTCAAGGCTTCAGCAGATCTAATACACAATTACACTTCACAGATTTCACAGTCTACCCACACCCAAACACCAAGTCTGCATGTCACATAGATTGAAAAGAAGAGGAATAGAAATTGCCTAAATCAAAGAGAATTAAAGAGAAAAAAAGTGAAAAAGAGAATCTAATGTGGTCCTGGCGTCCTCCTTATTTTACAGAAGGCTTCTTCTATGGGCTTTTCTTGTGATCCTTTTGCTTCATTTTGACCTCTCGTATTTGTCAGTGACCTTCTAAATTTTGGCCTGAGAACATCCTCAGGACAAAGGGCTCAAAGCAAACTTGTTAAAGCCATGTCCAGAAGAATGGGAACTGGAGACAGTCTCAGTATTAAAGTCCTCTTTCACTCACTTCCCAAATTGTAATCAATGTCTTATGAACACATGGTTCAGTGCAGAACGAGAGGTAACAGTTTTAAGCTGAAAGAGGGAAGATTTAGATTAGATATTAGGAAGAATTTGTTACTGTGAGGATGGTGAGGCACTGGAACAAGTTGACCAGAGTAGATGTGGATGCCCCATCTCCAAAGGTGTTTCAGGACCAGGTTGGATGAGGCTTTGAGAAGCCTGATTTAGTTGAAGGTGCCCCTGCCCATGACAGGAATTTGGAACTGGATGTTCTCTAAAGTCTCTTCCAACCCAAAGCATTCTATAATTCTATGAACAGAATTGTTGATTTCTTTTCAGTCACACAGTGCTTCAAAAAGATGGCCAGCTTGACATCTTAGATTTTCAGTAACTTGGGTTGTTAGCTTTTTTCGTTTCCCTGGTGAAAATTTGATGTCGCAAATGCATTCAGAGTGTACACAAACCTTGAGAGAAAAGAGCAGATTTGTTTATTGGAAATCATCACCATGTTACTTTTAGCAGCAGGGAAAATGTAATAGCAGAAATTTATTCAAACCCCATGTGTCCTGACTGCAAAGTGAATTTGTAGGAATACAGAGCATAGAAAGCAGATAGACTCACTAGACAGAATTTTTAGTCTTCAACTCTTTTATTTAATTATTTTCATTTAATTCTGTTTCAAAGACAGAATTCTCCCCAGCTTCTCAAAGCGAGCATATGGACAATACGTGGATGACATATCTTAATATCCAGGTATTATTTGCGTGTACATCAGGAACAGCTGCTTGGCCGCCTGGCTCGAATACGCTGAATGAACCAGATGCTTACATAAAAATATTACTGAATACTTTTAGCCAGTCACCACTGAATTTGGGTTGTAGTTGATCCTTGCAATAGATCATCAGGAAACTTGTCAAGAAAGCAGACAGAAAGCACTTTGAATTAATGGAGGTACGGAAACTATCTAGAGGGGGAGGGAAAGGTAGCTCATTCTTTCCTCTCTGTCTTTACAGATGGAGGATTGGGTGACTGGAGTCATAAAAAAATCCATGTGTATTTAGCATCCTTGAAAATGTCAGAAACAATAATTGTATGGCCAGTACAGGCTGCAGATAGAGCTCTTCTATCACTGGCCTCAGTGAATGAAATTATTTTCCTTCTCCATTCAGATCTAATATGGGCTCTTCTATTTCATTGTAGATGGTTTCACCTTTGAGCTAAGAAGTAGCCAGAGTGGTAAGGTATGTATAATTGACCAAATCATTCAAGTCCCTTTTAAAAGCAAGGCATTATGCATGTGCAAATTTTAGACGGGACAACTATGAAGACACATCTTTTAAAAAAGTGCTTTTGTAGTGAATAAAACAAAATAATTTCTTTATGCTTCGGTGCAAAGCGGGTGGCTACAAAGCATGTGCATGGATTTCTAGAGGTACAGTACAAAGGGGATGATGATAATAACCTTTTCTTCTGTCGCCAGAGAGTCTGCACAAAGATTCCATCAGCATTTTCCACAGTGTGATAAAAAATGCATTAAATCCTCAACATCAATGGAGGTTCAAAGTGAAACAAAATCAAGCAGAATAAGGTACCCATAAAGAAAAGAAATAGCTAAATGATATTGAGGAAACCAAGATAACTGCAAAATTAACAACACAATAGCTTATAGAGTCTGCTTCTGCTAACAAAAGGCAATCTTTACCACCTAGCATCTCCATTCAGTCCTGGAAAGAAAAGGTAATTACATTCTGCAATGGACGAAATAGTAAAAGCATGCTTTTACAATGATAATTTAAAATTTGAAGTTAAGATACTTGAACTCTGATCTCTCAATAAAAAGAGAGACTCCCTGTATCTGCCAACACCACGATGTCGAATGATGCCAAAAGCAGTCTGAAGCTGAGAAATAGGTCCCTGACTGCATTTCTTGATTTATTATTGTTCTCATATGTATGATCAATGGGTATTCTTGAAGGAGACATTTTTAGACTGCCTTGATGCAGGCAGAGCCCTTTGGGGCGTGGTTGCACGCAGCATAGTTTGAGACCTCTAGATATGTCTGTTCCATGTCATCACCAGCCAAAAAAGTCATGGATAAATTTCCTGGAAAGCAGGATGCTTTCTGGAAAAAGTCCTGTATCCCTTGCTGAAAATAAAGTTGGGAAGGTTTCTGCAGTGCTGTGGCAGGACGTAACCACAGAGTGGGACCCACAGGTGGTTTGAAATTGTTTTTGCAGGAGAACGGTGCGTTTGTGGTTTTTCTCAAGCTTCTTCCAGAGAGCAGAAGCCAACAGAGCTAGGTTCAGTTTGAAAGCACAGTGCCAAAAAAATGTGTGCAGATTGCACTGTCAGCTTTTAAGTCAGGAAAAGAGATCGGCCTGGGGGGGCAGGCAGTGAAATGCAGGAAACACAATTCGTTTTGACAGGGCAGTCCTGCACAAAGGTCTCCCAAAGGGAGAGTTGGGAGCCTTACATCCAGAAGCTCTGAAACTAAGCAAGAAAAACCTTTTATTAGCCCTGGATGGTGAGACAGCCCTAAGTGGTCTCCTCTGTGACAGATATGCCCTGTGCTGAACTGATCTCTGACCTAAGCAAACTCCTCCCGTTGACTAGAGGTCTGTCAATGTGCTTGCTGAGTTTTTTCCACTGGTGAGGGTGTATTTGCTAAAACACCATCCATCCGTAAAGGCAAATAACCACAGGTATTGAAGTACCCAGAAGCTGCACGCTACTCAGTCCAAAATGGAGTGATGGCTTAAGTCTGCTATTCGCTCAAAATATTCAGAAGCTTCTAAAATCCAGGACCTGAAGGCTTTGTGCTCAGCTACCGCTTCTCTTTGGAGACCATGTTCTAGAGACTTTTCCCATGGAAGTCCCATGCTTTGTACTTACAGTTGAAGCAAACTGAAACAGAAATATTTTGAGGGTTGTTTTTTGTCTTTTTGCCATTTACAGCTACTAAATTTGTCTTCAAAAGCAAAATTCAGAGGCTAGTATTAATTAAAAATACTTCAAAAGCATGTATGTTGGAGCTCTTAAAAAGCCATAACAATCAAGAACTGGGGGAGATAATTACAGAAAAGAAAGTCTGGGAAGATGACAACTGTTTTAATTTTTTTTACGACATGTTTATATTATCCACATCCCTTACATACAGAAAAGTTTTAAATCACGTAAATTAAACTTTAACATGGTTCATCTTTGGACCCAGTGCATAGGTAGAAATGGCTCCTGAGGTCACTGTACTTCTGCAGCAGCCCAATAGGACCTCATGTAATTTTTTTTAAATTAAAAATGTGTTCTGGCCACACATGCCTATCTGCTAATTCTCTGCCTAGGAGTCAGATCTGCAAAAGTAACATAAAGATGCAACTCCTGGCTTGCAGTATGATTTTTTTTTTTTTATCCCTTCAGATGCTTCCAAGAGCTTTTCAGATGTCTGAAATAAGTTTTCTAACAACACAAGAAGGTAGCTTAATGAGTGCAAGAGGGGAAAGGGGTAGAATAAAAGAAAGAGGGTAAAAGCCAGCCAAAGGGAAAAGGAGGGCAGAGAAAACCAGAATGCAAAGTGTTCTTGATGAATTTTGAGGAGGAGACTCTTTTGCTGTTCATTTTGGTTTTGTTGTAGATGGGAGGATGGATGGGGGGAGGCTTTTAGGAAAGGCCTAGGGTAAGAGTTTACTGTGTAACTGAGTAGGGTGCTTGGAAGATAAGGATACTGATTATTTTATCATATAATGCGTTAGAAACATATTTAAATATTCTGATGTACTCCCAAACATTTTTGGCAATTCTGAGATGTCTGCCTCCATCGTGAAAAATGGCAAAACCAACGTGCATTACTGGGGATTTTTTCATGTGCCAAAAAAGAGGCAATCTCCTTCATTTATCCTTGTTTTGTGCTTCTGCACTCATGTTACAACATGATAAATTAATCACATCTTAGAACACTACAGGTTGACTGCATCAAATTGGATGAGTGTAAAATATTTCAGTGCAGTAATTACCATATGTTTCAAAAAGGCTTTTTGGCATATGATAGAGAATGTATACACGTGACCACAAGTAAAGAATAAAAAAGAGTATTGATACATGATTTTTAAGAAGAAAAACATAGATGAGAAGCAGAATAACTGTTTGGATCAATAGTGAACAGAGGAAAATATGGGAGAAACATAGAGTCCAAAATCAGTGTTGGGGAGAGTGGGAAGGGAAGGAGGCAGAGGCAACATAGAAAAGGCTTTACAAATGTTTATGCATGGATGTTGAAAATTGTACATTGAACCAGGAGTATCTCCCTGAAGAAGGAGACAAGTGCCTCGCAGGGTACGTGCAAACATGCCTTACGAAGGATCTGAGCTGGGGGTCAGTAAGACATGACCGCCCCCCACTATGGTGATGGAAATGGAGCCAATGGGGTTTTGGTGCCCTGGAGAATGGTTGAAATTATGAGGGTTTTGATTTAAAAGGCTAAGTAATATCGCTGTGGGAACTTGCAGCGGGAATTGGTATGCATATGAGTTCAGGCTTGGCTGGACAGAAATAGGTGTGAGGTATCTTTCATTTTCCTGCGATTTACCAGGGGAGCAGAGTAGCCGCAGGGAACAGGGAAGGAAGCTGGACTTTGGGCTGTGAGAACAAGGCATATCACAGAACTCTGCTTTTGCCAGTGCAAATTTGACCTATAAAGAGGAATCTGTCTTTTTAAAGACACTTCGTGGTGTTGGAAAATAAAAGTTAAGGAGGAATTTCAGTGAATCATTTTGCAAAATGAATGTGGGAGCAAAGGCAATGATAGGATTTTAATTTGCAGCTTGAATCATTTTGAAAGTGGAACCCCAGATATGAAACCATGAAGGTGGGATAGGTTGTTTGTATTTTTTTTTTGTTTGTTTTAGAAAGGATCTTTTTTTTCGCAGTTTGGACTACAGATGGGACTCATGGGATTTGCTTTCAAACATAAGGGAGAGATTCAGGCTTTCAGATTTCATTACCACTTTCTTCATTATTGTGCCTTAAGGAGCTATAAATAACACATGGCTAATTTGTGAATACGACACGTTTCAGGGGATGTGTGTATTTTAATCAGGGCACCTTCTGACATTTGGTAATTGGTTTACAGATCTGTTATATAATTTCATGATTATTAAGCTGCTAAGAGGAAAAAATCTAAATTAATATGATCTAAAATTTGCCCTCATTGGACCCTTATAGCAGCTGTGTTCCTTACAGGTCTAACTGAGGACAGATTTTTAAGTAAGCAAGTACATAAACTGCATCTATTTTTTTTCTGTTTCTTATAGTTCTAGTAATATAATGATTAGTTAGGCTTTTCATGATATCTTTCTTCTAATTAAAACTTTTTATTAGTGTATATATCTCTAAACGATTTAATTTTAAGATCTGTGTAAATTTTGGCTGATAAGAAATCAGTTCTTACGTTGGAAGATGCATGTTTGTTTCTGGAGGGGTGACCTCTTTATAAGAAGATGTGTTGCAAGCATTCAGATTATGAGCAGTCGTATTAGAAGCTGGGAAAGACAATTGGAAGACTCTGTATAAGATGATCATGCACAAAAGCAATTTTATTTCTAGAAGAAATGTAAATTATTTAAGCATTACCTGCATAACAAATTTATTTTTATGGTTTGATCCTTTGAATGAAGATGTTCTAGTGCTAAAATGAGCCTTACTCAGTCCTGGCCAGGAGGCAGCAGTATGGTCAGATGTCTGCATAAACTTGCTTTGTTTTGTGCTCAAGGGCATGGATTTAGGGGAGAAAAGACTCTTTCTTGTGTCCTGCCTGTGCATTTCCCACAGCTGTAGCTCACACAGAAATGAACAAGTCATCCTGAGGGGAGAGGATGAGCTGTCACCATGGCAGCTGCCTGCTGGACCTTTCCCATAAGGGCTTGTGGCCACAAACCAGCAGGTTGGAACCAGCACCTGAAATATGTGTTTCATCTCCCAGGATCTGTTGTCTCACCTGGCAGTTGCTCACATCTCAATACAGACATCTCACTGAATTGTAGCCACCTGGGGGTATCAACAGTAATTTTCTCTGTATCTACGTGTTGGCATTTATATTTAGGTGTTAAAATCCTATGCCACTGGCATGTCTGCATTTGTTCTCTGAGAGCATTTGCAAATAGACATTCAATTACCTCCTTTCCTTTCCTCTGCATTCAAAATCAGGTTTATTTTCAAAAACAGTTCGGAAGATGTCATTCATGTAATCGTGCTCTCTTGCAGCTGGGGGATCCAGTCCCTGGAAACGGGCTGGGTAATGATTTTGAGGCTCCATATGAGAACAACTTGCCTAAAATAACAGAAATATGATGTGAGTTAATAAGGAATATTATCTCCCGTTTTTTAATTATCAAAGTCAAAAGTACAGACAAACTGAAAATTCATCATATCTTAAATTTTAGATATTGAATATTTATTTTCTCCATTAGCATAAAATAAGACACATGTGTCAGGATTTCCAGAGTTATCTTACTTCTCTGGCTATACTTATTGCCGCATAATGTTTAGGGTAGCTGCTAATTAGCTAATATTTCAGTGGTTGTGGTATGTTGTGGTTGTTCATTTATGTTATTAGCTTACTGGATAAGGGCAATATGTGAAAACCAGCAGGTTCACATGTGAACATCTGCTAGCTAGCAGCCAGAAGCAGGCAAGCAGTTCACAGCAAGAAGTTCATGCCATTAATTTATTTTTTTTATCATTCATTATATATGCCACACCCCAGGTTTTTTTTTAAGCTTTTTTGCTAATCTGAATTGTTCTCAAAATATTACTGGTTAGCCCATGAACAGCCTGGAACTGGAACTTTGAGTATTTCTATGCTTAAGTTATAGTTTTCAAGCTATCTTACACTTAATCAATGCAATGTTAACATTTTGAGACTGATACTGAGTAAAAGAAAATAGTAAAAGTCCACTAAAACCCTTGCGATTTCTTCTCCCTTGTTTTACTCTGTTTTTTTGCAGCAAGCATCTCATCAGCAACATCTTTATCACTGGATACGAAGGTGAGATTTGCCTGCACAGCCAAATGTCCCTGTGTAGCCTGCACCAGCTGCTCACAAGCAGCACGAGCTGCCTCACCACCTCGTGTGGAACCACCCCATCATCTTACTTGGAGGTGTCAGGGAGTCCCGCTGTGCCCTGAGCCAGCAATGCTGATGGTGGGGGATGGAGAGCCACGAAAGGCTGCAGATGGGGCTCTTGCTGTCCCATTAGCCAATGATCACAGCAACCTGTGGTGTGTTTTGACATTAGAAAATGCCAGGCACCTGCAGTAGGTGTGAGCATCTGTCGCTGCTGCAGGAATTGGGGCAGCTTGGGTTGTACAACGCCGGCTCATACCAGACTAGCTAAGAAATTTTTACCTTTCCTTTCCAGAGCTTCACCTTTGCTGGCACATAGAAAATCTGCAGAGGCTGCAGGTGCTGTGGAGCTTGTATTTGCCTGCTGCAGCATGCTGCTGACATTTTACAACTCCTGCAACCGAGCCAGGAGGAGTGATGGGGGTGCCTGGAATACTCATATTTGCTGCAGGGGTAAGAACACTCAAGGGCCACACTTAGAAACCAGAATGAGTCCCCACGCAGTACTATGAGTGATTGCTATGGTACTATGCAACGTTGCCCAAGAAAAGCCACAATTACTTTTGTGTTGCTAGATGCAGCTCCTTGATTGTGGCTGGAGCCTGTGGCTTGGGAACAGACGTGAAAAGGATATTTCTGTGGGGTCAGATAGGGTAATAGCTCCTGCTTTACTGCTGAGGCAGACACCTGGCTCTATGCCTGTTTCTCCTGTTGAATATTGGAGCAAGCATTAGCCCTTTTTCCAGTTAGAATCACTGCCCAGCACTTCCCCAGCACCTACACCTCTGGACTCATAGAATCATAGAATAATCAGGTTGGAAGAGACCCACCAGATCATCGAGTCCAACTATTCCTATCAAACACTAACCCATGTCCCTCAGCACCTCGTCCACCCGTGCCTTAAACCCCTCCAGGGAAGGTGACTCAACCCCCTCCCTGGGCAGCCTCTGCCAGTGCCCAATGACCCTTTCTGTGAAGAACTTTTTCCTAATGTCCAGCCTAAACCTCCCCTGGCGGAGCTTGATGCCACTTGACTCAAGTGTGGTTCAGCCCTGCCAGCAGCTCTGCTAGTTTTCTCTGTCAGGACTCTTTTATTTGTTGATGTTGTTGGGGTTTTTTTGCCTCTATGTATCACAAGGCTGCTTAAAGAAATTACTTTTGAGGATTATAATCTTCCTCATACAAATTGCTTTACTGTAGTGTATCATAGACAACTCATTTAAGAAGCCATAATGATTTCTTACTCATCAGAAGCTCCGTGTCCTTGCTTTGCAAGCCATGCTATTTATCAGCTTGAGTCGCAAGCAAACTTTTGATGAAACTCCACATGATGTGATCGAGGATTGTGCCCACGAGTATAATTTCAGGTAGGTCTGATGCATCCACGTGCTCCTACGCACGCTTAGATTGAGATGGAAATCCACTGATTTCAGTAGAACTTTTCATGCATAGAGTCTGTCATTTGTCACCATTACCTCTGGAAGACTTGTCTGCGACGCGGCTGTACAGTCTGCTGCCTCATTTGATGGCTGGTAAGCAGATTGCACCTAAAACCATCCGCTCTCATGCTCCTGGCATGGGTGGGCATGTGGTCCTTGCCCCTGGAGGGTGCATTTCTCCTTTGCCAAGCAGCATATTTATTTACCCAGACTCCATATTCTTGCCTTGGAGGGGTTTCATTTGCAAAATGCTTCATTTGCAGTGCAGACAGGCTTTTTTGATCATGTTGTGACATAGGTGCTCGATTCCTACTCACAATGTTGTGTGTTTTTTTTTAATGAGTCCAAAGAAATTTCTTTAATAAATCAACCTGGGTTTTTCTTGAGAAAAAAGGCAGCATTTACTCGTCAAAGCATATGTTGATAATATTGCTTTACAAGGAGCTTTTGTCAATTTCTGGGATCTTTGAGGTTATCCAGGCAATCACTGATGGGTTTTATTTTGCTGGCTTCACTACGCGATGCTATAACTTGAAATATCGCATTTTTTTTACTGTACGTGGCCCTAAAATAGAGATTTTCCCATAAAGTAGATTAAGTAACACCTTTGAAGCTTTCATTCAAAGAATGCCTCTTCACAAGGTGAGCGTTAACAAGATGGTAGTGTCACGTTTTCCTGACAAGGTTGCTAACGGAACAGATCATTAGAGAGAAAAGGATCAAAGCCTTTTCCACATGTTACATTTCAGGTAGTCGCGAGTGTATCATTGACAGAAAAGCCAAAGTAGGAAACTTTGCGTGAGGGTAAGCTCACCCCTGCTGTCTATCTCTCATTTGCAATTTCCTTTCAGTGAGTCACAAACTTCTTGAATTTTTAAAGAATTTGTAATCCACCTGCAAGGGTTGATATAACTCTGATAAGAGACTTAGCAATATGACATTGGAGAAGATGCTGGCTCTGCTTTATCATTAGTGGGCAAGACTTAAATACAGCGTTAAAGAATTAAGAGTTTAATTCTTACTGACTTTCCAAGTCTACTTGGTCTGGAGTTGCTTTTTTTTTAGTTAAGCAGGGAAAAGTCACTCAGCTAATAAAAGACTGAATAAATTCACTGAGACAGTGCAGTAAACCAGAGAGTTTCCAGAATTATTTTGCAAAATGTTCTTAAGGACACTGTAGTCCCAAGCACAAATTTACTATCGATGTAAACGGAAAAAGAAGTTACTTTGGTGTGTAAACCCTTAGCTTTTCTCTCCCTAGTAGGGCATTCAGTGCTTTCTTCCACGGATACGGAACATGTAAGCTGGAGCTCAATGGCATAGGGAGCTGTTAGATCCTGATTGTAGGATGTTGTGCAGGCAAGAAAGGCCCTTACATTACTTTATAAAGCCTGTTTAATTTGTTGGATTGTCACTAACCATGTTCACTAACCATGTTCATCTTTAAATGCTGCTCAGCCCCTTGTTTAACTCAAGGAAAGAAAACAAGAGCTGTTGTGAAGTTCAATGTTATACGAGAGTATTGCAAGACATATAGCAAAAGTGCTTCTCAAACTTATTACGGATACTCTAACACATTTGAAGTGTCTGACAGAAAAGAATACGCAAGGGCAACAATGATCGATTCGTGTTTTTAAGAAAAAAATTGAAGCCATATTTCCACTAGGGAATTTGGACGGACATTGATATATTTATCATGAAAGAGCCCATGAGAGCCAGCCTTTGCATCACTAAAAATGTAACCTGCTGCAAGAATTTACAACTGTTATATAAGATTCATAGCCGCTTCCTTTATTTATTGCAAAAATCTTTTGCAGACGAGCAAAGGCGTAAATATAAAATTAAATCACAAAACATACTTTGAACTAGTGCTAAGGATACTCCTTAAACTTACAAGGCCAAGGCAGCATAAAACTAATGTTGAAACACGATTGAGATGAACAGTTTTTATTTATGCATCTATTATGCTTAACTTCACTCTACAGCTTATATGTAAAATCACAGATTATTTGAGAGTATCTCCTATATAAGCATAACAGGAGGACTCAAGGACAGCACATTAGACAAAGATACATCGATGAATTTCTGTTGGTATGATTTATAGTTTTTGTGTCAGTGTAAAATTATTTTTATGGTTTATTTTTCCAATGCACAGTGCAAGAGAACTTTATATGCTTTTGAAAAATAGCTTCATAAATAACAACAGTCTGTGACATGAGTTCTTTGAGTGCACTGATATGGGTATAAATGTCTATATTAGCTTAATGTTAATTTTAATATTAACTGTCCTTTTAGGTCACTGCAGACATTTTAAGCATCTAGGTTACTTTAGTATTCCTGTGATGTGTTACGGACAGACGTGGGATTTTCTGCTTTCTCAGTCTTTCCATGTTTTCTTCTAGGATATTTCATAGTGATCTGAAGTATGAAACTAGGGAATGGAGCATGGTATCCCCTGTAGCTGGAGAGAGAACAATATAAAATAGGTGATAGATGATCACATTTTTTAGAAAAAAAAAATAGATAAGACATGGAGAGACAAGATTCTCTCTGTGGCCAAGAGTCCACTTGATAACTTTGACATGACTCATAGATTAGTTTGGTTTGGGTTGAAAACGATCACTAAAGGTCATCTAGTCCAACCCCAGCAAGAAGCAGAGATGGTTTCAACTGGATCAGGTTGCTCAGAGCCCTCCCAACCTGACCTCGAAAATTTTCAGGGCTGGGGCATCCACAGCCTCTGTGTGCAACCTCTGCTGGTGTCTCACTGTCCTCATTGTAAAAAATGTCTGTCTTACATCTAGTCTAAACCTCCCTTCTTTTAGTTCAAAATCATAACCCCTTGTTCTGTCACAACAGCCCCTGCAGAAGAGTCTGTCCCATCTTTCTTACAAGCCCCCTTTAAGCATCGAAAGACCACAATACAGTCTCTGTGGAGCCGTCTTTTCTCCAGGGTGAACAACTCCAACTCCCTCAGCCTTTTTTCATAGGAGAGCTGTTCCATTCCTTTGATCATTTTTGTGGCCCTCCTCTGGACCCACTCCAACAGGTCCATGTCTTTCCTGTGCTGAGGGCTCCAGAGCTGGATGCAGTACTCCAGGTGGGCTCTCACCAGAATGAAGTAGAGGGGCAGAGTCATCTCCCTTGACCTGCTGACCACCAGATAGGGATGTGATCATGTCTCAGTAGGAGGAAAATGGGAGAGAGAGGGGCAGGGCAAGACCGGCCATGGCTGGCATTGGAGAGAACCTCATGGGTTGGTTGCCCAGCCATGGGCCAAGGAGTGTGGGAGAGCAGAACAGCTTTCTCCCTCTAACAGCCAGCAGAAAGTGGACAAAAGACAAATCATCCCTAAGAACAATTGGTGTTCATGTATTATTTTGGATAATGATGATCCACAGTTTCTACATAGTAATTTTTCATCTCTAGATCTTAGAGCTCTTTATCTCAAATTTTCAGGTTGCTAAACTGATTGATTGCACTAGCAGCATTAGTATAATTAGTGCTGATTATTCTCCGAGCTTTCTCTTCTTTAATCATTCCTCTTCTGAACCTGTAAATTGGAACTTAATCCCTATTTATCAAATAGCATGCTTTTAGCATCTGAAGACAGTGGATTTTGCATAAGTCTTTCCATCTTAACCTCAGGCATTGTTATGAAAGCTTTGGGAATATTTCTGTGGGGATTATATTAATTATAAGTACATAAGGATTTGGCTTTATGTATATATATCTTTTGAGTTCTTGTAGATCTGAGCATTTTGGAAGAGGGGCAAGGGGAAGCAGCAGCACCACAGGTAAAATATTGCTTCCTATTATCTGTTGGGCTTGATTGTTTTGTTTTGGTTTGTTTTTCCCAGTTGTTTTGGCTTTTTTATATAAAATTTTAGTATAAAACTTTAGCAATATTTTAATACTTTTCTCATGCTAGTGCTGCCATCTTCACCCCTTTGATAAATTGATAGCAAAAGGGAGTCTCCTTCCTGCTTCCCTGTACTTTAGTCCAATCATCATTTTCTAACAGCTGGGAAAGTCTATGTAATTCTCTGTAAGTCACGATGTCCAGGCACTTTGCCCATGAGGATCTTTTCCTCTTCATCATTCTGGTAGGCACAGCAACTCTTCTCAAAGTGAAAAGAAATATAAGGGGGAAAAGTCACATCTTGGTCCTACCTTAAACTCCTGCTCAGGCAAGTGACTTGCTACAGATCATCTTTAATGGTTCATCATACGTAATTGGAACAGGAAACATTTAGGAACGTGCAAAAACCATTTCTGTAGCTGTAATTTACAGTCTTCAGAAACTTCTGCAAATAGTATGGCTGTGCAACACCTTATGCTCAGACCTGTACATAAAGGGACGATCCAGTCCCTTTACAGTTGGTTCTTTGATAGTATCCCTGTTTTATAGTATTTCTCTATACACAGTCCTCTGAATCACTCACTGGCCTTATCTTGCTCAGCTGTGCATCTCAAATGTATTTGGACTTTGTTGAAACTTGATGGTTAAGTTGTTCTCATGATTTTGTCACTAAAATTGTGCTTAATCTTTCCTGTATGTGAAAAAAAAATCAGTTTTATATGGTGACTCATCTTCTCAATTTAGCATTACCATATGCTGTTGATTGCTTATTTAAATTGCACTAATATAAAATGTTGAAGTTGGGTTTCAGTGGCATTTTTGAGTGGGGTGTGGTGCATTATTTGTAATACATGATTTTTGGCTGCACCCACTGGAGATTTATCATGTATTAATTTTTGTTAGAGGAGAAATACTTGCCTCATCAACAAGTCTATAGCAAGGAGGAAAAATTCATCTCTAGACTTGCAGGATCTTTATTAAAGGGAAAAAAAATATGCAACTTTCCCTCATTTTGAGTAGTGTTAGACCAACTGCTCTCGCCACTTGCCACCAACCCAAGTTCTCTGCTTCACTCTTTCCAGCTGCAAGTAGGCACAGGAAACACATTCTCCTTCAGATTGAGATCTGTTCTTTTTCAGGTACAGTTTCTTTCTTAGAGAAACTACATCTGTAGTTTTCTGTTTCTATCATTTAGGGATTTTTTTTCTGGAGAAAGAAAGCAAGCCCCTTTCTTTTTTCCAAGAGTTTATTTTCCAATCATGATCTCGTGCTCTTTTCTTTCTAATATTCCATGAATCCAAAAATTCATTCTTTCTTGAGTGCCACTGCAAATTGGAAAACTAAGTGGCTTCTGCTGAGTTTACCCAGTAATTCTTCCCCATTGTAATCCTGATTATGAAGCTTGAATTCAGTTTCAAGCTAATGGTCTCTCATCAGGTGTCTGCAAAGAAAGAAAACAATAAGATGTGAGAAGAAACAGCAGATGGTACAAATGTATCTTCATTTTTCTCCTGACCTTCTGAATTCAAGATGCTGCTGTATTTCAAAGGACAAAGCATGAGCTGGGGAAGGGACCTAAAATGACATCATATATTCTATTAACCTTTTATGTAATTTTTCTAATATTTCTAACCTTTCCAATTGCAGTAAATTTACCTGGTTTGTTTTGGTTTTATTAAATCTTATATAGAACCATATTAGCTTTTTTATTTCTATTTGTTCTTACCACAAATACTGTTTCACGGTTGCCTGCTTTACTAATTCCTGTAGTTGCTGGCTTGTACAACGCAGGCAATACCCTCCCAGCTTCTGTGTATGGAGTCTTTCAAACACCTCCTTCTGCACAGGTGCATTAAAATGCTGGAGAAAATCAGACTTTTGCTAAGGACACAAATTTATACTTTGCGGAAGGGTGATTTAATATTTCCACAGTTGTTAATACTTTCAAATTTAAGTTTTTAAAGAGTATTTGCTATAGCAGTGGGGAATTCTTAGCAGGATCTGGTTCATAGACTGCAGGTTGCTAACAACTGGGCAGGTATCTGTAATTGTCAGATGTAAAATGAGACCCAGGACTGAGGAAATACAGAAATAAGAGTATTTTTTCACCTTACTTCAAATTAGTATCCACATTGTGGCAACGAACGGTCCATTCCATATTTTAAACCAGAAGTTGTGATTGCTTCTGCTACATTCCCATATTACCTCTACCGAAGTAGACTTGGCCCAGCTCCTAATGTTGTCTTGCCTTAAGCATCTGAGCAACTGAAGAACTCTGACAAGTAGCAAATTATCCAATCCTGAGTAATTTGATTAAATTGCACAGGTATCAAACTGTCTTCGTGACTGGCTAGGTGTGCTGAATCTAAAGAGTAGGGTACAGATGTAGGTAGGCGCTATGGTTACACCTGTACTGATCTCCCGTGGGTGGTGGCAGATAAATGGGAATAAATTAAAAGCTAAACAGAGTGTTCTTCCCTTATAGTTGTGAAGTGGAAGCACAGGTGGAACAAAGACACTGATATTAATCTATCAGCCTAGGATGAAGCCAAAAATATGAAAATTATTGATTTTTTTTAACATCATTTGAATCATTAATGTATCACTTCCTTACGAGAAATGACCCATCCTCATCCCTTCCAATCCTGGCACTTTTGTGATCAGTTTTTATTAGATAACCTATTTTCTGTAAATCAGATCTGCAATATTACAGCCCAGACTTCTCAGTGGAAGTCAAACCATCCTCTCAGCGCGAATACTTGTGAAATTGTTTATTTCTATGAAAAGAAACACTTCACATTTAAGTAACAATTATATGGGAAGGGATACTTAAAAAAATAATCAGTTATTTTAAAGTGTTATCTGCAATCCTTGGTAAAGTTTTTGTCCTTGTCATAAAGCTATTCATCTCAAATCTATGCTTAAATCTTTCTCATTTAGGACATAATGCCACAGTGCAATAGTAAAGTAGCAGAAATGTACCTCATAACCAACTGATACAAGTGAACAGCATTTTTTAGAGAATATGAAACAAACAAGTAAGCAAGTACTAGATTCTGGGTGTCTACAGGTAATTAATTTTGTGAAAGAATGTGATATTCTGTTTTTGTCAGACAGGAGCACACTGGACTTCAAATGGAATACAGTATCAATTATTTAAATACGCATCACAAGGCAGAAGGTTCAGGAATTTCATCCTGAGACATTCCAAAGTTCTTATTCTAATTCACCACTTTGGTACTTTACCTCCTGCTGTCTCTTCTTTTCACTGACCATAGAAACACTTCAGCCTTAAAGGCAGGTATCACCAGAAACATATGCACGTTTTGAATCTGAATTTCACTGCTTCTTAAAAGCTTTAGCGCAGTTTTTTATGGAATCTGAGAACCGATTTCCTGAGAAAATGACAACAATTATTAATTTATTGGGCTTAATTCTATCAGTGAGGATTTAATTGGAAAGCAATTATTTTTTTCTGGTTTTCATCAACAAGATCTCATCACCTCATATTAAATATAGATGTACTTCTAAAGCCCTTTTAGTTGAAGACCTTAAGCTGCAGAGAATAAAATGTTGATTAACTGGTCTGTGTTATTTACGCTGTTCCAGAGACCTTACGCCTATTTTTTTACTTAAAACAACATGGGTAAGGAATTAATCTTCCTCCATATTCCCAGGCGTGGAGATGCACAGATGGACAGCAGGTCCTCGAAAAGTTTCGCGCTACAGTAGCTGTTCTGCTTACAGAAGTAGTGGGAGACACAGAAGATGGACTCAGAATCTTATTTCCTGCCCAAAGTAAGGTTTGCTCCTAGGAAGAGAATTAACATGCTTTAGCTATTTTTACATTAGCTCTCAGAAAAAAAAAAACCAAACGTTTTTTGGTTTTTTTGGTTTTTTTTTTTGTTTTTTTAACCAAATGTAGCCAGACAAAGGTGATGGTTTTTAGCTGCCTGTGATTAACAACCTCTGAATTCCTTTGTATCTATTAGGACTTTACAGCTTATCTGAAATGCATTAGTTTTCTCATTTATGTGGGGAGGGGAGGGTGTGTTTAACATTTAATACCTTTGGCTACTTTTTTCTGTATGTTCAGATGCTTTTGGATGTGTACTAAACCTCTGTTTTCTAGTCCTTTTTAGATAGCCACCAGAACTGTGTGAACTTCTATTCTCAAAATAACAGCGTTAACAATAGCAGAGGAAAAGACAGCTTCTGAAAGGACATCAGATGAATTTATTTTCAGCCTGGAGCTTTTATATTTAAAAATAATCACAAAGCACGCCATGTTTTATAAAAGGTACATGATCTTTTTATTCTATTAATGTACAATTTAATGCAAGCACACTAAAATAGGATCAATCACATTAATTTTTAAAGCCATCTTCTGTACATTGTCAGTTTTTGAAGGAAAGTGAAAAAGGTTTATATCTAATTTTTCCCCTATGATCTAGATGGCTTCTTATGGTTACTTCCAGTACAAATGAAAATAAAATAAAATAGAATAATATAAAATTCTTCTGAATTGCCTGGGTAAGTAAGTATCAGTTTCAACTGACTATTCATTACACACTGATTGCAAAGAATAATTGTAATTATATATCAACCTTCTGTATTCTCTCTGTGCTTTATAACTTGATATTTCATTATTTTAATTATTATTACCCTTTCAAAGAGAATTGTACAAATGATGACTCCAACTTTGATTCATATTTGTTATGGCATCAAAATCACCTTCCTTCAAGCTATTGAAAATATGTTTATTCTTTAACAGAGTAAGAAACCAAAACACTCCGAATAACACATAGAGTTTTCTTTGTACTTCTGCTTTGGGCTCAGATCTTCTTCTCTGTTTTAATGTTTTATGGTGTTAAAACAGTTTGGTTTTTTTTATCTAATGGGATTTCTATAACAAAGGATAATAATTAGAGTGGATATTTTGATCGAAATACTGGTAGGCTAAAGAATAAGACAAGAAATAGAAATGAGGATGCAATTACTGAGCAAGTGTGTCCATCCTGGGCAAAATTTGTTAATGATTCTAATAACATGTTAGGACACAAGGGTCCATAGTGGCAAAAGAATAAAGCACTTATACTGAAATCTATATTTGTACATCATATTAACTCTTTTTCCAGGCTTTTCTAGGATTCTGGCATGTCTTCAATGTTGTGTTGAACTGAGACAATAACTGTGTCATGAGCAATTGCTGCTGATGAATTGTCATATTAGCCAGAGGATGTTATAAAGGCATATTAAAAAGATAACAGTGCTCTTGGGGTAGATGAGCTAAGATAGTAAAAATTTATGAAATAAAGGACCTAAAGCATTTTGTATAATAAATACAGTTGTGTGCAAATATAAAGGCCCTAACTTTTTTCCTCATGACTTAGATACATGTAAGGCACTAAAAACTACTTATACTTGACCAGCAAATTCTCAATATGAGAGAAATTCTTATTCTTGTATATTTGTGGCCTACACCTCTGACTTTTCTTATTAGATTTATGTAGGAGTAGTCATGCAACAGGCTTTTTCTCCCTTCTCAATTGCCTTGCCTTGCTGCTCAGCAGCGGAGTTAACTGCCAGATTAAACTATGCTTAAAAGCTTTTAATCCTAAGGATTACCCACACTTGAGGACTAGAGAGAGAAGAGTTCAAGACATGCATGAAGTCATAAGTAAACAACTGTGCAGGAGGACAATCTGTCATGATTTTAAAAGAAAACAGGTTTGTTGAATTTGAACTTTACAAAATGGCCATGGTGGATCAAATTAAGGGGAAGTAATCTTCAGCTACAAAGGGCAGTGCAGGCAAAAAAAGTGACCTCTGCATAAGGTTGAGGAAGAGGTCAGGCAAAGACCACTAAGCTGAAGAGCTAAACCAAGCAAGCAAAGTGGGGTAAATATGATTCAGCAGATTAGAAAGGTCAAAACAATACATAACTTAAATTCATAGCTTTTTGTGCTGTAAGTAACATATTTCATAATTCATATATTCATATGAATTTATGGGCAGCTCTTGAGAGAAATGGAGACCTAACAGTTGGCTCTGCCTCACCAGAAAGTTAGTCCTCAGGCAGTGTTCAAGGGTGGCTTTAAGCAAATACCTACCAACTAGACTGCTAGTTGCTGCAATCTAATAAGAAAACAATAACAATAAACTATCATCTGTTACCTCCCTGTTATTAGTATCAAGTGATCTTCATAACGAGTCAGGACGTCCTTTTCTTGACAACATATGGATCAAGAAGATGATGTCCATTTCAGACTATGCTTTGAATATTATTAAAATAAGAAAAAAGCAGTGGAGACCACGAAATGAGAAGGACAAGCATCTTGTCTTAGAGCATATGCATCATCTCACATTCTTAAAGTATTTTCATGGGAATTTGTTACCTAAAGTTTAGTGGAAATGATTCTTCTTGGCTACAGTGATATGCAGGACTGTGGTGTAATTTCTAGCTCCCAGACTGGTTGTGGAAACTGTGATGTTTGTGGGATGTATGGTTGAGTTCTCACTGATGGGGGACTAGGACACCTCTAATCCACAAGCTGGATGCAGATGTGCTGTGACAATTGCACAGCTGTGTCACGTGCAAGAATCACAACTCACAGCTGTGGTAGCACAACGCAGTATAGCATCATGAGGACTGATAAAGTTGATAAGTAAAGATGAGGTACTGGCCATCACGTAACTGCCAGACAGACTGTGGTGAACATAGAGGCTAAGCACCACCAGATTAATTGGCCACGCTCTACCAAAACTTCATTTCAGTCAGATGCACCTGACCACTTAACTCATCTGAAACATTTAAATCACAGCTGCTTTATTCTGTGCCAGCCCTGAAAACAGAAATTAGTCTCTTGTTTGGTTAATCATGGTCCATGTCATTCCTCTGGACTCTTTGAAAAGTCACTCTCCTTCACTGGGGTTTACACTCTTCTAACGTTTCTTCCTGTTCTTCTTCTGGCATGAAGAATAACTGTTTTCCTGTTTCATTTTTTAGAGCTACCTTTCTCATGTTTGTATATGCCTTTCTCACTATTCTCTAATCTGGATTAAATAACTGTTGGCTTCAAAGATCATAGAATCATAGAATAACCAGGTTGGAAGAGACCCACTGGATCATCGAGTCCAACCATTCCCATCAAACACTAACCCATGCCCCTTAGCACCTCGTCCACCCGTGCCTTAAACACCTCCAGGGAAGGTGACTCAACCCCCTCCCTGGGCAGCCTCTGCCAGTGCCCAATGACCCTTTCTGTGAAGAATTTTTTCCTAATGTCCAGCCTAAACCTCCCCTGGTGGAGCTTGAGGCCATTCCCTCTTGTCCTGTCCCTTGTCACTTGGGAGAAGAGGCCAGCACCCTCCTCTCCACAACCTCCTTTCAGGTAGTTATAGAGAGCAATGAGGTCTCCCCTCAGCCTCCTCTTCTCCAGGCTAAACAACCTCAGCTCTCTCAGCCGCTCCTCGTAAGACCTTCTAAGATGATTGATCCTTCCTTGCCCCATCTTCTGGATGGAAGAAGGGCAGCTTTCATGATGTCTACAGGGACAATCTAGACCTATTATTTTTTATGTGGACCTGTAGGATTTCAAGTTTCTCTATTTTTTTTTTCTTCCCCAGATGCTGCTGTGTGTCCCCAGACCAGGGTATGGAGCTGAATGAGGACAGAGATTCAGTCACCGCTGTGCAGATGGTTCAGCGGTTTCCAGGCAGCTTACGTGAGGCCAACAGGTAGGATGAGATCTTCTACCATCTCTGCCACTGGGAATGGTCCTGAAAACAAAAGGGTTTTTGTACTGCAAATATTCCATATTTCTTCCTTTAAAAGTAAAGCTGTCACACAGCTGTTTTGCGGTTCTGTAGTTCTGGCTAGAACTACATTGTTTTATATCCTATATTAACATAGTAAAAAAGATACAGATGTGCCAAGAAAACAATATATAGGTTTTAAATAGAAGCTGTTCAAATTAGAAAATTTAAGTCATCATAGTTTCTTCTACTTAATAGAAATTTATACTTTCAATCCTTTTCTTATTACCTGTAGAAATTTTCAGTTTGTTTTTCTTTCTTTTTTTTTCCCCTCTTTGTTTTGGATGCTACAGAGTAATTAGTACACTTGGTCTTTCTTTTTCTCTTTTACTCTCTTTAGCTTTCTTTTTGTTATGGACAGAAGAGACAATTGAGAAAATAGATATGAAAAGTATTTGGGCACTAGGCATTCTATTGAACCTAGTAGAACAAAAAATAAAGGAAAATAAATTGAAAAGGTATCAATTCTGAGCTGTTGCGCAATCTTCCTTCTTGAATTAAAAGACTTGCAGATGTATTATATCATCTTTCAGCACAGCTGAACCTTATGGGAACGTGTTTGGAATCACATCTCTCAGGGGTATGTGCCTAAACTTAATACCTAAGAGCTAATATTTTTGCAAAAGGACTGAAGAACTTTTGGATTACAAGCTCGATGATTTGGACTGTGAGATTTTTTTATTTAAAAAGCATCAGTTTCTTAAAGTCTCTGAACCTGACAGAACAACTAAGTAATTTTTTAAAATATAAATAGGGAAAAGCTGTTTTTTAACACTTCCATTTTCTTGTCCATAAGGCATGCAAAATAACACATCTGTAGTAATGCAAATAACTTGCTTGTGAGGACAAGCTGAAATTTAGCCTTCTCAGGCAGTTTATATTTATTCATCAGCATTCGCATATTGTCTCATCAACACATGTAGGCACTTCTATTTTTGAAAAGCCTCGTTCATCACTTGTTGAATCTTTGTAGCTGAAAAGCTTTTTCTCAAAAACTTCCTCCTTAGATTGACAGATTCTTATGTTAACTAGAGAAAAAAACAAAACCCCACCCCACCCACCTTTCTACTTATGTTATGCAAGGAGACACACGTTTTCTGCATAAAAACTTTAAATTGCATTATAAAAATGTCTTTCCATCAGCTGCTTTACAGACTTGGATTCACTTCTAATTGTGTATTTTTAACTCTTCATAGGCTTTTCCACTGCCTTTGTATTTGTTTCTCATATTGCAAACAGCTTTTAGGGTAGACAATGAAATCAAGATTTATTTTTAATATCAGATGAATCATGATCAGACTTCCAATATGTCCCCTACTGCAATGGTAAATGCTGTGCCAAAGGGACTGGTCCAGCTGAGTTTTATTTTATTCCCTTTCTAATTAGGAAGCTAATTGCTACAGTTCATTTATTGTTGTGATCTGGTAGTAGAATACAGTTGTATCCTGATGCCCTGAAATGATTCTCTTTGGGAAAGAGCCAGCTCCCCGCCACATTCGGGTGTGTTTTTCAGCAAAAGGAATTTTTCCTGCTTTTCACAGTGTCCACTTCTTCTGATTCTTTTCAGTTGTAGGTCAACATGCCCAATACCAGCTGTCTGAAAACACGCTAAGGCCAGTAGAGTGGTACATTTCAGATGTCCAATAGTATATCTGCATCTTTAGATATTGAAGTTGCATACAAAGCACATTAGAAATTAATAGAGAAGGTTTCCTATTTATGAAAAATTATATATTTATGCAACATACACATTTCATTTCCTGTTGGTTTTACAATTAGCTGGTTCATTCCCGAGAATAATTTCTTTTTTTTTTTCAGAAGTTCATATATCTTCTTTAATCAGCCAACATACATATTTGTCTTACAGACAAATGCATTATAAGATACATATTTCATCACTGAGCGGCTTCCAGAAATTAATTTCCATATCTACTCTGCATGAATCAGCAGAACACCTCTATAAATCTTCACGGCCTATAAAGCATTTTTTAAAATAGAGGTGTATCCTCATTCTGATGTTCTGTAATCAGCTTTGTCAGAAACACTGTCAGTCTTTTTTCTTTAAATTATTATTTTACTAAAATTTTAAACTGCCATTTATAAGAAAGAGAGGGAGAGCCTGCATATTATATTTAAAATTATTAAAAGATTGATGAGCATTCATAACCGGAAAATCCTGGGAGAATATTTTTTCTTTGCAGCAGCCTGTGTAATTGAGTGAATATATATTGGTAAAAACATTACTCTCTATTTTCTTCTTCCAGTAACTTGAGGTGGATCGCAGCTTAGAAAAAAATTATATTTCCCTCTCCTGTAATGCTATAGACAGGTGGGTCAGTTATAAGAAATCACAAACCACCCAGCCTGAATAGTCAAACTGAGTACTCAGACACAAGCACAGGACATGGAAGTGTATTTTTTAGCCATGTTTTGCTCTAGCAGTGACTACAGTAGCAGTAACCATAGAGGGTTGTACTTCCTTAGGAGGCACATACAAGTTGCGTAAAATTGTAGAGTGGTTAGGGTCAGAAGGCACCTTAAAAAGAATCCTGTTCCAACCCCCATGCCATGGGCCAGGGATGTCATTTACTGGATCAGGTTGCTCACAGTCTCATCCAAACTGACCTTGAACACCTCCAGGGATGGTGCATCCACTTCTTTCGGCAACGTGTGCCAGTGCCTCACCACCATCACAGGAAAAAATAATATCCTAATATCTCATCTAAATCTCCCCTCTTTCAGCTTAAAACTGTTTTGCCTCATGCTATCCCTGCATTCCACGATCAAGAGCCCCTACCCAGCTTTCCTGTAGCCCCCTGTCAGTACTGGAAGGTCTCCCTGGAGTCTTCTCTTCTTTAGGCTGAACAAGCCTACTCTCTCAGCCTGCCCTCACATGAAGGCTGCTCCATTTACCACCAGATCAGTCACCTGGAAAGGTTTAGGTAGATACCTAGAGAAGGATAAAACTATTTTTATCCAGTAGTAGCAGAGATTTTTCCTTTTGGAAATGTTCCACCAAACCTTCATTTCAGTCAGATGCACCTGACCACTTAACAGCAGCTCATCTGAAACATTTAGATCACAGCTGTTTATTCTGTGCCAGCCCTGAAAACAGAAATTAGTCTCTTGTTTGGTTAATCATGGTCCATGTCATTCCTCTGGTACTCTTTGAAAAGTCACTCTCCTTCACTGGGGTTTACACTCTTCTAACATTTTTTCCTGTTCACCACGGGCATGAAGAATAACTGTTCTCCTGTTTCATTTTTTAGAGCTACCTTTCTCGTGTTTGTATATCCCTTTCTCACTATTCTTTAATCTAGATTAAACAACTATTTCTTTCAAGCATTCCTCATAAATCACCTTTTATAGACTTCTGCTTATTCTATGCTTCTTACCACTTAAGATCCAAGACTAAAAACTACTAAACACTGAACCTGTGGGCTAAACGTCAGGTAAACTGGAAAGGAGCTAAGAAAGAATGAAAATGTAGGTACAGAAGAACGAACAGCTATGAGAGTAATAATTAGTTAATGAAAGCCTACAAATGATTAGATGGAGTAATTTTAGCCAGTTAAATCCATTTGATGAGACAGCACTGACCCTCAAGAGGGACATGAATAGAATGAGAAAGGCACCGCATAGAACAAATAACAGCTACGCAGGTGAGCAGAACCATGTCTGTGTGTGAAATATATAGAACACCCACAGATATCATAACCACTGGTACAGAAAAAAAATGGTATAACCCTGAAAGGCTGAAGAGGAATGCCTAAGCTCATAAGGCAGGCATCTGTCATTGTTGACTGAAGAAATCCTGTGCTATGTATGTACACTAAAAACCTGGCTAAGTTATTGTTCCTGAAGAAGCACAACCTCACCCTGAATCTTCTAATAGATGATTTTTTTTAATGCAAAAATAGCTATTTTTGTAACAGTATAGTGTCAGCTACAGGCATTAACTTTTTTAAAATATATTTTTTCATGCACAAGGAGAACATATGCGTGGGGTCATTCCCTTCAGCAAAAGAGCTAAGCCAGTTTAAAAGTCATTATTAAAACAAGTTTTATTGTTTTCAGCAAGAGATGATATCTGTACAAAAGTAGACATGCCTTTAGGTTTCTTCTTGAAGTGCACTTGCTGCCGTATGAAATAATACAAGAAACATTCGATGGTTTAGGGCAAGACCAGCATCCAAAATAGTCTTTAAATGACAAACAAATTGGACCAGGCACTTATGTCCAGATGAGCTGGACTGTACTTACCTTTGACAGTAAATGCACAAAATTACATCTGGCTGAGAAAATCCTTTTGAGCTGGAAGTAATTTGCTGGTGGAATAGTACCCAGCGGGGCACCATGTGCTTGCTCTGTTCTTACTCGTCCTTTGATATCTGCTCGTGCCTGAGCTGGGGGGAGGCTATTGGTGTCTCTGACCAGGTACTGGCATATAAGTTATATTCAAGGAAATATATCACCTGTTACCTCCTGCTCCGTTCATGTGCTGTATCTCTGCTAAGTCACAGAATCATAGAATTGCTTGGGTTGGAAGGGACCTTAAAGATCACCTAGTTCCTATCCTCCCTGCCATGGGCAGGGACACCTTCCACTGGATCAGGTTGCTCATAGCCTCATCCAACCTGATGTCAATGTAGGAAGTTAAAAAAAACCAACCAAACGCACACACACACAACAGTTCGGTGTGGCGGTCTAGGAATCCAAAGCAAGTACAGTCCATCCCACTTCATCTGAGAAGCATGAATGTGGCTCGTGTAATTGTCCTCTATCGCTCATGATTGGATGGAGTAATCGTATCAGTTACACAATCTCAGTGATAATCTAGAAAAATATTATGTTCTCTGTATGTGTAATAGATAGATAGATCTATCTCGGTGGTACACATTCTATTTGGTATAAATTTGCTATAAAAATACTGTACTGACAGGGACCAAACCAACAGCACCTTTCAAACATTCCAGCTACTGTTTTATGAAAATGGTGTTGATCTTTTCCTAAGTGTGATGGATGGTGGTGACACTTATTTTACTTTAAGAAGCCTGAAGAGTTTAAACTATGTAACTAATACGAATTCTGGCATTTCTTTCAGCTTCCATGAAAAGCTTATACTAATTATGCATGTTGGATTTGGTGGTGGCTAGATACTGTGATGATAGTTCTTCAGAAGTGCTGAGAGATAGATAAAGTTAGAATAAACTGACGTATTTCATATTATGAGCAGCTGGATGAGCCCCGAACACCATACCCAAGTGATTAATTTCTGAATGGTGGTGAAAAGAGAGGGGGGTGCTTAAATAAATCAATGGTGATTTTAATAAACTGGGAGCTTCTAGGTACTAAATCTGTCTGCATCTGATCTGAATTGCAATTACCTGTCAAAAATTCATCCATCATTGCAAGTTCCAGACAAACTTTCTGGCAGCAGATGTTTCAGGAAAGCTATTTCGTATGGGAAATATATCGTTTGGTGTACAGCATTCCCAGGAACAAAAAGCAAAGTAGAAAACGTTTCACGAGTAACAGCAATAACTTCTATGTCATACCTAAGCCTAGTTTATTGGCGAATATAATTTGTAAATGTGAATTCCCAACATAAACCAGTCAACGAAATACTACTCATAATTCAGCTGTTCTCAAATAGATGTAGTAATTAATTCAATGTTTGTGTACCTGTGAAAGCAATGGTATTTATTATAACTTCAACTTTATTAAATTCTGCCTGTAAGGCTAGAAGGCTGGGGCCTGCTTTTCCAAAAAAAAACCAAAAAACGTGGTGTGTCTGCACCAGCCAGGCTATGGGAAGAGCTTTAAGAGAAAGCCCTCAAAAACATATCAGCTCTGTATTCAGCAGGTGTGGGGCTACCTGTGCAATCCATCTCTTAGTCCAAGACATAAACTATATGAAGACGTAACTAACTTGGAAAGGACAGTGTCATTAATTCAGGGAATATATATTATGTAAGCATTCTAATTATTAACATAATCTTTGGAAGTTACTAAGTCACGTAAATTAAGACATATTTACAAATATGTCTGTTACAACCTGGAATGTCGCAGATAAGGCATCTAATCAAACTTTATTCCAGCTTGTAATGAGATCATAGAGTATGGATGCAATAGTGATTTAGATGTTTCCAATCCCAGATTGTTTGTTGATTCTCAGACTTGTTAAGTTTTCCTCATCAATAATGTGGCCATTGCTTGTTTGAGATCTGTGCAGCTCTCACAGCCAAATGTATAAATACTGAAGGAATAAATAAATAAACAAAGCAAAAATCCAAAACTTGGAAGAAATTGGAGAGAGGGGTAAAATGTTTGCCTGCCACTTAATATGAGCTCATTGATTTTGTGTCATAAGAGAAAGGTCTGAATATGGACTGTATGAAGGATTTAAATTCAAAATACCTAAACTCCAGTTTTTCATTGACACCTGTTCCCCTATTTGATAGGTGACTGGTCCCTTCTCATGTGGCAAGAAGGCAACATAATGAACTTTTCTTTGAGCCATCAGTGAAATTGTCATATAACACTGCTATTTTTCATCTGAACGTGTACCTTGAAAATGACCTCTGAAGACAGGCTGGACGTACGATCAGAAGATTGCTACCCCAGCCTAATGATACCCCAAAAGCTGTTCTACGGTCACCTCTATCAAACCCTTCCATTCTGTTTGCCAATTACGATAGCAGAATCTATCACTTTTTTCAATTTTCATTACATCAGGAATTTACTTTGCACATTTTCCTCCTCGACGTAGTACTTTAAAATCATATTTCATTAAATGCTGTTCCTAACATAATTGAGAGCAATTCACTTATAAAGTAACTGCTGACAGATGGATCCATTTATATCTTATACATGATGTGCTGGGCTTCTTATCTTGTCACCTGTGTCTGGTGTTTGAGAATTCATCTTTTGTATTAGTAGCTCAGAAAGCCTCAGCTTGATACACTATATTGAGCGTGTTAATTTGAGCTCTCCCCTTGTACTCCTATAAAACTGACAGCTGCCAAACATTTGGAGAAAACGTCTTGGTTTGTCTTTTACTTTGCAATCTGGGATTTTCAAAATTCCTCAAAGCAAATGAATGCATAAGTCTTCGTGGCCTCTTCCAAGCCATGTTGAAATTAATAGAAGGGCTCCTGTTGGCTGAAGAAGCTGTCAGACCATGATTGCCTTGAAAAGACTGATGTCTTCATGTACTGTGGATGTTAGGCCCTTTGTCAATACAGTCCTCCTTTTGGTTAAAGACACATTTTGCAACTCTCCCTGCTTCCACTTTTAGCCCTGTTGTCCCTATTTCTTTCGCTTGTTAGTGCCTAGTGTCACTGGAGTAGCATTTTATGTAGAATAATGCTATTAAGAAAACATATACACGTTGCATGTCCATTAATCTCCTTTATTTCCCTGTTATTTATTTATATAGTAGTATTACCTTGGAAGGACACTGGGTACTTTTTGCAAATCACTTCTCAGGCCTGTGGCATGAGATTGTGTCCACTCCAAAGGGTTTACTGCCTCAGCACTGGTTCCCATTACCATCTGTCCATTCCCCTCTGCCAAAGACACAGAGGAGGACCAAAGCACAGGAAATAAATAATCGTGTAATAGCGTAATACATGGGTGCTGGAAACTGGCACTGAGCGCTAACCAGAGGAGAAAGTCCATCTCTGGAATATAAATGAGAGGTAATAAGTAGGGAGTAAACGATAATGAACCTTGAAAGTGAGGATGAATAACTTCTGTGCGACGCAGTAGAGAAGCTGTAGCCAGAAAAGGGGAAAAAAATGAACAGGTGAATGGCATGGAAAATGATTCTGGCAGGAAGCTTCACAATGAGTAGAGGTAAAGATAATTTATGTCAAGATCTGGGCATAATAAGAGCTTCAAGTGGGGGGCTGGAGCCTAAAGCCAAACCTTTCCTCTCTTTCCTTTTATGAACGATGGTGGTTTTGGAATACCAAAGGAAAACTGACTGCCAGACTTAAAAATATCTGCAGGATCAAGTGCTTCAGGCTGAAGATACTGTCCAGGCTGCGAATATGCTGGTGGAGTGATCAGCAGTGAGGCCAGGTGGAGCAGAGCAACGCTGGTGCCAGAGGGTCATTGGCTGGAACGTGTTTCTGTGGCTTTGGCTCTACAAGTCATTGTT
This sequence comes from Phaenicophaeus curvirostris, assembly GCF_032191515.1. Classification (NCBI taxonomy): domain Eukaryota; kingdom Metazoa; phylum Chordata; class Aves; order Cuculiformes; family Cuculidae; genus Phaenicophaeus; species Phaenicophaeus curvirostris. The sequence goes on from NC_091395.1 coordinate 4,069,305, forward strand.
ACAGCCTCGTGGGACAGGCAGAAGTTGCTCTGAAGTGAAACGGTATGAATAAGACTTGTGTGCGAGTGTGTGGTGGGTTATTTACCTCCTCGTGCTAATGGTAAGGATGCAATCCTGTCCTATTTAGCTATTAGCCGCACTTGTGTTTCCAGAAGTTGTTTGATGAAGTCTTGTGAGATGACAGTGGATTCATTATTTCAGAAATTGCTAGGGCTTACCCTGGAGAGGGCAAGGTGCCAGCACCAGTCAAACAATGTTCTAACTCTTTGATTAGAAGCAAATTGTTTGAAGCTGGAATTCTTCCCAATTGGTGCTTTTAATTTAATTTTTCTGTGGAAAGATTACTGAAAAAGCTGTTACAGGTACTTTGATCATGCATTCCTGCAGCTTTAAAAATTAAACTTACTTGAAGTATAGACTGTGTGTGTTTCAGGCCTATATCCTTAATATATTTTAATGTTGCTAAGGCATCTTTGACTTCAGCACAGAAAGCTGAAGAGAGGAAATGGCAAAAGCCACCTAGAAAAGAAGGACAGGAGGTCTAATGCTTAAACCAGCCTCATTAAAATGTATTTTTCTAAGTTTAGCAAAATAATGAGAACCACCCCTTGATCCATTTTCCTGAAAGCAGAGATCAAAAGTTTTAGAAAACAGTTTCTTTCTTAGTAGCGTTTTTTTACTAAGATTGATAGAAAATGCCTAATGTAAAAAAGTGACTATATGCAGTCGTCTTTTTTGTTATGAACATGAACATTTATTTTTGGGATAAAATTGCCCTTAAGCAAGGAAGTTCCCTAGTATTGAATATATATGCCTAGTTCTTGTAGCTATTGCTTCCTACATGTCTAATATAATGAAACACCTACTTTAGGTGCATCAAACAAGCATAATGAAAATATCATTGACCCAATACTGTGTAACCAGATTTCTGGCCTTTTTCATTGGGTACTATAAGTTTTCTTTCATTAAAGAGAACAAACGTGATACCTGAACTATTCAGAGGATTTGCAGCTATACCATCTCTTTAAACTATCTAATGATATCTAGAGAAAGCAATTTAATCCAGCTCTTCTTCCCACCCCACACAATGAAAAGACAAAATTCTCAGTTTGCATTACATTAGCCTTCAAGTCTTCTTAAATATAAATCATGTTCCCTGCAGGTTTACATTAGGGATTAAGTGTCTTCATTCGTAATAACTCTGGAAGTAAATTAAATGAAAGGAGGCACAGCCTCTAGCTCTTTTTCTGGTTCTTCATTTCAGACTCTAATTTTTATATAGCACTTTTGTTTTATCCATCTGGCACTAGGCCACAATAGTGGCGCTTAAGGATATTTGAGGACAAAATGTAAAATGTTTTCATAAAACATCTTCCCTTTCCCTTCCCGTTTCTATTGTCTTTATATAGAGGTGATCGTTTTTCTCAACAATTTCAGAATTTTGAGGTAGGTGAATGGTTGCAGGTGAACTTGACTGCTTTGCAGCTCAAATTAGAACTCTCTATTTTCCGTATGAGATCCATCACACATTCTGTGAAGAGACATTTAGTTCATAATGTCCGGTGTGTTACCGATGCACACAAAGCGCAATGAAAGATTCTTGCAAGGCAGAATCTTCTCCTACCACCTTTGGAAAATACTTCCAAAGCATTATGTGACTTACCGTTATGAAAATATCTCTGATCTACATCTTGATGATGTCATTGCTGGAATTCCATGCCAAATAACCTGTGGAGTTTGCAAGCTCTTCTACAACTATAATATCTGAAGTAGATTAATTTGGTTTCTGTTCTACACGCAAGATATAAATGCTTGTTTCTAAGCACGGAGGTCTGAAGATCCAGTTAAAATGTTCCAATTTTTTCTACTTGAAAGAAGAAAGAACAATTAGGTAAAAAGATTGCATTTATTTTTAGGTTAGATCGTGGTCTGGGTTCTCCTTTTGAAGATCTCCTAGCAGATCAATGTGTGCTGCTTCCAAACTTTATTAGTAGTTGACAAAAAAGGAAAGGAAGGCACACTTAAGCATGGGAATGCTTCCTTCCATGCTGCTTAACTAGAGCAGAGAGCATTTTTTTTATGTACATATGTGATATTTTTCCCTTATATTCTTGAGACTTCTCAAAAAATTGAGAAGACTAAGGGCTACTTCAGAATTTTTCACTCCAAAAAAATTGGCTTTGACACATCTTCCCTCCAGCACCCCCTTCCCCCCAGCTTTCCTTTGAATGGAGTGTTTTGTTCAATTATCACTGTTTTGCTTCACATCATGACTAAGCAGGATTTTCATATTAACACCTGAGTACAAAAAATCAAAATTAAGAGACGGTCCCACTTGATTTAAAGCTTTATGGCAGATGGTTCAAACAGTCAGGAAATTAGATGCTCAGTGTTTGATATTGTGTGTTTCACCAAGCTTAGGCTCTTACGGAACGCGAGTCATACAGAAAGGAGTGGAGCAGCTAAAGAACCAGTAAAAAATAAAAGAAATAGGAAATACTTTGTGTGATTTAGCAGCCTACTTCAAACAGAAAACAGAATACTGTTTAGTTTTATGGCAGATGAAGAGAGCAGGTTTCTTGGTCTTGAAAATACATATATATAGTTCTGGTTTAGGATAGTGAGGCAATAACTAGTCTTGACTGTAGAAAAGTGTATTTATATGATATATCCTCCTGGCTTTTTAAAATTGAAACTGCATTACTTCTACTGGAAGGTTTTTCCTTATCTATCCTGCAACCTGTACTTTTTTTCACTATTTCAGGTGGAGGTGAAATCCTGCAATGTCTCACTGCCAGGAGGAATTTACACAAGTAGAAAGGGAAACAGACACTGATTCTTGCTCCTTTTCCACATCTGCAGCAGTCGTCGGTGAGTATACCTGGAGTTTCTACTTGGGTAAGGCATTAATTCCCTTCCTTCATCAAGCAAGGCCACAGCAATGGACTTTTTTTGCCTGAAACAGACTAAAGCATATTCACCTCAAACAAAATCTCCTTCCAGAGGAACTTTTATTAAATGCATTAGTGTCCAGCAGAATATGGAAACAACCTGCTGCTACTCTTCTTTAATGTCAAAGCATACTCCTGGTAGCAGTGTGGATATTTTTTTTTTTTCCGGGAAGAGCTATAGGCAAAGGTAATCTCAAAATCAGGTATTTCCTTAATTTCATACTTATCCCCTCAGATTTTATAATGACAGCATGCTAAGAGAGAACAGAAGGACTGAATAAATGCAAAAATCAGCTTGACACATCTGGAAAAACAAAAACAGCCTGTGTGGGTTTTTCCTTAAATGTTGCGAACAGGTGGTAACTGCAGCTGTCTGAAAAACTCCATCTGATAATGCTCATGAAAAATTTTGATTTCTTTTAAACATCCCCAATGTGAAATTTTTCGGTTTTGAGGTGGTTCTGATTTGCAACAAATGCTATTTAAAAAAGGAGGGCCGAGAGGCTGATCAGATGGCTGGAGCACCTCTCCAGTGAGGACAGGCTGAGAGAGTTGGGGTTGGTCATCACGGAGAAGAGAAGCCTCCCAGGAGGCCGTAAAGCTGCCTTACTGTACTTAAAGGGGGGCTACAGAAAAACCCTTTATCAGAGAGAGCAGGGACAGGATGGAGGAGAGATAGGAGAAAGGGGGAATGGTTTTAACCTGAAAGAGGGCAGATTTAGATGAGATAGTAGGAAGAAATTTGGTGCTGTGAGGATGTTGAGGCCCTGGCCCAGGTTGCCCAGAGAAGCTGTGACTACACCATCCCTGGAGGTGTTCAAGGCCAGGTTGGGTGATGCTCTCAGCAATGGGATCCAGTGGGAGGTGTCCCTGCCCACGGCAGGGGGGTTGGAACTGTATAATATCTAAGTTCCTTTCCAACCCAAACCATTCTGTGAATCTATTGAAAGGAGAGAGACAGACACTATAAGAAAAGAAAAAAAAACCAAACCAACCAACCAAAACTTACACAAATTCAAATTTCTAAAAACCCAAATTAAAACTTTTCCAAAAAAACCAGGGAATCCTACTGTACCTGGATAGATACAGTCTTCTAGCAATAATTGCCAGCATCTCCATTGGCAGATATGCTACAGGAATTAAGAGTCTTCACAATAACTGAGATTTTCATCCTTCATTCCAAGGTCACGATAAATTAAATGCGTGTTATTTTAGTAGGAGAAATAGCGGACTGTCACCCTGCAGGTGGTGGACTGTCTTGGGGCTGAAGTTGCAGGAGGATCTCTGATCTGTATTCATAACTGTGAACTGTGGATTATTATTGAAATATCTCTTAAAATTCCTACAGCAATGCACCCATATGGAGATAAATGACTTCAAATGCACCTTTAAGCAATTGTGGAAATTTCTAAGCTAAGAACTTATTCATATGAAATTGTGATAAAGCTCTGAACATGAACGGAAATTTGAAAACTGGAGCTCTTGGCTGCCTTTCAAGGTAGGCATTTTATTTTCACTCTGCACTTAGCAATCCAAAATGAAAATAGAATTGAGATCGAAGGGTAACCGCTGTGTGCCATGTTGCATTGATTATGGAAGTTATTTTACATAGTTCTGGGAATGCATAAGTTGCCACAATCTTTTCACGATTTTATTTATACAAATCTTGCACAATAAGGTGGCTGTGGGTAGATACTAAGACTAATGTGTGAGACAACTGCTTACCTTGTACTTGCAAGGAAACATGCTGGAACGCAACTGTTTCGCATAAATGATGTCCTCACGTAGGTTTAGCACTTTTCTTTCAATTCTGTCTTCATTCCCTTTATTGTCTGACTTTTATGACTCATTTTACTTTTAAAATTGCCCATGTGAAGGCTTTACTTTTCTGCTTGTCTGAAAAGCACTTTTCAGACGTACAGGGATAAATACATAACATTAGTGATTAATGCTTAATCAGTGGCCTTGTAGTTCTTGGCCTTAGTATTGACTGTCTCTCTTGTGCACATATCATCCAGCATTAATTATTTCCTCTTAGACCTCGGTGTGGTGTCACGTGTGATGTCTGTAAAACAGCAGCATGTGGGAACGTGTGTTTTGAACTACAGACGCAGTCGATCGGTTTGTACTGTGAATTTCCTTTTCTGGAAGCTTTCAAGCAGTACGCCCTTCACTCCAGCATCCACAAATGCGTTTCACAGATGGATCGAATGGATGAATTCAGAGATTCAGGTAATCCTTCTAAACACTACTGTCTCTCCCTGTGCCACATGCCCATTGTGCTCCGGTGTTTTTTCCCTCGGTGCCCGCAATGGGGAGGACTCACAGCCATGTCAGCGCTGCTGGGGATGTGCCGGTGATGACAACCTCTGTGCTTCCCCATCAGCAGTCAGGCTCCACAGCTGCTCTTCTCTCTCTCCTCTGGAGTTTCCCCTTCCTTCCTCTGCTCTTAACTTTCTATTCTGTACCACAATTCTGGAAAACGTACAAAAACAAAAAAAGTACTAATTTTAGATTTCATTCAGTTAAAACTTATGGCCAGTCTTTTTCCTTTTCAACAATGAAGGCTTGCTCTAATATTAACTCTGTCTTCATAAGTTTCATTCCTCAGTTCACAGAAAGCTGGTAGGAATTTCTCCACGTCCCTGACAGAGCGTTCTGTAGTCCTGAAGGCAGAGATACACCAGTCTTCACACAGTTCCAAGTGTTCCTTTTTCTACCTTTAGCTTGCTGCCTACTTCACCATGCCCACTCTATAAATGAGATGAGGCTGGAAGACAAGCCTCTTCCGAAGCACTGTCTGTTTTAATTAACAAAGGTAAGATTCTTTAATTTACAAATGCTCTGCCACAAGTATGCAACTGAGTTTTCATCCATTGAGCTTCATTGCCTAATTATAAAATGGATGAGTCTTTAGCTTGCTTGTTGTATAAAACGGCTCCCTTTAATTCAAACCAATGGAAATCTAGGGGAAAGAAACAGACAAGCAAACAAGGAAATGCTTTATCTTTGGGTTTATCTTTTCATTTTTTGGCAGATGCGTTGGTTTTTTCTAACAGCCACCTTTTGAAATCAGTATGTTATTTTGTCACTTCTTTGTTAAAAAAAAGTAACAGCTCAGAATCTTTATCATATTGATTGCTTAACAAGTTTTCATCTGGGGTCCAAGATCATACACAGCATTGTTATTGCATTATTATTTTTCATTTGTATCCTATTGATTTGCTGCCAGTAGCTTACAGGTCAATTTTCAAAAAGATGGGGTATGATTTATTTTTTTTCTAAAAGATTATGCCACAATGGGAATGCTTTTATAAGCCTGTCAGATCTCTAGTTTTGTATTTTCTTCTCTCAGGAGTGCAACGCATTCATAGATTAGTGATGCGGTTCCACCTGGATTTCCCCCAGAGTATCCATGACTTACATATAATTCATACAAATAAGTGGCTATACCTAAGCCTACGCTTTAAATTAGAATTTTACTCCCGGGGAATAGTTCTTTTCTTATGTCTCCCTGTATAACTCGAGAATAACACACAAAGTCAGTTTAGTCATACTGTTATAAAAGAGATGGGAGGGGAGACTTTATACGTCTAACCACAAAAAGCTACCAAGGTTTAACATCTCCAAAGGACAGGTACTAAAAATACACGTGAAAAATGATGCTTAGCACTGGCCAGGCTGATGTCACCAGTGTCAAAGTGTGTCCTTTCCGCATGCTCAGTAGTACCTCGACCTGTCCCAAGATGTCACACCTTTATGAAGTGTTAGTCTGGGACCACTGACCAGCTCAGTTCAGAGCCCATGGGCATTATAGCCCTTTGAGCTTGACCTGCTTTTGGAGCAGGGCTGGAGAGTCCTCACTGTTGTATCAGAAACGGCGTGACCAGCAGGTCCAGGGAGGTTCTTCTCCCTCTGTACTCGGCACTGGTGAGACCGCTCCTCAAATCCTGTGTTCAGTTCTGGGCCCCTCACCACAAGGAGGATGTTGAGGCTCTGGAGCGAGTCCAGAGAAGAGCAACAAAGCTGGTGAAAGGGCTGGAGAACAGGCCTTATGAGGAGCGGCTGAGAGAGCTGGGGTTGTTTAGCCTGGAGAAGAGGAGGCTGAGGGGAGACCTCATTGCTCTCTGCAACTACCTGAAAGGAGGTTGTGGAGAGGAGGGTGCTGGCCTCTTCTCCCAAGTGACAGGGGACAGGACAAGAGGGAATGGCCTCAAGATCCGCCAGGGGTGGTTCAGACTGGATATCAGGAAAACATTTTTCAGAGAAAGGGTCATTGGGCTCTGGAACAGGCTGCTCAGGGAGGTGATTGAGTCACCATCACTGCAGGTGTTTAAAAGACAGGTAGACGAGGTGCTCAGGGACATTGTTTGTGATTTATATGAACGGTTGGACTTGATGATCCTGTGGGCCTTTTCCAACCTGGTGATTCTACGATTCCTAGCTTTTTCCTTTGAATCTGTACCAGAAAGGGTGCCATCAGACCACCTGTATACTATAAAATAGTAGTTCAATTACTACCAACTTTGTACTTAGAAGGCGCATTTTTGAAAGAAAATAAGAAATCTTAACCAAGTTTTCCTTATTATTTTTCTTTGATTTACCATCATTAAAACTTTGCTACTAGGAAAGGAGGAAGTGCCTTCCTAGTAGCACAAATGCACGTATTCTTTTTATCCCTTCAGCAGAAAATTCTGAATACACAAGGGGTTTGTTCTTTAATTATTCAATGCAAAATGTGTTAAATGCAGTAGCCTGATGTATATATACACCCTGATGTGTACTATTATTTTTCACTGGAACTCATTCAGGTAAATCAACCCACAGTGAGGGACTTCCCATTCATGTTCTATCTTCTGTATATTGAATTTCCCTGACATCCTTTCAACAGGAGCAAGTTTGATTTGAATCGTTTATAATACAGAATACCCTTTTCTGCCAGTGATAGTTTTCAGGTTTAGGATTGGTCCAATCTTTCATACTAGTCTGTGGTTTAGAATTGGTTGTTAAAGTTAAAGCATGCTCTAACCAACACAAGTCACTTGACTAATCTTCTCAGTTTGGGAAATCTTATTCTAAAGTGCAGGTCATTCACTGACCTCAAAAGTAAGACACTGTCCAGATACATTTCTTGTTTGTAATGTGTCCCATGATAAGGAAATAATCAAGTAGCTGAAGGTGGTGCTCAAATTTTGTAGGAATAGTTCAAAGACTGATTTAGTTTGTTTACTTCTACTAATTGCCTGCATTTTGTTTCATACTTTCACAGCATTAGGACACTACTGCGTTAGACAGCAGAGAGGTCAAACGAGATTGTTAAATACAGGAGAGGTGCAGCAGTTCACACATACAGGTAAATACTTTTGTATGTATTTATGCTGATAGTTGAGGAAAAAAATGGTTATATTCCAAGGCTGCTGGAAATTGCTTTATCATTATTGAATGATACAGTGCTATTTATAGACACAGAAAAAACCCAAACAAAACCAAAACATTTTTCCTCTTTGAAAGTATTCATGACTTTTTGATGAGCTTTGATTTTTATTTTTTTTTTTGAACAATGAAAAGAGACTTTACGAAAAATGCCAAGTTCTTTAATTAATTACTAAGGAATCTTTGATTTCTTACACATATTTTTACATGAAAAAGTTTTGGAACATTAGATTCAGAACATCTAATTTCTAGTTTCAAAATTTGTCCTCCTTTGTAAGAATCAAAATGGTCAAAATCATTTCAGTAGCCCTCAGTCAACTTTGTGGTCTATTTAATAATCACGTGTAGTTTAATGTTCTGTTTTAATGTTAAATACTGTTTTATAAGTTTGAATTAAGTAATTTCCTCCTGCTCTCTGCTTTATTTCATAGTCTTCCAAAGGAGATTCTCACATCTCAATAATTTGTGAAAACAAAGAAGTTCAAGCTTTTCTCATTTCAGAGACATTGGGAGAAGATCACAAGTGTTTTTAAAATGCTGAGTATGATAATTATTCCTTGACTACAATCGAGAAATTGACTGAGACATTTGGACTACTATAATAAAAATCAGCCAATGCATTTAGAACTTGGGATCCTTGAAAAGAATGGATTAGGAGAATGCTGGATTGAACTTATTTCCAATACACCACCTCTTATCTATGAGCAAACCCACGAAAAAAAAGTTTCTAATTTTCTTTTTTAAATCAGGCAACATAACCGTATTTACAATGAGATTTGTTTCACTCTGATTCTGAAAAAATAAGATAACAATAAAGTTATCTAAGTTACCTAAGTGTCTAAAATTTCTCTATTTATAGAATTTCCTTTTAATAAAAGGTCAAGGCAAATGGGTTTCAGTAGAAGGTAAATTTCAAAGTATTCAAATTTGGAGGTCAAGTTCATGGTAAAAGGTCAAGTTCATTGTCATGGTCAAGTTCAAAGTCAAGGCCATGTTCAAGGCCGTACAGTGTGTTGGTTTTTCTCTTTTTTTTTTTCCAAGTTCACTGTCATGGTCAAGTTCAAAGTCAAGGCCATGTTCAAGGCCATACAGTGTGTTGGCTTTTTTTTTTCAAGTTCACTGTCATGATCAAGTTCAAAGTCAAAGGCCATGGTCAAGTTCAAAGTCAAAGTCAAGGCCATGTTCAAGGCCATACAGTGTGTCGGCTTTTTCTTTTTTTCTTTTCAAGTTCACTGTCATGATCAAGTTCAAAGTCAAGGCCACGTTCAAGGCCATACAGTGTGTTGGTTATTCTTTTCCAAGTTCACTGTCATAGTCAAGTTCAAAGTCAAGGCCATGTTCAAGGCCATACAGTGTGTTGGCTTTTTTTTCCCCCAAGTTCAGTGTCATGGTCAAGTTCAAAGTCAAAGTCAAGGCCATGTTCAAGGCCATACAGTGTGTTGGCTTTTTCTTTTTTTTTTTTTTTTCCAAGTTCACTGTCATGGTCAAGTTCAAAGTCAAAGCCATGTTCAAGGCCATACAGTGTGTTGGTTTTTCTTTTCCAAGTTCACTGTCATGGTCAAGTTCAAAGTCAAGGCCATGTTCAAGGCCATACAGTGTGGCGTTGTTGTTTTTTTCCAAGTTCATTGTCATGGTCAAGTTCAAAGGCAAGGCCATACAGTGTGTTGGTTTTTCCTTGCTTTCCAAGTTCACTGTCATGGTCAAGTTCAAAGGCAAGGCCATACAGTGTGTGGTTTTTCTTTTTTTTTTTTTCCAAGTTCATTGTCATGGTCAAGTTCAAGGCCAAGTTCAAATCCTGTTAAGCATGGCCTTTTTTTTTCAAGTGCACAGTTGGAGGGGAAGGGAGGGAGGGGGGAGGGAAGGGGGAGGGGAGAGGGGAATGGGGGGAGAGGGGGAAGGGGAATGGGGGAGTGGAGGGAGAGGAGCAAAGGGGAAGAGGAATGGGGGGAGAGGGGGAGGGGGGAGAGGAGGGGGAGAGGAAGGGAAGGGGGAGGGGAAGAGGTGGGGAGGGGAAGGGGGAGGGGAGGGGAGAAGGGGGGAGAGGAGGGGAAGGGGGAGAGAGGAGGGGAAGGGGGGGAGAGGAGGGGAAGGGGGGGAGAGGAGGGGAAGGGGGAAGGGGAGAGGAGGGGGAGGGGGGAGAGGAGGGGGAGGGGGAAGGGGGAGAGGAGGGGGAAGAGGAGGGGGAGGGGGAAGGGGGAAGGGGAGGGGGAGGGGGAAGGGGGAGAGGAGGGGGAGGGGGAAGGGGGAGAGGAGGGGGAGGGGGAAGGGGGAGAGGAGGGGGAGGGGGAAGGGGGAGAGGAGGGGGAGGGGGAAGAGGAGGGGGAGGGGGAAGGGGGAGAGGAGGGGGAGGGGGAAGGGGGAAGGGGGAAGGGGAGGGGGAAGGGGGAGAGGAGGGGGAGGGGGAAGGGGGAGAGGAGGGGGAGGGGGAAGGGGGAGAGGAGGGGGAGGGGGAAGGGGGAGAGGAGGGGGAGGGGGAAGGGGGAGAGGAGGGGGAGGGGGAAGGGGGAGAGGAGGGGGAGGGGGAAGGGGGAGAGGAGGGGGAGGGGGAAGGGGGAGAGGAGGGGGAGGGGGAAGGGGAGGAGGAGGAGGAGGAGGGGGAGGGGGAGGGGAAGGGGAGGGGGAGGGGGAGGGGGGGAGAGGAGGGGAGGGGTAGAGGGGAGAGGAGGATAGGGGAAAGGGGGGAGAGGGGGGGAGTAGAAGGAGGGGGGGAAGAGGAGAGGAAGGGAGGGGAAGGGGAAAATACATTACCTGACTTAAATGTGGTTAACACAGAATATACATAGATTTACTTTCGAAGAATTTGAATCTCAGTTGCTAGAGATTATTTCTTCCTCGCTACAGAAAAGCTACTGTGGCATTAAGAAGTGTTAGGTGGACTGCTTTTCATGTTTATATTAATGGGATTTAATTGAACAACCAGTGTCCCTGACTTTATTTCACTTCACAACCTTTGCAATTTTTCTTCTGCTGTATTGCATTTATTTTTTGGACATATTCAATTTTGCTTTCACAGGAGATAAAAAAATAAAATAAAACTTACGGTAGAAGAACTGAAAACAAATATAACTGTCTATGACAAAGAACCCTCACACATTTTTCACTGATCCTTAAAAGATTAGATGAGCATCAGACTTACTTTTGGATTTATCTACACTGGTTGTGTTGTGCTAATGTTCTATGGTGTTCTCTACATACCCTAAAGAAACAAATTCTCTGTTTTGCCTCCTGTTCGTGGTAGGGGCAAATTAAAACAAGATGAAATATCAGACCCCATGGCTAAATAAACTGGTAAACCTGTAAAGGAAAGATGTTTTCTGCTGCATCATTTGTCATAGATCAAATTAGAAAGATTGAAAAAGACCTGCAAACTATAGTAGCCTTTTCCAGAAATGGGATAGACACTGTAATCTTAAATCAGTTATTCCTTCAGTCTTTCTAATCTCTCAAGACAGCTGAATTAACACAGAAAGCAAAGCTCTTCCACTCTCTGCAGCCAACTGTTCCCAAAACAATGAAAACACTTATTGATTCAATTTATTATAAACTCTGTCCTGAAGTGGGAAAAGTTGTTCTGCATGTATTTATTTTGTATTTTTACACTATGACTATCTCACATGGTCCCATTGAAGAGCAGTAGCAAGGCTTGCTTAACAGTCTCATAGAATCATAAAAGCAGCTATCTACAAAGACTGATACACCTTTTTTCTCTTTCTACCTACTGTATCTGAGAGACTACAGTATTCAGACTGTCTGGTCTGCTTCTGTGTTTATTTTTATTTCTGCAGTTATGGATTTGTGTAATTTACATAATGCATGAATAATAATATTGATGTTTTCTCCATATTTGAAGTCTAATAGAGATGTGGCATCTCGTTTTTATATTTATAAGCAACACTAATTTATGGTCATACGGTGCATTTAATATTATGAAACAGAGAAAAATAAAATCATAGAATCATTTAAGTTTGAAAAGACCTTTAAGATCATTGAGCACAATCATAAACCTAACACTGCCAAGTCCACCACTAAACCATGATCTTAAGTGGCACATTTACTCACCTTCTTAATGCTTTCAGGGAGGCTGACTCCATCACTTCCTTGGGCAGTCTGTTGCAATGCTTGGCAACCCTTTCAGTGAAGAAATTTTTCCTAATATCCAATTTAAACTTTACCTGGTGCAACTTGAAGCCATTTCCTGTTATTCCATCACTCGTTACTTAGGGAGACGAGACCAACACCCACCACGCTACAACCTCATCTCAGGTAGCTGTAAAGAGGGATATACAAATATAAATCAGTGCATACTTCATCTGACAAGGCAGAGGTGCTGTATTTGGGCTCAATCAGTTTGCTGAGAATATTAAGTAAAGCTGACACACCAAAAGGGAAAAATGCCACTTGCCCTACAAATAGTTCTTACTGAACATTATGGGTAGAGCCAGCACTCATAGAGAAAACAACCAAATAGTTGTGAAGCAGAGAAACTCAGTAGAGGTTCATTCAAGATACTACTAAAATGTGAAGACAGACTGTTCTGAATACTCTTTTCCAGGTAATGAGTATGATGGAGAATACTAGAAAATAAAAGAAAAAATACAAATAGGTAGAATTTCATAAATCCACCAGTTAGGAAATTGAGTTGTGCGGGCAGTGCGGTTGGCACTTTGCTAAAGTTTAGTCTCCTGTGGGGCTCCAGAAAGTGCCTAAACCTGTGAAAGACACAGTCAGGCTGACGATGTGAGCATGGGATACCACCTGCTGAGCCTAGTGCTGCTAATCTCCTAGGTTTTAACGAGGTGTGTGGACCTAGAGCAAGACCACACTGAGGTTGTATTAAAGACTATGGACACCCCCCGCTGCCCTGCTATACCACGATAGGCACATGAATCTTCTATTGAATTATTAGCTTCTTATAAGTGACAAGGTCAGGTTTCTACTTCATTTTTCAATTTCAGTGTCTAGGCAGACTGAAAAACATTTTGGAGTCCTGTGAAGGACCTGAGCTCAAGTTTCTAAACGTCACAGTAACATATGTCCCATTGCTAAGTATGATACACCATCCCCTCTCTTTAAACATCATCATGCAATGCAGAGTCTCTTTCATTTGAAACAAGAGTCACTAAGAATTATCTCTCTGGGGTGCTCACCCACCTGTGGGGAAACATTCACAAACTGTCAAAGTGGACAGAGATTTGTCACAAGTTTCCCTGAAGACTCCTCCCCTGCTCTTCTTCATTGCTCCTTTTTAAATGTTTCTAACTTTTGAGGCACCTTCCTTTCCTTTTTGTGGCCTTCTCTCTTCCCAATCCTCAAAGAGTTGTCTTCTTTGGAAAGTAAGGGAACTGAAGCTGGAAAGGAGTAATTTGATTTTTTAAAGGACAACATAGTACCCAAACATGAGTTAAAAAAATCCACACAATGAGTCTGGTTCCCTGCCTTTAGATAACCCACTAGAAATCAGCAAAGCTAAAATTGTACAAGAGCTCCTCTTTGGAAACTGCTGTGGCACCACAGAGGTGCCTTCAAGGCAGCTCAGCTGAGGGCTGCTGAGCAAGGATCAATAGAAGCATAGAATCACCAGGCTGGAAGAGACCCACCGGATCATTGAGTCCAACCATTCCTATCAAACATTAAACCATGTCCCTCAGTGCCTTGTCCACCCGTGCCTTAAACACCTCCAGGGAAGGGGACTCAACTCCCTCCCTGGGCAGCCTCTGCCAGTGCCCAATGACCCTTTCTGTGAAGAATTTCTTGGGGGACAGGATGGGGACCTTCCCTTCCTCCCTGATACACGCCCCATGGGGTGAGACTGACCCCACTGTAATGCAGTTATCCATCATAAGCTAAAGTTACTGGAATCAAGAATCTCCAAAGTGTTTTTAAAAAACATACTCCATCACTTGTCACTTTTTATTCAGCGCAAGTATGACAATTTCTGAGATGGAAAATGAAAAGCAATACATAAAGTCTAAGACAAATGTTCATAAATGGCCTTGCTGAGAAACTAGATCATTTGTGATTTAATGGAGGTAGAAGGTCATTCTAAACACATTAAATATAACAGCACAAACAAACAGCCAAAGCAGATCCTTATGTCACTCTGATATTGAGATGATAAGATCATCACACTTAAAATAACTTAAAGGGAGAGGAAGGGTTCTTAGATATGCAGTTAACTCTGTTTAACATTGTGCTTTTAAAAATAACTAGTAGTTATTTGGAATGTATTTGAGGAGACTAAGCCACAGATATCTGCAAAATATTTACAAAGGTCAATTGCTCAACAAGCCAGACCTTTCTGCATAAGTTACTTGTTGAGCACCCAGAACTGAAGCACCAAAGTTAGCCGTCACTGTCAGGAGTCCTCCATTCATCTTGTTTTGGAGTGTACACCAATAATTTGAATCAAGATGAAGAAAAGCATTAGATAAGGGAAGAAAAATGGGAGCTATCACCGGTATTAAATATTAGCAGAGTAAACACCACAGAGTGCTGCCTGTTTTATTTAGAGCTGGGAAGATACATATATGTGTTTTCAGCATAGCGTTCCCAAAGAATATGCATATGCATTTTCAATTACATGGGGATTTTTCACGTAGGCTTTCCAGCAATGTTTGAAAACATTTCCCACAAATGAACTCAGCATGCTTCCACATGTTAGACTATCATTGTTATTTTAATTATGAAGAAAAACTGAAGGAGTAGCTGATAGCGGTATTTTATGTGACAAGAGAACATTTAAGGCTACCCGTTAAGTCAGCCGTGTAGGATACAACTGAAGTTGCGGGCACTGTGTCTTCACCCACTGTCGTTGCAGAAGCACTAACAGCTCACCACACTGTTTTGCATAAACAGCACATGCACCGTGTGTGTAACTGAGGATATTAGTGCAATGCCACATTTCAGGTAGGATGCTCATCTTACTAACCTTAGGTTATACCTCTGAAAACCAAGTAGCTGCAGATAAATTATGCAACACCGATGAGATAGAATGATAGAATCATAGAATAACCAGGTTGGAAGAGACCCACCGGATCATCGAGTCCAACCATTCCTATCAAACACTAAACCATACCCCTTAGCACAGATGTGACACACTTGAAATTTTCTAAATGTAAATGATCAGTATTTCCTTTATAAGCAAAACAAACAAAACCAACTTGTAAATCACTCTTTGTAATTTTTACCTAACACAACTGCTCTGCAAGAGCCTTGTGGCCACATCAAGCCACCTAGAGCTATATAGTATTTAATCCAAACCTGATGGCATAAGCATCCCATACGCACATTAGAAAGGTGGTTTGATTGCATATGTTTGCCATGCTGTTCTACACATTCCCTGGAAGATGACCACAAAAGTATTAAAGCATTTTTCAGTATTTGAAATCGAAATTTTAGAAAGCGAACTACTCGGCCCTGACTGGTGTCCTCTGCAGCTGGTTTTTGAAAGAGGCCTAAAGGTAAGAAAAAGGCACAATGCTGCTCTTAAATACAACATCTTCAAAGGGGGAAATAGCCAGGTACCAATAAATACAGATCTACCCAGCACAGCCTTCATAGCCAGACTCCCTGCGTGCCTTTTTACTGCACCACATGGTGGTTTTCAGAGATAACATTGGATAAGACTTGAAAACCTGCAAGAGCACTTCTCACTGTCTTTTACTGCTGCAGAGCAGAGCTGAGAGTAAAAGACTATCCCGGCATGCCTGAATTACCCCATACGTTTGCAGGATGCAGGGCCCAATTTCCCTGCAGATTTCTTGCCTCTGAACTCCACAAAATTATCCCTGTGTGCAAGAAACCAAGTTTTACTGGTGATCCAGATAGGTTCTAAATGCAAGAAGGAGCTGTGGCTTTCCTCTGTTGGTAGTATAGCATCACATCTCCTTAACACAGCTAAAGAAATTCACTGAGACTTCCCTGTTTTCCTTAAATATCTCTGATTATTCAGGCACTTTCCTCTACTAGCTTACATCCCCTAAAAATGTGTTTTTCTTAATTTGAACCTGAAATGCATATTTTCTGGTTCTGCATACTTTTGAAGGAAAACCTGTCATTAATCCAACTTGTAACTCACGACTCCTGTCCCCTGAAAAAACACCCACTCCTATTTTTTTTCATCTCTTCATCCCATTTAGTGGTTTTTTAGATCACTCTGTTCCTCTGAACTGTCCTGTGGCACTTGCAGTGAGTCTGTCTTGGAGGTATCCACTGAGACAGATGCTTTTAAAACCTCAGAGAATCAGATGTCTTCCCGTTAGGGCAATTTCTGCTTGAGTTAACCAGGCTGCTTTTCCATGTTTGCCTCAGCTGAAAGGTCTGCCAAGTGCTAGCAAACTACATTTCATTTAATTTTAAAATCGTCTAAATATTCAGCATGCATAGAAAGCCAAAGAAAAATTCAGAGCTTATAGTCTTTGTATAAGAGGAACTATGCAGTAATACTGAGAATCACTACTTGAAAGCAATAAAATAAATTACAATTCCTACAGTTTCACTGTATATGTCAGTTAGTCCAGAACTGCACCCACCAAAAACCTATATTTTCTTTACTCAATGGGATTTTCCCACACCACCACATATACTGTTTGGGGTTGTGATCCAAGCTCATCTCTTAAAATTTTGCAAGATTTTAGATGAAAGAAAACTCTGGATGTGTTGTTTGTAGCTCAAACCCATCTCTAATGTAAACATTACTGCATTAACGCATATTGCTAAGAAAGCATGAGAGAATATTTAAAGTTACATTTATGTACATTATGGTATCTAAAGATTTTCTATGTGTGACTTTCTCCCTTAAGCAAGCAGCGCATGGTGAAAACTGGTTGTTGTTTCATTTCTGAATTTTGAGCTGGCATGCTATAATCAGTCTATCATTTTTTCTCGCAAAGTCACATTGAATTTATTGTTTCCAATACATCAAAAAGCGCAAGACTTATGTGAGCTAGTGTGAGATGAGGTGCCAGAGAAAAAGTTCAAAATAACTCAGATGGAACAGTTTTAAGAGGGGCTGTTATTTTCAAAGTTAAAAAAGATCACATTTACAGCTTGAAATCAGCATTTGAATTCCTGCATGAGATATTGGAATGGGTTGCATTTAATTTATTTCACTGTCAACAGATGAGAAAATTCTAAAGAATGAGGGGAGATTCAGATTAGATATAAGGAAGAATTTTTTTTACACTGGTGGTAGTGAAAGGCTGGCACAGGTAGTCCAGAGAAGTTGGACAACCCTGGAAAGATTCAATGTCAGTTTGTCTGGGCTCTGAGCAATGTGATGCAGTTGAAGATGCATCACTTCATCATCAAGGGGTTGGACTAGATGACCTGGAGGGGTTTAAGGGACAGGTGGACAAGGTGCTGAGGGGCATGGTTTCGTGTTTGATAGTAATGGTTGGACTCGATGATCTGGTGGGTCTCTTCCAACCTGGTGATTCTATGATTCTATGACATTTAAAGGCCTCTTCCAACCCAAACTATTCTATGATTCTAAAAAATTCATTTGGTGGCACCTTTCTTCTGAAAAACAGCTTTGTGAAGAGAACCATGTGAGTGCCCAAGTGGAGACTGACACTGACCGTGTTAAGTGGAGCCACATGGGCAGCTGGTGCTGTTGTAAGTGAGGCAGAGAGCTTATTCTTGTATTCCTGACTTATTCTGAATTTCTTAAGCAGTATTAAGACACTGGCCATAAGCATTTAGTATTTGTTTTAAGTTTAAAAAACCCTGGCAACTGAAATCAATATGCATTAT
Organism: Phaenicophaeus curvirostris; assembly: GCF_032191515.1. NCBI lineage: Eukaryota > Metazoa > Chordata > Aves > Cuculiformes > Cuculidae > Phaenicophaeus > Phaenicophaeus curvirostris. Next base: position 4,087,442 of record NC_091395.1, read on the forward strand.
GCAAAATAACCATAATATCTGCAGGCTTCAAAACAAAGATAAACAACGCTGTTTTCCTTTAGGTTTTTTTAATACATTTTTATATAAATAAGATTAATAATGCATGCTGACATTTTCCTCTTTAAAACTCTAGGCCAATATTATGCTACTAACTAGATTTCAAAAGCAGAAGGAGATGAAAGTGATAAATTAGAAATGATGCCTGATCTTTGCATATTTAGCTTTCCATTACAGAATTTCCTGTATTTATCCACATGATCTTCTACTTGTTTTATCTTTTATTTTGTCTCCCTCTAATCTCATTAGCATAACCTAAATCTAACCTGTTCTGCTTTTCACACTGAAGTCTGCTGTCATCTTTCCTCATGACATTAGCATCTGACAAGTTTTTATCAAATAGATAATGGCAAAACAAATTGCATTCTATTCTTTCTGCAATAAACAATATGATCTAAAGTTTATAATTTGGGAGCTGAAGCTATAAAACAAGATGATACAATTCCTGAGTAGCTTTCAAAATGACGAATACTGAATCAGAGGTTAGTTAAGGCTCCAAAACTCACGAGTTGCCAGAATTCAGGATCAATAAATAGCTGTGTTCTTTAAGAAAATTTATTTTGTCAGTACTTGTAGTTTTGTGAGCCAAAACTATAGCTAATGAGGGACAAAAAAAAAAAAAAAAAAAAAAAAGACTGTGTGTTTGGCATGAGCCACTATATAGGCACTTACTTAAAAAGCTAAACTTGGATATTCTGCTCAATAACTCTTTTCTGCTTCTCTTTTGCATAAACTAACAGTTTTGTATAGTTATCTATGTAGCACAAGTTCAGTCTGTTTTCTGCGATGTTCATTTCTATGGAGTCTGACTACTTGTGTTAAGGGAAAATCACATTAAAGTAGGGGAATACGAAAAATAATCTCTCTGCCAATGTGAAGATCACTTGCTTATTAAATATTCTTTCTATTTCTACAGCTTACTCCATCCGTAAGTAACTGATAACCATTGTATTAAATATTCTGAGAAATCTCAGCAGGGCAGCTCTTAGGCATCCTCAGAAGCTGTGAAAGCCCCTGAATTTCCCCAGTGTCCAGGCTTATCCTAACTGATTGCTTATCCAAGGAACTGACTGTTAATGTCTTTGGTCTTTATCAGACCTCAAAATGGAGCTGCTCTATTTCAAGTCTTCACCTGTAGAAAATATTCGTAAAATGTCACCAAAAAAGTGAAATTACCACTTAAGCTTTCTTTGCCCTTTCTTAGCACGTGAGGAAATATCAGTCCACGGTGCTTATAAGCCAAGTGTCTGATTCTTACTTTTTGCCAGTCATGGATCAACCTATGCGTCATTTTAGAGCTTCCCGATAAGTCTGTTCTTTTTTCCAGTGGAATCACAGGAAAGTGAAGTTAGAGTAAAGGAGAAGTGAGCCAAACCCCAGCTGTTCATACGATCTTTCAAACAGTGAGCCTCATTGGGAATTGCCTATTCCCCGTACCATCTGACGCTAGATTAGATGTGATTCAGAGGACATTTAAAGGTTGGTGGAACAATTTAAACATGTCCAGACAATCAATCAACATGTGAAAGACAAAAAAAAAAAAAAGTAGGTTTTACATGCTCGTACAACATGCTATTGGCCTAGAAAGAGTTATCCTAAATTTGGATTCACTTCATTGCACCGTCTTTCTTTTTTAATTTCCTGATAGAAAATTTTATCTGCAATGAATTTTGGCATTTATTAAGAGAACAAGAGGAACTCTACGAGCTACGTTCAGTCAAGAAATGTGTGACTTGCTTGCCTTTCTCATACAAATCAATTGCAAGAAGTTTGTATGCTCTTCCAGTAATATTGACTTTACTGGAGATCATCTGATCATGTGCAATAAACCCAATAAATCTCATAAATGCTGGGCTAACTACTGATGTAGTAGACACATATTTCTCTCTAGGAACTCCTAACAGAAGTGGAAGGAGAGGAGAAAAAGACTGTTTTTCATCCTGATCTTCAGGCACTGATAGTGCAAAACCTGCTAGCCACAGGGCCTAATGTAATTCCCTGCTCACCCGCTTGCTTTCTGTAAAGCAATCTCATGACTGTTGCGTTTTCAGTGAAAGACAATGGATAATATCCTGGATACACAGTTTTAGCCTTGCTCTTAACTCAGACATGCCAGCATTGGTGAGCAACATTACAATGTACTTTTAGGACTGAAGACTCCCCTCAGTAAATAAGACAGCTGAGCACCTGCTCAAAGCCTTTTGAAGTCAATGAAAAAGATTAATTCTTACTGATTTCACATAGAGCGGAGGAAGGCTGTGCTGGAGTCTGCTCTTGCATGGCTGTGTAGCTACATCTGACTCAAATTGCACCGAGGAATAGGTCCTCTGTACAGTATGTGTGGCTAGGAAACCTTTAATATGAGTTTATTTATTATTATTATTCCATCCACAGAGTTGATAACTGTAATGGATATTTTAAAGTAAATGATCTTCCAGCATGGATGCTGGGTTTATTAGGCCGCTTATCTCCATCTTTAAGTAACTACTTAAAACTGAACAATTACAGTTATCAAGAAAAGATGAGCTAGACAATTTGAGAATAGAAATATTGTTCTGACACCATTTCGCCAAGTATAAAGATTGTAATCAGATGAGGCTACAAGAACCAACATGTGAGATTTAAGTAAAGATTATAATCTGACAATAACAGTTTATACGAATCCCAGTATCTCTTCCCATCCCCATATCACGCCACGTGGCCCCTCCAGAGAAAGCTGCATGTACCCCTTGCCTTGATACACAATCTCACTTAACCTGATGTGCTACTCGTATCAGCTCTAACGGTACCCTAGTTTGGCCCATGACTTTTCATATATTTTAGGATGAGGACATATAAGCCCAGGGTTAAAACAAAGGTCTCTTGGAAGACAAACTATTTATTCCATTACTGCAAAGAAAATTAAATAATAATCTTATCGTCATGGTTTATGTTTTCTTCTGCTTACTTGGATTTTTGCTTTTCAACTTTTGCCAGTCTTGGCACATTTAACTTTCAATATTTTCATCCTCTTCCTTTTCCAGGCTGCTTCTGGTTCAGCTCACTTAACAGTTGTTAGTTTTAGCATGATCTTTTTAAATTTAGATAGCATCCCTTTCCATTTACCATCATTCCTAATTGCTACCTGAATGTGAATTTCTACCTGTAAACAAGCAGCGATTTGTGACCCTGCCCCAGAGAAACAATTGCCTGTGCCCACATTTCAAAGTGTCAGCTGATGTTATAAACCTTTGTTTTCACAGAGCTCATAGATCACTTGTAGCACAACTTTTGGGAAGCTGGAAGCCTGCCTTAATGATTGCTGCTTATGCACACAGTTACTGGAAAATCATTCATGAATTGAATCCAATTATTATGAACAGGTGCAACCAAGTAACTACATTTCATGCTCACTGAGATATCACAAACACTTAAATATTATAAAGTTAATACAAAAATATATACTCTGGTACACAATAATAACCTCATGTACGTTCATGAGAATGCAAATATAATGATCAGGATTCTCAGTTTTGAGGTTATGATCAAGATTCATTTTCAGTAATTTTAAACAATTATTTCACCTCGTTGCTTAATTTTTTCTACAGATAGGAATCCAACAAAAGGAGGAAGAACATAGTTTGTTGTAATCCCTTTCTTGCTAAAAAGTGAGGCTCATTTAGGTTCCTGAGAGAAGAGACAGGTTCCTTTTAAGACTCTTTCAGAGCTGTGCCGTAATGAAAAAAAGGCTTTGAGTGGGACCACATCCCAGAGTCCCTTTGGAGCTGGACCAAAAGAGAACCATGGGCACATGTCTGGCTAACCAACCTTTACCTACAATTGTGGTTTAGAATATACAGAAATGGATAGCATCCTGAGCAGCCAGTCTGCAATACCCCGATGCCACCAGTGTCAAGCTGGGCCCACTGGGAACTTCTCAAGGTCCAGCTTAACATATTTTCCATCATTGCAGAAATTAGAAGGCAAGGCCAGAAACATTAGCAAAATGCTTTCCTGATTTTCTTCCCAAATTATATTTCATTTGCCAGCTTTTCTTTTACCTTGCATATTTCCTCCTGCAACATATGTATTAAAAAGGATGCACACTCCTTTATAGGATGCCTCTACCAAACTTAACCTTCTGAGTGTCTTTCAGAATCACAGACTTTCTTTTCTACCTGAACTCCTAGTAGCCCTGCAACTATTTTTGTTTGAATTCTTCCTTACAGAGCAAGAATGACCTGAACTGGACACAGACTCAACCAGGGTGTTTTTCAGCACCATTAACATTTCTTGCTTTGGAAGCACAAACGGTGAGATGCTGCCACTGATCTGTTGTGATTGCACATTGTATTCACAAGGGAAATATGTCTTTATGAAAATTGGTCTCATTATTTTTATGCTTCATAGTTCCCACTAAAATTATTTTGACCAGAAATAAGACTGTTGAGCATCACTGAGCAGAAAAAGAAACATTCAGCAATCCTGATAACCTTGTAGAAATTGTCGTTGTTGCTGACCTGAGCCCTGGGGTGAGAGTTAGAATGATAACAGCAGTAATAATAGCAATACTAATAATCTCTAACAGTATTATAAAATGCTTGTTCCTATGTTTGGGGAAAATGCCTACAATGATTCTCCAAGCTACATCCTCAACACTCATTTGGTTTCTATATATAATAATTCCTTATACATTCCTTACAAGGTATCTTCATCAGTTCAATCTGCTGGGCAACATTCTCCATTATTTCCTAGGCGATAGAGAAGAACTTTGCAATTCACCTTCACTGAGCCCCACTCATAATATCTCTCACCCCTTTGATGTTTTTTTTTTTACTAGCGAGGGGAAAGATTTAAAAAAAAAAACATTTTATGATCTATGTAAGAACGGAAAGTGGCCTGAAGAGACATATTTTGGATTAAATCCGGTCAATTAGGATTTGGTCCCAAAAAAATTGGAGGAGATTATTAAACTTATTTAACTAGTCAGATTACGGTCTGCTCTTCAAGGTTTTATCTTTGGCACTTCTGAAGGCAATGTGAAATGCAGACTACCAGTAATTTTGATAGCCTGCACAGAAGAGTACTCGGAGGATTAATTCATTCTCCCATTCAAATCAACACCCACACTCAGATTGTGATTGACTTAGACAAGGACAAGAATTCACTTTAGACCGTGAACACTGTCTGGTTACTGGAAAGGTGACTTGAACTAGCACCGTTTGCCTTTCTAATACTGAGTGGGCATCTGCTGGACAGCTGTAAGATCACACCTTTCAAATTAAACTTTGTGGAACCGCTTAGAAGGCGCCGTTTCTTATTTTACACGTTACAATCTCTCCTAGAGAACATCGTCCTATTACCCATATGTCATCTGCTTATTGTTCTGGAATAATGCAAACCAGAGGATTGACTCCCCACTGCGGTACTTCATATTCATGCTGCTGTAATATTATGTTACATCAGTTGGAAACTGGAGTAGTACAGTGGTGAATGAAACTACCCATATATTACTGCACCCCTCAGCACATCTTTTCTATCAATAAAGAGAAGCCAAGTCACAGATGGTTTTTACACTCTTATAATTAATAATCATGGCACCATGTTAGCGTCATCTTAGCATAATAAAAGTGAATCTATAAATTGTATTCAGCATTTTTACAGCATCTACAATGACTGCTTTTTGCAGCAGAAGGGTACAGCTCTGCCAGTAACTCTTTTTGAACTGCGTTCGTAAAGAATAATTTCAATTTACAGTTTGTTTTCTTTAATATTATTTATGGAGTGGCATAGTTAATTTTTTCTATGTATCATTTTTAAATTGATCCTTTACAGAGTTAGATAGCTTTTATTCTTTTTAATCCTATGTTTTCTTTCTCAGCTTTCAAAGCAAATCTATTCTGGACAGGATGATGTATTCCATCACTCCTGAGCTGGCCTAAACTTTCAACAGTCTGAAGTGCACAACACTCCCAGGACACACCACCATATTATCTTTGTGAGCATCCCAAACCCCATTCAATACAAAAAAAAAAATTATCTGTCCTTTTGAGGCTACTTTTAGGAGAACTTCTGCAGAACAACAGAGACATACACATCCACTATAGGTGGATGTATTATTGTATGTGCAGACATTTACTTTAGTGTTTTCTGGTGCTTCTGTTTCTTTCCTCTTGGTTGAAAAAAAAAAAAAAATGGGCACATTTCAAATTGAACTTATGCTTAGTCATTTTCCTGAATGACTGCACGATTATATCAAGGGTAGATAGAAGTATGAAACACTGTTACTTCTAGACCCTTTAAAAGCCTGTTAAACGCTGAGAAAAATCCTTTTCAATTTCGATTTGACTCTCCCACTCATAGGAACAAATCCTGCTGAGATGCTCCGTGTTCCCAGGTTGGATCCTAACAAATATGGAGCCATGCTATCAGATTATTTAAAAACTTAAATGAAAATTGTTTCAATTTCACTTCTGATCACTGCAAGGGCAAGTATATTAAACAGTTAGACTCAATGATCATAAGAGTCTTTTCCAACCTAAATTATTCTGATTCTATATTCACAAAACTTGTTAGGCTATTGAGGAGCCCAGACATTCAGACATACTAGAAGGAAAGTATGTTTATGCTAATTACAATTATTTTTTCCTGCAACAGATGGACTATTTCTTATCCAGCATAAAAGGAATGTGTTTTCCTACACAAAAGCTGTGATTTACCTCATGTAATTTCCCATCCTAAATCAGAGCAGCAAAATGCAGCTACAAGAGGAAAGGAAAAAAATATGTAGCCATATCATTAGGTCTGCTTAGCCCAGTAATGGGTCTCTGATGATGCCCCTTAACAAATATCTGGAGATTTTAAGGCTACAACCACCTTATTGTGAGAATTGGCCTAGTGTCTCCCAAGCTGCAGTCCTCTTTATATTGGAAATTTACTGGGCCATAGCAGAGATTTCTGTTTAGTAAGTATTGATTCTATTTTATTTTTTTTTCCTGCTCGTGAATGTCTGATTGATTGTTCTTTGAATTCATGTCAGCTTCCTGCATCAGCAGCAGCCTGTGGTGGCATGTTCAGTGGGTTAAGTACCTCTCATTTTTCAACCTGCCATATGATAATTTCACATGGTGACCCTTAGTTCTTGAACTATGGGAAAGAGTGAGCCATTGCACCTAGAAATGTTTCTTGTCAGGAATTGTAGGCCATTTAGTTTTCCTGTTCCTTATCACAGTCATCCTTGCTCTCAATCGTTGTATCCATATTAGTTTTATTATATTGAATTCACAAGCTAAACCTGCAATGCTGCTATGAACGTATATGAAATATACTGAGTTTGTACAGAGTCTTTTTTTTCATGAAATTTTAGAATTCCTTTTTCTGTTATTCAGATGCAGAAACACATATTAGAAAACTACAATGTACAATTTTTGACAGTAATGTCCTTTAAAACCTGTTCTACTCTGGAGGGCACCTTTGCAGATTCAGTTATACAGTCAAGTTCATTGATAGAGTAATCCTAAGTGACTGTGAAAACTTGGCATCTGCCTTGATCCACCAATATTTTTCAGATATCACATTGATCAGTTTTACAGCCTGTTATAACGGAAGCTTAAGTTGAGCTTTTCACAGACTCAGAAACGCTTACGGTGAATACCTCCAATCACTTTTCAAGAACATCCTATCAAGTTCAGTTGATAAAGATTAGATTAACCTATTATGGATGTCATTTTTCTAAAATACCGATATTTTCATTTGTCAGTTATCACCGGGAAGAAGCAAGTTTGACCTTTAAGACAGGACTATGTAAGAGGTTGTCAAAATGGATCAGAAACTCAAATAAAATGGATGCGATGCAGCATTACCAAGACCGTAGAGTGAGCATTCACTGACCCTTATAGCCCCCCCAAAAGACTTCATTCACCTAGAAACATCAGTGGCAAACGCCAACAAATACTTGGTTTACTCCAAATATATTTTGGTGAGTTTAAACATTTCTGCAAGGAAAGGGCTAACAATAAAACAACAACTGGTGTAGAAAAAGCAGCCTCCCCACTGCCAAAGCAGCCTGACTTTCTACAGTTTTGTCACTTTAACCTTGGAAGACTTCAGCTTTAGATTTTTGTGTGCCATATTTAGTGAGTTTTAAAAGTACGTTAAAAGAACTGGATTTACTAGTATTTATTTGTTTGGATTTTCTCTTTATCCTTTTCTCATATGCTAGCAGGACTAAAATAAAATGATTTACTTCATTTCTTTCATGTTCCATCTATGAAGACATGGAGACAGTGTCAACTTTTGGTATGTTATAGATAAGTATTTACAGAATTACAGAATGGTTGAGGTTGGTAGGCACTTGAAAGTTAGTAATTTAAAATACATAAAAATAAAAAATCAGGTTGTCTTGTTTAGGATCTGCATGTTCCTGAGCATGTAAATGCTACTGAAAATCAGTGGGAGTCAAACCTTAGTTTTGCTCATTTCTTAAAAGATGCGGAAAAACTCTGCTTGCTATGGATATTGCAGAGTTAAATATACCCTCAGGTTTCTGTGGATATAATCAATTTCTCCTTGAATTCTTTTGGCCAGTTTGAATTTCTTTATTTTTTTTTATGCAGCATACAGCACTCGGTATGCTCATTATGTGGGACTTGATAAGTGCTTATATTTTAAAATTGACTTACAGACTATTTCTATTCCAATAAATAGATTCCAATTGATTGGAATATCAGTGATGAACTTTTATTTCATAACATCACCCACAATGATTGAATGGACCAATATAAAGCCTGGCATTGTCTATCTGAGTAACTGCATCTATCTTCCAAATCTGCTGAATGACCATTTCCTGTTGCCTACTTTGGATGATCAAGCATTTTATTGATGAATCTCATCTAGAACTGGTTCAAAATCATACTGAAATTCACTAACAAGTCCAAAAATTGAACAGCCATCTCGCAAGCACCAATCATACACCATATCAACAAAATCCTCATCCAACCAAACAGTGCTCCAAAGACTCTACCCAGGAATAAAATACAAGCCTCGGTTCTGGACAGGTTGAACCCTCAGCTCAGGTCTAGTTATTCATTCCCGTAACTGAACACAAAAGACTCAGGGATTGATTTTCACCTCTGCCCAGATTCTTAGCTCCTGAAGGACTGAGCTACTGACAAATAATTTGAACGTCTGCCATTGATTATGCTTCCTCAGTGAACATTATATTGCAAGAGTATATAACCACTCCTCATTTCTCTGCTTGCCTACCACTGCTGTTACGCTCTCCCCAGCAGAAAAGATGTAGGATGGAGTTTTCTGAGCAGCAAATGCCCATAAAACAGAGGATTTACCTTCATCCTCAATGTATCGCAGTGGATGTGAAGATAATCACTGCAGTACTATTACCCTTATTGAGAAACAGGAAACCTCTGCCTGTTTGAATTGATTCAGTCACATCACCAGTCATATTTGCAGTCTAAAATCTAGCATCAGATTTCACAATAATGGCTTGAGTAATAACATTTTGTATTTACCTAGATTCCTCCCATGAACCACTGAAACAACAGAGTCCTAGGTCCACACTTTTAAATTTTGTAATAATTGCAGCTTTATAAAAAGTAATTCAGAATATAGCATTAATTTCCTTCCAACTTTGCATCTAGAAATCATTTACTTATTGGAAATAGTTGCACAAAACCAAAATTTTGACCCAGCTGCCACTGAAGTTAAGAGGAAAGTTATTATTAACATGAAGAAAGAATAGTGAATCAAGGTTTTTTTAAAGGTAAACATCACAAAGTTTTGCATTTAAAACTTTGCCTTCATTTATAGCATTTCTTGCGAATGCTACAGCCTTTCTCTACAAGCATATCCTTTCCCCACGCCCGCTAGAAAAGTTAAATGAAATATATACTGTCATTCAAATACGAGGCCCCAGATGCTGGGCTGCCCATTGGCGGCGTGAGGACGGCTGCCAGGCCATCTGGCTGATGCCTGTCCCGGGGAGGGCTCCGCGGCTTGTCCTCTGGCTTGCACTGCAAAAGTCTCCTGCTACCAGACGGGCCTGCAGCCAGCGCCTGATGTCACTCTTCCTCACAGATGTCGGCACAGGATAGGCTAGAAGTGATGCAGAGCCTAGCTCCGCCAGGGGAGGTTCAGGCTGAACATTAGGAAAAAAATTTTCATAGAAAAGGTCATTGGGCACTGGCAGAGGCTGCCCAGGGAGGGGGTTGAGTCACCTTCCCTGGAGGTGTTTAAGGCACGGGTGGACGAGGTGCTAAGGGACACGGTTTAGTGTTTGATAGGAATGGTAGGACTCGATGATCCGGTGGGTCTCTTCCAACCTGGTTATTCTATGATTCTAAGATCACACCAAGTCAGGTTAATACTCCGAGATTTCAGGATGAAATGCAAGGACTTTTTGCAATCTTTGAATACGTGGAGACTCACGTACATATACCCAAGAATTAATGCATGCTGCTGAAATCTTCATCTCTCAAATTGCGTTCCCAGCTGTCACCACGTGCTGCGATTTCTCATTGACACAGTGCAAGAAAACCAGCACTACTGTGCTCCCTTTCCGTGCCCAGAATTTCAGCCACTCTGTATTTACCCATCACTCTACTGGTATTTTGCTACCAGTGCCTGCCCAGCCATGCCCATAACAAAACCAGCCAGAGTTTGACCACAGCTATTTGCAAGTTAAACATCAACTGAACTACAATTCACTTTTCCTTTTTATACACTAGAACATAATCTGCTCTATGTTAAGATACAAGCCCTAAGGTCATCACACTCCTTTCTATTTACCTCTCCATTATCCAGTCAAAGATGCGCATTCATGATTGCGGTTTTCAAAGATTAGATATTAGTAAAAAATTTTTTACTGTGGGGGTAGCAAGACACTAGCACTAAAGCTGCTCGAAGAAATCATGAATGCCCCATCCCTAGAGGTTTTCAGGCCAAGTTAGATGAGGCTTTGAGCAATCTGATCCAGTGGGAAGTGGCCCTGCTTATTGGTGTCCCTTCACACACGTACCATTCTATGATTCTATGAAGATATTTCTTCAGATTTACTGAGAAAAAAACATTCAACATCATAAATAAATCTAATTGGCTTACTACACAGAGAATTTCGATCTACTTTTCCTAACAAAACCAAAGAGTTTCGGCAGAACACGTTCACAATCATTTTTCTTCTCTGTCCCTTGCTTCGTGACTTGACTCTTCACTTTTTTATATTCAATTTTTTATTTCAGATTTTAAGTTGAGGATAGATCCTTCTCTCTGAAGCAGGTTTTCTCATCAAGTGAGCCATATATATTTTTAATGAGGATATCAAAAACCCAGCCTGATGGAACAAACACCTTAAGATATGTTCTGTATGAGAGTGTCTCTTTAAAAATATTAAAGCCTTAGAGGCTGAATTGTTTGCAGGCTTAACTGAACTGAAAGAATAAGAGACATTGCTATAAGACAAAATCATGACTCAATTCTCCACATAGCATACAATCAATTTCACAGGATTTCTTCAGTAGCCCATGTCCTTAGTGGCCTTTGCCTCTGAAATTTTGCTATGCTAGAACATCTTTACTATAGGTTAATTGTCCAGAGAAGCTTGTCATACTTCACAGATTTTATTTATTTTTCCATTATGAAATGCAAGTTTTGGAGCATTTGGTTTTTTTCACTAATAATTCCGCAGGGCTTCCAGTGCTTCTGGACAGATTATTCTTCTTGTTTCATCCCTTGGCTTGCAATTCTCACGTCTAAACAATTTATAGCTCACTTGGTCAAAAAAATTGTTTTCCCTAATGAAGACAAGAGAAGTGAACTGTTTTGTGTAGAGGTTCCTTTACCTTCAACATTTTTTCCTATTACAGCATAAGTCTTACCTCTAGACAGAAATGAGAATGAGAAGTTGCAGCCTGTGTACCTTATAGCTACTATTCTTAGCCTGCCAAAACACACTCCCTATCGGCTTCTGCTTCAACCTTTTTTTCATGGTGGGTTTCTCGATGAATTAGGGCCTTACTGTCATATCTATAGATATACTGCCTCTCATCTGAAAGGGTATTTTTCAACTTAAACATTTCTCTTGTGCATCGTAATTCTAATTTCAGTTCTTAATTTTCTCGTAAGACAATTAGGTTCTAACAGTTCCCAGTTGTGGACAAAATAATTAGTTGCTTCAGGATGAAGATTTGAGAATTGGAATTAGATCTACTTGATATATGCGTATGTATGAGTTGTTTCACACATGCAATTTTGAATTTCACATAAACGATGACAAAAATTATTATTAATAAGTAAAATCCACTATTTCTATTGTATCACCTTCTGTGGAATTCACTAGCTTTTTAAAAATGGCGTGTTCCTTTGTGAATCAATGTGTTATGTAACCCAGATAATGGCTTTTCTTTATAGAGTTTCACAATGTGAAATCATAAATTAAAAAAACCATTCAAAAGCTAAGAAGTTTGGGTTGCTTATATAAAAGGTTAGATAGATTACATGAACCTGTGAAAAGAAATAAAGCCCGTGTGCTTAAGGATTGGTAACCAGTAAAAAATGAATCTTAAAATACATAAGCGACTGATGCAAAGAAGCCAGCAATAGTCATTTTTTTAACTATCAGTAGAGAGAATTAAAACTGCAGCAACGGAGACTGAGGCTACACATTAGAGAAAACTTCTTTATTGTAAGGATAGTGTGATCTGGGTAAAGAAGCATGTTGCAGCTAACACAGTATGCTGGGAAACAAGCTAGGACTTCTGTTGAGGTCCACCCACTTATAAATCCATGTGATTGTGCAGTTTCTTCAACGCGGAGAAGTGGAAGTGAGGGAAAATGGGAGAACAGCCTACACGTGGTGGAGTCTCATAAGCCTGCCATAGCCCTGGATAGGTACAACCTATGCAATTTTTAACTTTATCTACTTTTTTTCCAGAAAAATACACAAGTATTTCCTTACTAAGTCTTGCCAAGCTAAATTCAATTTCACTCTATACAATCCCTATTTATTTAGTATATATATCCTGCAACTTAAGGTATAAAAGATATACTCCCTAAAAGTGTTTACCAAAATGTTGCACTTGTTTTAATCTCTTAACCAAAGACGAGTAGACGCTAATGCAAAGAAACGTCGCATTTTACCATTGAATAAGCCCTTACTTTTTTAGCCAGATTTGGGGATTTTTCGTTAGTGAGGTAGAATCTGGCCTTTAAAAGACACTTTTTACTTTAATATAGTATAACAGTATGAAGACAGCTGGTGTACCTCCCCTGTGAGGACAGGCTAAGAGAGTTGGGGTTGTTCAGCCTGGAGAAAAGAAGGCTCTATGACAACCTTAGAGCAGCTTCCAGTGCAAAAAGAGGCCTACAGGAAAGCTGGGGAGGGGCTCTTGATTAAGGAGTGCAGGGATAGGACAAGGGGTAACAGTTTTAAGCTGAAAGAGGGGAGATGCAGATTAGATATTAGGAAGAAATTGTTTCCTGTGGTGGTGGTGAGGTGATGGAACAGGTTGCCTAGAGAAGTCGTGGATGTTTACAAAGCCCTGGAAGTTTACAAAGCCAGGGTGGATGAGGCTATGAGCAACCTGATCCTGCGGAAGGCGTCCCTGCCCATAGCTGGGGGGTTGGAACTGGGTCAGCTTTAAGGTCCCTTCCGATTCAAACCATTCTATGATTCTGTTCTATGATGTGGACCTATGGTTCAAAATGTTTATGCTTATCTCTGTTGACCCTATATTTACACTAAACAAATATGGTGGCAGGTTTATAGATAAATTAATGTAAGATAAAGCTAACCATTATTTTTTCAGAAAGAATCCCCTACAACAACATAAAATTTCTTCTCAGGCTAAGGGAAGTTTATTTCATTTCTGGTGATTTTATTGTGTGTGTGTGCCAGGTGGAAACAGAGAACTGTGAAAAGGCTCATTTTAGCAGGGATAACAACTCACAAAAGTTATTCTGAGGAATGGGGTGGAATGAATCATATTCATACGTGTGTATGCTGGATAGCAAAAATCAATGCTTTCTCTTAGCAAAGACACTCTCGGGGATAGAGAAATCAGAGCTGCGAAAAACCTAACAAATTTTGCCTGACAGATTTTCCAGGCAAACTACACTGTTGGTGCACTGGGAGTACGCCGAGGATGTCAGTCCCTGCACTGGTAGGAGCAGCCCATTTCACAGTGTCTCATTTTGGATCCCCAGGGATATCGATAACCCCACCACATTCCCCCTGCTGATGCACCAGCCAGGCTGGGAAGCGGTAGAGATGTTGGGATGGCAGAGAACAAGAGTCCAGAGGAGGAGGCTGAAACAAACATACACTAACAAATCTGAAAACAGGGAGAAAAAGAAAAGCAGATGTGAAGGGAAAGGGAAAAGAAGTATAAGTCCCATACCTATTAAGAATTTGTCTTTGTGGGCCAATTCAGCACTGTTACCGGTTTGATGCCAATGCTGTTGCAGGAATTCACTGAAGTCTCAACACCATTAAACTGGTGTAATTCTGTGGGGGTTCAGGAAGCCCAATTATTTGTTGTGTTTAATGGTCCCTTCTTAAAACATCCCTAGCTCACTGAATCTTTATTAATACCCTGTTAAGCAATAATCATGCCAAGAGCCGTGTATATTCCTGTAGACCTAAGCCATAGAATGTAGCCATTGCACCTGCATGTCCAGCCTGCAATGGCCCCTGAGGAAAAGATGAAAACCTGTATTTGTGGCTGGAAAATGAGACCAAGAAAAGTGCTCTTTTCTTGCTTATCATTGCTGACAATTATACCCTGTCTCTTTATTTGTGAGCACCAATAATGACACTGTTATATCTCAGGAAAGAGCAGAAAAGATGATGAAAGACACACCACTAGTGTGCTGCAGACATCTACTGATCTACCTCTCATCCTTGTTAGAGAAAATGTGTTATTGAAATGTCAGTGCCTAATACAGCCCCATCCAACTGCAAGGGATGGTAGCACATACAGCAAAACTAAGGGAAAAACGTTGCAGCATGATGGTTGCTAGGTTATTACTAGCAGTAAGAAAAGAACTCAATGAAATTGAAAAATTACATCTTTAGCAAGTGGTTAGATGGCATAATTATTTTGGGGCAATATCTGAATTCGTCTCCTCCTGTCTTGGGTCATTAATTATACGAGTCAATCTGCTGATTTGAGTGGGATGATTTTTATGAAGTCTGCTTTGTCAGTGGGAGAGAGGCGTTTACAAACCATAGGTGAAACAAAGGATTCCTCCCATCAGCAGCTCCTTAAGGTGCTGTGGTAGAGTATTTGCACAGACAATACACTGCAGAACAAGGGTGAAGGCAGCAGGTAACCACCCAGCTTTTAGCCGATAAACCTGTTCTGTTTTCAGTGCTGTGGACCAGGAAGCAATACTGGTTTACGTTACAAAGAAAAAGAAATAAAGCAGCAACCTAAGGGCAGGGAGTAGTTATAGACGCTAGAAAATCCACACTTCTAAAGGTGAACTTGTCTTGTTTTCATTCTTCAAAATAAAAGGTCAGGTGTTTGCTTCATCCTCATCAGAAGTGATAACTCTTGTTCTGCTAGAGAGGATCAAGCCAGTATTGATTCTACTCTGAGAATAACGCAGCTGAAAACTAGATGGTTTACACATGCACCAAAATATATAGCAATAATGAAGTTGGAATAGCAAGGCTGAGCCTTAAGGTAGATTTGACTCATACCATGAAATCAGGTTTTATAAGCTCAGGAGTGTTGGACCTCTTCATTATCTGGACAGAAGACCTCACAAAAAGCCTCAGGAGCAACGGAGGTACTTCAGCTTGACATCCAGGCGCTGCCGTGCTATTCAGTGCCCGGGTGTACTTTGTTGCCGGAGGTGAGTTTTTGGAAGGACTTGAACGCTTACTACCATTGCCAACCCTGCAGCATCCCTGCATCCCACCAACACTCAGCCTGCATTTTTAAGAAGATTCATGGAATTAAACAACTTGGTGAGGACCGTGGCCAAGCTGTATTGCTCTGTCCCTGCCCACACTGAGTTCTGGTCCTCATGAATACCAGTCACTGCTAAAAGGAAAGGCAGCAGTGATGGTCCCGTCTGTGCCTCTCTCTTACTCAGCTACTGATAAGAGTTCAACCCTTACCTCAAGCCAGTGTGGTGTCAGCCAACCCTTGGCTCTAGGGCTAAGTATAATAACACAGGACCACTGGAACCACAGCACAGGGCCAGAGCTAGGACAGAGATCCCCATACCCTGTCCCAGCTGTGGTCAGTATGTGTTTGTTTAACCAGTTTTTAACCACACAGAGTTTTGGCATCACAACATCCTGTAACAAGGAATTTACCAACAGGTTGCACATGACTATGGGTATTGTATGTTTTGGCTTGTTTTGAAAGATCCATTTGATCTTTTTATTTGATGCCTGCCAGGTTCACGTAATGAAAGACAGAGAACGTAGGCCTTCTTAAACTTCCATGACACCTGAAAGACTGTAGAAGTCCATTGCAGCCCCTTTCCCACACTGCTCATACACACAATTCCCATTCACCCCTTTTTTTGCAGCTAAGAAGTCCTAGCACACTTAGTCTTTGCCAACACAGAAGTTTACTGCACTTTTGGTTACCCTTGTCACATCTCTATAGTTTCTTCCCTCAAAATGGTAAAGCTAGAAGACCAGAGCTGTATGCAGCGCTCGTTATATGGGAGCAACATTTATCAGCATCAGCTTTGCCAGCTGTTTTCTCCCTCTTCCTGCTTCCTTCAAGCAGGTGAGGAGAGTTCAAGCGAGTTAAATGATCACGTTCATGTCTCTACAATACTTATTGCTGCTGAAGTCTAATAGCATGTATTTTAGATGAGATCCCACATTACGCTCCTTTCTCCTTACTAGACAAATCATTAGGAAACCAGTCAATGAGTGAACTCACATCATTTATACATTTTTTTGCGTAAAGTCTAGATGTTAGATTGCAGTAAAGTTCCTGTAAGTGTGTGGCACTCACTACAGGCACTACTGCTGTTTATCTGCTCTTTGCAGGCTCTGTTGTACTCAAGGTGACTCTCACAGATACCTATATGCATAAATATTACACTAACCACCATACCTCAAGATATACATAATGCATTCCTTAGTCAAAGCAGCAGCATGAGGCAATGCATTACACAAGTTACTGACATCGAAAGAGAGCAGGGGCTCTTACAGGCACTAAGAGTGCTTAGCTGGGGTGTGCTCCTGACAGGGAATATCACTCAGCTTCTTGCAAAAGAGGGCTTAGGTGCTTAGCCCAGAAATTGGAACGTCTTTCTTCACAAAATATATCATAGTGTGATTCATTATTTGAAGAAAAAGGCTTGATGCTACTCACAACGAGGCCGATGAATATTTTGCCACTAGATTCAGAGAAGATAGAGCACTATTTCTTGTACTTTTCTCTAAAGAATAAATCAAAACCATGTTATTAATGAAATACATGAAATCCATTTTCCACAGCTCTTAGTGTGTCCTGTTAGACGCTCAGCCACAGATCACACACCATGTAAGGTAGCTGGGAGGGGCCTGCAGCTCCATCCAGTCTGCAGTCCCGTGTTCCAGGTTGCTCTCCAAAACTCTCAGCCTGGGGCTGTACACATCAAAATGTCCCTCCACTACCACTCTGTGCCATGTCAGGCTTTGGAGGCTGGGGATTTTAACTGCTCCTGTTATTCCAGTTTTCCCAGTCCTTCCTTTCCACCAGTGTGGTGACCAGTGATCACTGAAAAAAAATTACTTGGCTCTGTCGTTAAATGCATCTTGACATCACTCAGTGTCCCTGTTAAAAAAGCTCAGTCTTTGAAAATATTATTTTCAAATAAAAAGGTTATTTTCTAATTATTAATGTTGTTTACATCAGCTAAAAGGCCATAAAGCACCCTCTGGGTAAGTATTTAACTTTTTAACAAAAAAACCAAGTGAGAAAGTTAAAATATTCCAGAATTGTTATTCCTCTCAAATTCCTTGGTTTCTCACTTTTATCCACAATATCCCCTCCTCCTTTTCCAGCTTATGTAGCCTGGATTCAAATCCTCTTGCAGAAAATGTGAATAAACCAGTAACAACTATTGCTTCTAGTACGGACTGTTGTGTCTCTTCAAAGCTTGATTTGTGCCCCAGCCTGTGGGCAGTGCCACTAAAAACTTCAGGATTCCTTGTAGACCTTCAAAGTCGACCCTTTTATTCATCCTCACCAACCAGTACCACACTTAACTACTGTGGGCCCATCACCCAAGTGGGAAAGAGCGTCTCTGATGCCACTCAAGAGACTTCGGCTTTCCTTATTTTTCATTTTTTTTTTAAATTTTAAAGTGCTACTGCCTTTTCAATTAGCAAAACTCAGTCCCTTCAGCAGTGTTCTGAGTTGAGCTAAACTACAATCAGTTTTCTAACTTCTCAGCTAAGCCTTTTCTAAGTAACTTCATTTTCTGAAAGTTTACTGTGCATTTTTCAGACAGTGTTTCCCTCTAGAAGTGATAATACAGGACATTGGTATGCAGAAAGGCCAGTGTTTACATCTGTCCCTATGGAGATGAAGCTCATCCTCAAGCTGGTGGAGTATCATAAGTGAAAAGGGTGAAAAAGGGTTGCATCTGCAGGGAGGGGTAGACAGGACAGGTGACCCAAAACTGACCAACAGAGTATTCCAATCCACATAAGTCATACTTGGTAGAAAACTGAGGGATCACAAGGGCAAGCTGCCTTCTTTGATGGCTGTCATCCAGTGAGGACCTCATCTATCTTTTTTTCCCCTGACCCCAGATTTGTGTATTTCTGAATTCAGCTCCTGAGTCCCACACCCTCCTGAGTCCAGCCCAGGACCTTTCCCTGTGTCTGATCGCCGGCATCAGCGGTTACACTGTCATCAGAGGGGGTGTTGTTGATCAATTTTATAATTTTTTTATTATTATTATTGTTGTTGTTTAATTAAAGCCATTTTAGCTTTAGTTTCTAACCCACAAATCTTTCTCTCTCATTTCCCTTCCCCCTTTTATGGGGCTGGGACACAACTGCTCCTATTTAGCTGCTGATCAAGATTGGTTGGGGCTAAATTTTGACAGGCAAATATGTAGAAATTCAAGACATGAAATTCTGTCAATAAACTATTTGGATGCCTCTGAATACTTACCACCTGCTAGAAATAACAGGCTGCCCAGGGAGGTGGCTGAGTCCCCTTCCCTGGAGGGGTTTAAGGCACGGGTGGACGAGGTGCTAAGGGGCATGGGTTAGTGTTTGATAGGAATGGTTGGACTCGATGATCCGGTGGGTCTCTTCCAACCTGGTTATTCTGTGATTCTATGAAATAAAGAGGAGAAAACAAATACTTTTGGTATGTGAAAGACCATCAGGCCATAAGGAAAGAATCGCTGGGTTTTGTCTATTTTAAGTGAAAAAATAAATAAATTGTGAGTAAGGGGGCCAGACAGCCACCTCTTCTAAGAGAAGACAGCTCTGGGGCCCTGTGTACATGACAAACCCAAGCCTGCTGTCTTGTTAGAAGAAAATGGTGCCAGAAGTGGGTGCTTATACATCTTGCCATTTTTGTATGCATGGCCAAGCTGCAAAGGAATAATTCACCAAGGATGACGTGCAGGATTTGTCTCATTCGGTGTCTTTTCTATTGTAAATGCCAAAGATACATCAATCTGAACTGCTTTTTGCTTTTAATTTCCCAAGAAAGCACTTTCAGAGAAGAAGATGAGGCAACTGTGAAAAAATTGCCACTTGTTTCTGTTAGCGAGAGAACACCCACCATTCACAGGTACAGTAAATGTCTGCTTTCATTCATTGCTATAACGAGCTTGTATTTCTCCCAGTTTATAACACTGCATATAATGCTAGACTAAAGAAACATCTTTCCTATTCCCCTCCCAGGAACGGATACCAGCTGGCACACATGGAAAAGTACAGCGATGCCTCATACTTTCCACTATTTAAATGGCACATTGTTATTTCAAAAAGAATAAAACCCTAACCTCTCCAAAACCTTACCACTAGACACACTCTTCCTCTCAAACACAGCTATGTCATGTGTGTTTTTATCTGGGAGATTATTATGGCCATTATTGTTGAAAAATCATAGAATCATAGAATAACCAGGTTGGAAGAGACCCACCAGATCATCGAGTCCAACCATAATATTTCAGAATATATAATATTTCAGAATTCCCCTGATTTTGTGTCTACAGAAATTCACTGGAGAAGGAGAGATTACTATTAGTCCATCTTTGTTCATTGTGCTCAAAGCCATCTCACCTTTTCAGCAAGTTGTTTAACTTCAAGGATATGTGGCTGCTACTGACTCTTGGTAGAGCTGACATTTTGAAGCAAAAGCAGCTTATTATTGCTTCTAATCAAAAAGCAATAAAGCATCTTAAAGTTCGTAACAAGAGAATTCTGACAGCTGGTTTTGTATCTAAAACTTGAAATCAATGTCACGTTTCAGAAAATGCCATGAAAAGAACAACTCTCACCCATTTCTCCAAGCACACAGTTAGAAACAGTCACCATTTGTGTTTCAGAAACTCACAGTTTCTCTACTGCTTTCCATCACTGTTTTGTTAAATGTCAATGCTCACTAGTTGTCAAGCACTTTGCATTTCTCAAAAAGAGGCAGATTATTAAGGAGCCTTAACAAGGTCTTCAGGACATAACTGTCAGTCTCTCTCTTTTTTTTTCTTTTAAACCATCATGGACTGTTTTATTTCACTGCATTTTCAATGTCTGTGTTGGCTGTTTTCTCAGCTATGCTTGGAAAAGCTTACCTGGATTCTGGGTTAAAATGTGTTAGAGGTGTTTCAGCACCATATATTACAAATATTTAAAACACAGCATGGTATGCAAGAGTGTGAGATTTGCTGAAGAAAATCTACATACCTGGAATTTTCTTGATTCAGAACAGTATAATTGTAAGCTCCCAAATTAGGAAAACTTACATCTGAACTTTCCTGTTAGATTCCACGTCATTAAAAATCACTAGAAAGAAATCAAAGTCTTAGGTGCTAATCATCCCAAACATAGGGAACCTTTGCCAGTTGGGTTGATCTTCGAGATAAACTGCAAGTACACGGGCAATACCTATCCTCAACATTTTAATTAAAGACACTTCTTAGATCAAGCTTAAAAGAAAGAAATGGCAAAAAGGCAGATAATCTCATGTGACAGAAAGGACCGGTTTGACCCCTGCTGTGTGGACAGAGCTATGCACTAAATGACTGCTGCGCTGACAGTATTTCTAAAGAAATCGCCTTTTGCCTCTCTTTAGAGGAAAGTTCTCCTAAATTACATATTTAAACCTTTAAAGGAAAGAAAGTACAAGGCCTAAAAGCACTTAGGGAACAATTTTCAGAAACTGTTTCTGTCTTTGCAACTCATACAAGTATTAATGTGCATAACTATTTATGTATTTTTTGCTGCATATTGGTAACCTCCGGGTATAACCCGTATAAGTCTGCAACTACCTTCACATGGAAAACATCCAGCATACCAAGGGTATTTCTGTACCTTCCTTCAAAAAAACTAGAATATATTCTAAATGATGATGTAGCAGTATATTTTGTTCTAACATGTATTTGCTTGGCCCTTTAACGTGCACGTATCACTAGAAGAATGGTACTCACAATCCTAAGAAATATACAAAAAGGAAACATCGATTGCACTAAAAACATATTATAGCAATGACAAACTGTACCTATATTATTTTAGTTATTAATAATAAATAATATTATTTATTATTTGATACTTAGCGTCCAATAGAATGCAGTTGTAAAACCGATAGATTACTGGATTATTGTCTCCCTTAATTTGTTGTTAATAGAGTAAAAAGAACACTCTGCTATTGACATCGTTATAGGTACAGGGAAGGCATTTGATTTATAATGTTTCTAAATAGATGGCACTGTGACGCATAGCCACTTCAAAGGTTAGGGGCACTTCAAAGGTTAGGGGCTCTTTTTCCTATTTATTCACTTTTAAAGATATGTTTCCAAGAAGAAAATCTTTCCAGGTGTTCCTGCTTGTACAAGAAATTTTATTCACGATGATACTAAAAATCCTGGTTATTTTTTGTTGGTATGGGTAATGAAGTAGTATAGCGATCAGCCTCCATGGAAACCTTGCAAGAAGAAATCATAGAATCACCAGGTTGGAAAAGACCTCCTGGATCATCTAGTCCAACCATTCCTATCTACAGGACAAAGTTTTGATTCCCCTGGGTAGGTGTACTAGGGCAGTCCTTAATCCAGGCCAAAATGATTTATTTACAGCAAGGGAGGAATGAGATTTTAAAATGAGGGCGATGCAAGGAGATGAGGAAGAAAAGTGGATCAGGTGATGTGTGTTGTTCTCACTTTCAAAAACCCATTGAAGAAGTTTGCATGTATATGCACAAATGCATGGTCGTGTTTTTGTATGTATAGCTCTGAGTAGGTGCATTTTTTTTAAGAAGTGGGTAGAAAGGACCTCAACCACCAGCTCAGGAATTTCATCTTCACAAACCTCATCCATTACATGTCCAGAGATTTCAAAGCTTTCTCAAGCAGTTATTCCAGTGCTTATGTGCACAGTTTGGCTCAGCTAGAAATTGGATTGGCCAAGTCAGTGAAAGATAACAAAAAATCTTTCTACAAATATATAAATAATAAAAGGCGGACTAGGGAGACCATACAGTCCCTATTGGACACAGAAGGGACAACAGTAACAGGGGATGAGGAAAAGGCTGAGGTACTTAATGCCTTCTTTGCCTCAGTCTTTAGTCGTAAGGAGGGTCGTTCCGCCTGTGTACAAACCCAGGAGCCAGAGGAGCATAATGAGGCTCCCGTGATCCAAGAGGAGGTGGTCAGAGACTTGCTAGCCCGACTGGACAGTCACAAGTCTATGGGGCCGGACGGGATTCACCCTAGGGTACTGAAGGAGCTGGCGGATGTGCTGGCCAAACCCCTTTCCATCATCTTCCAACAGTCCTGGAAGACTGGGGAAGTCCCACTGGACTGGAGGCTGGCTGATGTTGTGCCCATCTACAAAAAGGGCCGCAGGGAGGACCCAGGAAACTACAGGCCTGTCAGTCTGACCTCAGTGCCAGGGAAAGTCATGGAACAGGTGATCTTGAGTGCTATCATGAAGCACATGCAAGAGAACCGGGTGATCAGGCCCAGTCAACATGGGTTCACAAAAGGCAGGTCTTGCCAGACTAACCTGATCGCCTTCTATGACAAAGTGACCCGGCTACTGGATGAGGGAAAGGCTGTGGATGTATCTTCCTGGACTTCAGCAAAGCCTTTGACACAGTTTCTCACAGCGTTCTGCTTGAGAGACTGTCAGCCTCTGGGCTGGACAAGCGCACACTCTCCTGGGTGGAAAACTGGTTGGATGGCCGGGCCCAGAGAGTGGTGGGAAATGGCATTAAATCCAGCTGGAGGCCAGTGACAAGTGGGGTTCCCCAGGGCTCAGTGCTGGGTCCAGCCCTGTTCAATGTCTTCATCAATGACCTGGATGAAGGCATCGAATGCACCCTTAGCAAGTTTGCAGACGACACTAAGCTGGGTGGAAGTGTCGATCTGCTGGAGGGTCGGGAGGCTCTGCAAAGGGATCTGAACAGGCTGGACCACTGGGCTGAGTCCAATGGCATGAGGTTTAACAAGGCCAAATGCCGGGTCCTGCACTTGGGGCACAACAACCCTATGCAGTGCTACAGACTGGGAGAAGTCTGTCTAGAAAGCTGCCTGGAGGAGAGGGACCTGGGGGTGTTGGTTGACAGCCGACTGAATATGAGCCAGCAGTGTGCCCAGGTGGCCAAGAAGGCCAATGGCATCTTGGCTTGTATCAGAAACGGCGTGACCAGCAGGTCCAGGGAGGTTATCCTCCCTCTGTACTCGGCACTGGTGAGACCGCTCCTCGAATACTGTGTTCAGTTCTGGGCCCCTCACCACAAGAAGGATGTTGAGGCTCTGGAGAGAGTCCAGAGAAGAGCAACAAAGCTGGTGAACGGGCTGGAGAACAGGCCTTATGAGGAGCGGCTGAGAGAGCTGGGGTTGTTTAGCCTGGAGAAGAGGAGGCTGAGGGGTGACCTCATTGCTCTCTACAACTACCTGAAAGGAGGTTGTGGAGAGGAGGGTGCTGGGCTCTTCTCCCAAGTGACAGGGGACAGGACAAGAGGGAATGGCCTCAAGCTCCGACAGGGGAGGTTTAGGCTAGACGTTAGGAAAAAATTCTTTACAGAAAGGGTCATTGGGCACTGGCAGAGGCTGCCCAGGGAGGTGGTTGAGTCACCTTCCCTGGAGGTGTTTAAGGCACGGGTGGACGAGGTGCTGAGGGATATGGTTTAGTGTTTGGTAGGAACGGTTGGACTCGGTGATCCGGTGGGTCTCTTCCAACCTGGTTATTCTGTGATTCTGTGAAATGTGTGCTAGCACATGTATCAAGATGTTATTTTTGAGTTTTCCAGAAATAACTATTTTAAACAAATCTAGAACTCTCTCCTTGAAATTGTTCGACTGAAAAATATTAATAAAGTAAAAGACTGAATTGCATTTTTTAAGCTAGCAGTATTCTTTTGAAATGAATTTTTAATATCGATAATGTCATGTTTTCCTATGGATTAATAAAACCATAACCAAAGGGAACCATTACTATCCACATGAGTCCTGTACATTGGACAGCTAATTAATAGCAGATCGCTTTTCTCTTGATTACAGGTTTTTTTAAATGTGAAGATCTCCATAACTGAATGTCATGCAGAAATTATGCAAAGTATCATGATTTTTTAGAAGATCAGCAGGAGCCAAGTGCCATCGGAAAGGATGTGACAGTACTGAATTTGAGAAGCTATAATGTTTACCCATCGAAAGTCTACAAATGCAAATCACAGTAGGACTTAAAATGGAGCCCTGGGGGAATGAGAGAATAACTGAAGCCCAGCTGGAATGAAAAATCCTCTGGAGCAACAAATTCAATATGCCAGGATAAAAAAAATTAGATCTGAATTGAATAAAGCCTTGCAAGCAGATTGGCAAACACAGTGGCAAAACTTATGCTTAGAGATGAAAACCATAATAAAAAGGAAATGTTACCATGATGAGAACGGAGAGCTGAAAAACATTAATCTAATCTCATTCTTGCTAATTAAAACTAGAACATTGTCATCTTCAAAAACACATGTGTTAGCAAATACTTAAGTCTCCAGTTGTCCATGTAGAACTAAGATTTCCATGTACCTTCTTAATGAAATATGTGTAACATCCACTTACCAATCAGTTTCAAATTAAAATACTATTTCCAAATAACATGATCCTGCTAACTGAATTTCCAAGTGAGTTCTTGGCATAATACTCTCTGAGCAGTTCTGCCATCCATCAGTTATTTTGCTCTCAGGTCTAGGGATGTGCTGAGCAGATGGCTGTGGATGCTGCTTGAATTCAGACTGCGCAAGCAGAGGCGGTGGAGACAGGAATGAACATTTCCATATAGAACACACTTAAAATTAACCCACAAGATGTCACTGTTGCTCCAGAGAAATTCAGCTGTTGGGGGATTTTTCTGGGCATAAATTGAGACTGGAAGTGGGGAGTTGACTCCAGTGGGGTTGCTCAGAGAAGGTTTGGGTGGTGCCACCAACTTGTAGCTCCACCGTTGTGGCAGTCCTCTCTCTGGCTTCACCACACCATGAGGTCAGGGAGCTGAAACCAGCAGGGACCACCGAGAAACCTCACCAGAGGGACAGTGGAAACACCTCCACACTTACAAAGACATCAGGCCCTTGGGGACGTTGTGCAAGACATGAGGTGCCCTGGTGTCACCTGGACCATGCCCTCCATTTAAGTCTTGACCCCATTCACCTCAGCAGGAGGTTTGATTACTGTTCCTTGCTGTCCTGGGTACCACATATGCCTGCACCTTTAATGAAAGCAAACACCGTGGAAAAACAACAGTACTATCTACCCAAAGACCACCAGTTCCTCTTTCCATGCCATTTTCTCCCTGCTTGCTGTCCTGCTGCCTTGCCTTGTAGAAACTTGTTGCATAAAATTAAGCCTATTCTATTCCTCCAGCTGATGAAGCTGGTAGAGTAAAGGCAGCTGGTCCCTGTAGCTTTTAGATCCCAGTTTAAGCCGCCTCCATAAACTAGGAAGCCAAACTAACAGGAAACACAAATCTGCTGCTGATCACAGCACTGAACAATAACCAAGGTCTTCACTTCGCCTAGCTATTGGCAGCAAAAAATAATATTCGAGTAAAGCCTTCCAGAGATATAAGTTCAGAACATGAATGGCTTATTCAAATATACATATCCCTGGTTTTAGCCAAAAAGGGTGTTTACAGCATTTACTCTGTATGGAAACACATCTACACACAAACACATTGGCAACTATTCCAACATTTGTCGGGGCAAAGATTCAGACTACGCAAAAGAACATAAAATCAGGCTTTGCTAAGCAGTTGTCTATAGTTTAACTGTGCCAATTTATTTTTTTCAAGTTATAAATAAAGTTTCTCTGAGAGGAGATAAGTGGCTCATCTGAGATTTTGGTGGGATGATTACGCTGAAACTTCACGTCCCTGCTGCTGCAGATAGACGTCCCACCTATCTCTCAGTGCTGCACATGTGGGATGAAAGGAGCAATAAACTACCACTGTTCCTCAGGAGCACCGAGTTTCCCTTGGGCTTATGAAGACACCAACACTCTCAAAATAATAAAATACTTTATGTTCTTGTTAATCCAGACTCAGCAAAAGAAACTACATGTGCACTGCTTTCCATCATCCATCTATCACTCCCCTTCAAGAGAACAGGTGGACTGGAAATAAAAATGTCAAGGTTTTGTGATTTCAAACACCCTTATAGGCCACTCACACTATCTTTTGCTCTGGAACTGATCTCTTGTAAATGTACTAACAGGGATTTTTAAGACCCAAGAATAACATGAACAGAATCTCCTTTCTCTCACTGGGCACCTTGTAATGGTAGCTGCGTGCATGCTGCATCGGGATGGAGAAGATGGCTTAAGTGTCTATACATTGGAGGGCCTCCATATGAAGCAAAGTTGCTGCTGCGTGGCTGAAAGAATTAGATCTAGGTTTGCTATGACTGGAAAAATCCCCACTTTCTGGTGTTTTGCTATCCTACCTGCTATCACTCCAAGTAAGACCTTTGCAGAGCTAACACAAAGAGAATTACAGCCTATATAAAAATCATTGGCTTTTAGGACATGTGCTGCAATGGCAATCCTGAGTTTCCTGTAAGTCCCAAGATCCAGCCAAAACCCCAGAATAAATTAAAAATGTTATGCATGTAGAGCAGTTCTCAGTACACCTGCTTAACTTGAACTTCGTTTTCATCTGAATGTATTAAAAAAACTCTCCAGAACAGTATCGGTGCCTCAGTCCAGACGTACATGCATTATGGTGCACATGAGATTTCCACTAAATAAATTATGTGATCTCTTCTGGGCTGAGAAGCCCCTGCAGTTCATTCATATAATGCCAATAAATCACTGCTATGTCATGCAAGGAGCTGTATAGCACAGATTATCAGGACCTCATTTAATTAGTGTGGACATGATAATAAACTCACCCTGCTGATCACTGCCAAGCGTCCCACTTAAATATCATGCCAGCTCTGGGCAAGATGGTAATTGGTAATTCTGTTTTCTTAAAACAGGTTACCCAGGGAGGGGGGTTGATTCACCTTCCCTGGAGGTGTTTAAGGGACAGGTGGACAAGGTGCTAAGGGGCATGGGTTAGTGATTGATAGGAATGGTTGGACTCGATGATCCGGTGGGTCTCTTCCAACCTGGTGATTCTATGATTCAATCGTCCCCTGTGCCTGCAGTGGCCTGAGGATGCAAATAGTGCAATTCAGCCAGTGCCTTGAGCAGCTCTGCCATGCTACAGGGCGGCGAGGGAAAGGAGGAGAAAACAACTGGCAGCTGCTGGTCAGGAACTGGAGGTGTGGGCAGCGTGTGAGTGCATGAGCAGACATTAAACAAAGCTAATGGAGGAATTATGTTTGGAGGAGAGTGGTTTGCCTGGACAGATGGATTAGTGCTTGCCCAATATTCCGCTCTAGTTCCCTGAGCTGTTAATAGCCTTAGCATCTCCCAGTGTTAAAGAAAGAAGTGCTGTTCAGAGTAAGGGTTCATTTCCTTTGCTAAGCTGGAAAAATACAGACTTTATAAACTTGGAGTGTCTTTCTCCTCTCTTCTGTCTAGTTGTCTGCGTTGCCTGACTGTTCATTTGGGAGCAGCCTCATTTATTTCAATCCAACCGTAGCTGGGTTGTGCAAAGGGTGTCATCGAGCCCATTTTTACCTTGGTCCCGTTACATGGCAATTTCCCATGTCTTACAACACATTGAAATGGCCATCACAACCGACCTCCGCATTATTGGTTGGTGGACACAACAAGATGGCAAAATGAAAGAATAGCGGGATGGGCTTAGTTCCAAAGAGATAAATGGTATCTCATATGTGAGAGCAAGCCAGCTGTAAACTTGAGCACGGCTTTGAGAGAGATGCGAGTAGATGTGGTATGTCTTCAGAAGTTGGTGCTGAAAGCACCACCATGAATGTCTACGTTCCTCCCTCACAGCAATCAAATCTCACTGGGTGCCTCTGGCAAAGCAGAGTGAAAGAGGGGGCCTCATTTTTTTACAGAATGGCTCCTCTGAGGACGTGTCATTGCTAAACCAAAACCAGAACCTTCAACAGAGAGAAGAAACTTTCTCTGGCTGTAGCCTTACAGGTTTTCTTCACAAGTAAATACAGCTTTGTAACAAATGCCTGTCCTATGGACTGAATAGCAACATGCCTAATAGTCTTTAAAATAAAATGAATTGCTATCTTTTTGCTCTGTATTTCTCAGCAGTTCCTATAAATATTTCTTATACTAAGTCAATATGGAAAATGTGGAAAAAAATGGGTTATAGTGAGTCTTTCCTGAAAGATCAACCTGCTGTATTATAAAAAAAAAAACCCCGCGAAAAATGCTACTCAACATTTGCCTCAAAGACATTGTAATGTTATCTCACACTTTTCTTAAAGAATGACCCATGAATACTGCAGCATGAATTGTTTTTCTCCTGTTCATTGTCCAAGGGAAGCCTTTACCCATCACATTACAGAAGCATTTCATAGTATTTCAGAGTTTATTTTCCCCCAGGTGTTCGCCACTGTGCTTGATATTAATTATTTCTGATAGTTAACATTTACTGAAAAGTATCATAATAACAATCCCAGTCACAGAGAAAGGAACTAATACCTTAGGTAAACAAAAGGGGCCTTTCCCTCTGGAAAAACAGCTGTGTAATACAAGAAAGACTGATTTCAGAGCAAGCTGGCTGCTCTGCATTAGCGACTTAACCATAGAGCTATAAGTGGGTATCTGAAAGAAGCACAAGCCATCACCTCCCTAAAAGATGGGCTGAGAACTGACACAGGAAGACAGAGCAAAGTAGTCAGATGTCCTTTCTACATCAGCACCTCCTTGTGTAACCCTACAGGTTTTAAAGGGACCAGAAATCCGAATACAAATATTTTTATTACATCCAACTAGTAGCAATATAACTGAGAAACATCTCCGTATCAGATGTTCCCCAACAACAATGAAGGTTCCCTTGTGCAAATAATAAAAATGAAGATGAGTTTGTATTTTCTCATAATTTCTTACATTTGCTCATTCTTTCCTCAAAATTTTTCCCAGCCCCCTTAAATTCCTTGTGTTTGCATCTATTGGGAATTCTTGCTTTAAGAGATCTGAGAGGGACTCGGACAGGAAAAAGGCTCTACACTGGCTTCTGAGCTTTAGAGTGACCACTTTAAATCACAGCAAGAATCTATCCAGGATACTGTCTCTGGCAACAGATAACAGCAAAGTGCAGGGACGTAGAGCAAGCACACTGTCATATTTCTCTTCTGTGCTCTCCCAGTTTTTAACAGCATGCAGTTGAGTGATTTCATAAAGCAAAGAAGTGGTCTTTGACTTTAAGAAATGAGGAAACTGGTATTTCCTTCACCTGTTTCTGTGATCTCTTTCTGACCCTTAAGAAAAACCTGTGCTATCTGCAACTCGTTTGTGACAATCATTTCCAGCTTTGCTGCATGCCAAGTGAAGAAGTCATCCTTAGTTTGGGTTGCTTGCCCTTCCTCTGAAAGGACAGGGATTTGGGAACCTTGCCCCGAGGGACCCTCTGGTTCTTGCATTTGCTCAGGAACCCCTAAGACATAGAGGGAAACAAACTAGACTTGGAGATCCCATCTCAGCTGTAGCAAGAGGTATTTAGCAGGGCCAGGAACATGTTTATGAACCAGAGATGGGTCAGAGGATGTGGAATCAATGAGTAAATCCTCTAATGATCCTTTTATTCTATTGGTTGTAGATAGGCTAAGGCAAAATTACTCATTCCAATAGTACAGGGAGGAGGAAAAAAAAACCAAAAACAAGAGTTCTGTTTTTAAGCAATCTATTCAGCTGAGGTAATAAATGGTTTAACGGTTTGCTGATACCAGTTTTAAAGAAGCTTATTGTGATGTGATTTTTAAATTGTTACTAATGACCTACAATGCCTTTGCATGAGAGCACATATTTATAGTGCAGGCAGAGTTTAATCCCAGGTGTGAAATGGATAATTGATGAGTAAGTAAGCACTACGGCATAAAGTCACAATTTATCCTGGATTAAGCATCATGAACTGAGAACAATACACTGAGATGTTTCTTAAAGAGACAATTCTCTTTGAATTTGGTTTGTTGCACTTGCATTAATTGGAAAACACACTTCATTATTTCCTGCCAATGTTTACCAACATATAAAAGTGTGAAAAGTAAGTTACCTAAATTTAAGTAATTTTAACCTATTTTATTATTCTGATCCTGAGTTGGAAGAGACCCATAAGGATCATTGAATCAACTCCTGTCCCTGCACAGGACAATCCCAACAATCACACCACCGTGGGGCTGAGGGCGTTGTCCAAATGCTTCTTGAATACCATCAGGATTGGTGCCAACTTAAATCTCCCCTGCCACATCTTCTCTTGGTTACAGATAGGATAAAACAAAGTTGTTAATTCTCATGATACAGAGCACAAAAAAGTGATAGACTACTGTTTGTAAACAATACATTATTCTGAAATGGGTAGCCTATTAGTGGCATGATACAACCTCTCATGAAATTCCTTAAGTCACTCTGAGGTTTTTCAGTTTTGTCCCTTGTCGAAAGGTGTAGAGAATACTCTTGATTTATGGCCCATGAAAATGTGAGCGAAGATTAACATAATATGAGAATATTGAGCTTGTGCGGTTTACTATTATTAGACTTGCTAGTATTACTTCGATTAGAGTTATGAACTAAAATTGCTATACATGGTTTCCCTCTATTTACAACTATTTATACTGTAGTTTAATATTGATAAAACCAAATAAACTGAAGAGCAGAAGAACAACAACAACTAGTCACATCAGCTGGCTGTTTCCAATTAACTGGTACTGGATTATAAAAAATGCCTATCTTTCCTCCCCAGGTAATTCCTTTGTCTCCTATAGTCCTGTATATGGTGCTAGGCTCCATTCAGAGGGACCAAGTACCATAGTTTTTACCTATAGCCATTGATGTGAGATTGAGACTTTTTAGGCTCCTTGAATGATCACTACCCCTAAAACAAATCCAGCAAACTGAATTCCACACGTGTCCAAAAAGCACTTTATCCCCCACTGCCCGTGAAAGCCAGCAACTCACATACACGTGCACCGTTGCAAACACCACCTTAACCTGAAATCTGGGGAATGGTGCCATGTGGAGAACCAGACTGGGACAAAGCGGTGGCTCCAGGCAACTCAGTGCCGTGGGGCTCAAAAATCAAAGCCAGGGCATACTTACTTGTTTCTAAATACTCCAACACTGGTATCAATTTTATGGGGAATTTTCTTGTCACTCACTTCAGGCGGCAAGGGGTCTCTCATGTGAGTCTAATAAAGCAAGCCCCTGCTGTTCTGCAGTATGCTTCATGCTTTGCTATGAACCAAAGCACGTGCTATTTTCTTCTGCTTGATTTGCTTCCTGAACCCAAGCAGTATTTGGTGATATGGTACTTATTTTGATTAAGCAACAAGCAACAACTGTTCAGAAATGAAAATATCTCGAAATTATCCACAAATTGCTCCAGGAGTATCACTACAAAAGCAGGTCAATAAGGAGTTTAAACAACATTATTATTCCCACCATTATTATTCTCTTAATATGAGAAACCCAGAAACACGTTAAAAATTGCCAGTAGAAAATCCTGACCATCAGTAGGAACTAATGATTCTCAGTTACTTTCTCTACCCAGCAATCTTAAAAGCATATTCTGAAGAACAAACAATGGTGATTTCAATTCACTGATACCCAAGACTACCCAGCTGAAAGTGAAGTTTTATTCTCCTTAAAGTAAGTGCCACATAAAGTCAAAGCTTTTTTCAAATGCACAATTCACAGTGACTTCAGGACTTTGCAATCATAATTGTCATAAAAGGCTGTCAAGGGAATTAGTGTTGTTCTTGTTTGTCATAGAGACACCAGGTATTTGATCACATCCTTTATTTGACCTGGCCCAGCAGAGGTCTGCCTGGAATTGTGTTTAAATTTTGGCTATTTGCATAAAACTAAACCCAGACAAACATCGAGGAAGTCAAAATTCAGCATAATTTCAACTTTAGTCTGGAACAGAAGAAACAAGGACCATGGGTTTCCTCTAACCACCACTCCACAGTTTCAGCACTCGCTAAGTATTGTACTTGGGATGCTCCTAAACAATCTGAAGCCTCAAATAACACTATTACCAGAGCAATAAAATGGAATTTTTGTAGATTGTTTAGGATCCCCAGAGGCGGGGGGAAGGAGGGTGAAGCCTGGTGAATTGAAATATAAAGTGAAATTGGAATTGAGGCAGTTAGGGAACATTGCTGAGCTGAATGGCTGTTCAAAGAACCCTCACTAAATGATGTATAAAAACTTCAATACAGTTTTATTTTAGGCTTGGCTGCACAAAGTATGCGCTAATAAACTGAATCATCAAAAATAAATTGTTCCAATGTTCATTTCTTTTGAATTAATATTTGTAAGCTCAGCTTCGTGACATTCATTTAAGCTTGTGTTCTGATGTTACACTTGACAACATATTTTGAGGAACTGCACTCTATTATAGAATTGGGCTACTTGGTTTACTACAATGCAAATGTTCGGGTTTTTTTTCCCAGAAGGGTAGTTATCTACAATGAAGGTTTTTAATTAGGGACAATGCTTTATGTACAAAAGAGAGTACAGTTCTCAGTATTAAAGCTGCAGGGGGAAATTTTGAAAAGACACCAAGGAATCTAGACACACAATGCCATGAGCTGCAATATTGAAGAAGATAGCTGAATTCCCTTATAAGGAACTAAAATTTACTGGCTAATGTTACTTACACTTTGGTAAGTGGTAGAGAATGTAATTAAGGCAAGCCCTCTTTAGCCCTCTTACAGCAGAAAAAGGAGGAAAAGATGAACACTACGAACTGGAAGATACTTTAGCATCATCTGCATGGCATCATCTGGACGCGAGAGTTACTGCTCTCACTAGATGAGGCTGGGAGGAAGGCACCTTCCTCATCATCCTTTGTTCTCATTGCACTGTTCACCCAGCAAATTGGGCAAGAGCTGTCACAAAAGACATATGAGCTTTGTTTTGAATGCCCAGGATCTTGCTCTCTGTGCTAGCTGGCCTCACATAACCCACCTTGCAAAGAGAACTGGAGGAGTCAGAAACAGCAAAGCCATGGTGGAGTTTTATGGCTCCACCTGTTTCAGCTGACTAAATCCAAATTACAGCTGCAGATCATGAACATTATTTAAGCAACAGATTTTGGTTAGTCAAGGAGAGTTATAAGCATCTTTTTGCTAGAGTTTCATAGCAAGTTAAACAAGAGACAGCTATCACAAATTTTTTCTAAAAGTAAAAGAAAAAAATACTAAAAGAAATATCAATATTTGATGGGGGGTTTACCAGAAAGGAGAAACCTGAGTTCATTTCATCTCTTATGTAAAGGAACTATAATATTTAAGTACTAGCTTTGGATTAAAGCTTGCTTCAGACTGGAAATCTATTAGTGATCCGAACAATATGGCCGGGCTTTTTACTGGCTATGTGTTTTAATCTAACACAAGATATCATATTTTTCACAAACTCTACTACTTTGCAGGCTCCCACCACCACACATACAACAGTATTCTCACAAATGACTAAGGAAAGTATACTTTGGAACAAGAAACAGGTTTTTGAAATTACCAGAGTCTCTGAATTCAGTAGCAACAGAGATATTGGACTGCAATGTTGTTTTCCAAATACAAATGATGGATTTTTCAGTGATAACAGATGACACAGTTCTAGCATATTTCTGATCAGGTAATAATTTTGACTGTCCTATTATACCAAACTTCCATTCACAAGTAAATAATTTAAATTTCAAAAAGCCTCCACGGTGTTACAGTTAATTTTCTGCCCAGATCTGAATTGCACTTGAGAGTCCATCCCCTTCTCACTTCCATGATATATTGTAAGGTACATTTAATGAGCACAGATGAGGTCTAATTCTGATTGCTCCTCTTTGGAAGGATAGAGGCATCCACACAGAGTTCATTGAAATTTCATGTCCAGAGACAATATGTAAGCCCTTAAGATAGTAGTCTTAAGGATAATATGTTGCCCACCTAACCCCATCAGTGAGATTCAGGGATGTCTGTGTCTGAGACTGTTGATTAGGAAAATAAACTACACACATATGCATAAATAGTCCACTGTGGCAGCACAATATTAAACTCTACTGTGTTGGAAAAAAGTGCCTTCATTACATTTCTATGATAAATATCTCCCTTGCATTGCTGCAATTATCAAAGGGCTTGATTAAGGGATTGATTTGAATGCAAACAGCATAATTGACCCAGGAGAAAAAGATGAATGGATATCGCCCATGCAGACTTTAAATAAGTGTTACAAATAGATGGTAGCATAGGGAAATGACACCAGTCACGATTTATTGCTTTGCCATTCTCCTTCAAATGCAAAAAAAATAAAAAAAAAAGAAGTATGGCATACAGCCCACATAGAATTTTCTAGCATATGATGCCTTTTCACATAGTCTTCAAAAGTTTTAAATGGGTCATTTTATTTAGCACAGCCATAAAGTCATGATATATATTAGTTGAGACATTAAAAAAAAAAAAGTGTAATGAACATTTAGCCAGAAGACCTTTTATAAACAACAATAAACAAAATGATTATTGAAATAATACTTCAGCTTCTTGTCACTTTCTACCAAGGGGGGAAGAAACAAAGAGCTGGAACTTTTTGAACTACCAAAATGTGATTTCTGAAGCATTCAAAGCATATTAAACATTCCATGCAGTGTATCTATCAAATGTCTGGGACATGTATCCTTTATTTACTACAGTTTCAGCCCTGTGTAGACTTAAATTAATAGCAGTTGCCATTTCTACCATGCTTTTCATCTGCAAATTGCCCTATGCATAACATCTAACATCCTCTCAAACCTTTCCGAGACAGGTCAGTGAGACTTTTTTTTATTATCCCCCATCCTAAAGATGAGAGAAACTCAAAACTGGAGCAATTACTTAAGAAAATTAAGCTTAACATGTCAAAGCAGTTTCAGATTTGGGTCTAGCTGAATCTTTCTGGTGGATTAAGTAGAGAAGACCTTGTCCTCCAGACCACTGCCCTGAAGCACCTCCCTTAGTTCTCATACTGAAAACTATTAAGACTGGCCCATTCTAAGGTCCACTTTTCAATTAAGTTCACATTATTTCCCTGCCTCAATGTACCTAACAGGGCTGTGTTTCAGAAGAAGGCCTCCGAAAGTCTGCTTTGAAGTCACACCAGAAAAGAAGTTGTTCATCTGGACACCTGCTCCTCTTATGGCCATGGGGGGAATGGACACAGGAGTGTGAGAAACTACATTCAATGTGAAAAGGATGGGACTGGCTGAAAATGTGGAATTTTCTAAAATGTATTTCAGAAGAGTATAAATGGAGCAGTTTTTCAGCTAAATTACGGAAACATGATGTGATTGGCCTAAAAATATGCTGTGTCCTTATGTATTTGGGAGTTCAGGACCAGGCTAGGTGAGGCTATGAGCAACCTGACCCGGTGGAATGTGTCCCCTCCCATGGCAGGGGGGTGGAACTACATGAACTATATGTTCCCTTCTAACCCAAACTGTTCTATAACATGATTCTATGGCTTCCTTTCTTGCATTGGAAAGCCTAGGAAATGGATTCCTTGTGGCCATTTGACAACTTTAAGTAGCTTTTGTAACACCGTTAGTATTTTGAGTACTTCTCATAATTATCCGCAAATAACTAATCTTATGTGTCTCAATGAAGCTATAGTCTCAAGAATAAAAATTGCATTGAGAAGCACAGAGTAAAGAGGGTTAATAAATAAAAGGAAATATGTTAAAACATAACTTGGTTTTCTTTATGAGTATACCTTACAAAGGCTAGTCCCCTGCTTATTCTTCTAAGTAAACTAAGTGATGAATTTGGTTAGCATACAGAAGAATAACTAAGCTAATACAATTACTGAAATGACAACATCTATCTTTCATCCTAAAATTGCTGATGATAGATGAATGACACTCTCTGAAAAGTAAGGAGATTAATAGCGTTGCTTTCATTTGTCCTGGAGCACTAGGGGATTCTGCTCATCGCCCAGTATGCACTAATCTACTCTTCAATACAATATTGCATAGAATTGCATTGTTCTCATCTCAGACTCAAATAACTTCTAAAACCATAAAGAAAACAAATTATTTTTTTCCGCAAAAGAAACTGTGGTAAATTTACATTAGCTTGAAGTTGATCAAGTAGCATGAAAAAAAAAATACTTTCCCTTTGCATCATGGCTTCTTTGTTTGTAATGGCACCATTTCCACACCTACTGCTAGATGTCATTGCATTCTTAACATCACCCAATCCATTTCACTACATAACTTTCCTTTACATACAGGTACAGTTGGGCTTAATGATCTCAAAGGTCTTTTGCAACCAAAGAATTTTATGATTCCATACTGAAAATTACACAAAAAAGTATACTATATTGAAAAATAAAAATAAATCTCTAAGCCACTGTCATTTTAGTCTGTATCAACCAAAATAGAACAAAAAGTCACCGCGTTGAAAGCAAAAAGCCCCCAAAACTGAGACTAGACACACTTGGCAAGTCTTTTCCTTGCTGTCACCTCAACCCTGTGCACTTATAAGAAATGAGACAGCTATAAGCTAAAGACATCTTAAATCTAGTGAAAAATAATTCAGACAGGCAGCAGGCTGTACTGCTTGGCACCTCACAGACACTTGTGAAGTTGAAACTTGCTTATCCTTCCCAGTAAAGCTCAGATAATACCAGTCCCCAGCCCAGCAAGTGAGCACAAGGTGTACCCAGCAACTCCACCAACAAAAAGAATAAATGTGATCAATGAAGTTTAAATACAACTTCTAGTTGGAAAGGGACCATATCCCCTGTCCAGACTGGATGAACGCTAGAAAAGCTAGAACCGCATATTTCAGAAGACTGCCTTCCATTTTCAATTCTTGAGTGCTATTAGAGATAATGAGCTACATGAAAGCCATGTTAGACTTTACAAACTAAATATTTTAGGAAGGAAACCAGCTCTAAACAAAGTCCAGGTATCAGTTTCAGCTCTATTTTCTTTCAAAAGCCACTTAATTAGTGTCTGGGATTTTTTTATATTTATTCACCTACAACACAGATGAAGCAAGAGTATTTCAAGTAGTGTCACAGACTGGTGCTACTGAACAGGTGTTAATGGACACATTTATCCAGATTACAGAACAAAGATTTAATTAAATAAAGTTAGATTTCTTTATAAATACATGTGCTACTGAAGTATATTAACTGACAAGGTTTGGGGTTTTTTTAATATCAAAGTATTGCTAAATGTAGTTCTTATTAACCAATAATGTAGGCAGTCTGAAAGATTCAAGCTGTTTGTGGCAACTCCAACCAAAAAGGAAATCACATGAATAATACCAAACACAAGTTAAAACAACATCAGTGACGAAGTAACCTGAAAGGACTAGAAAAGCCTTCTCAGGCTATGAAATGGCTAAAGTAATGTAATTCTTCAAGTGAACAAGAAGCACAGGTCTCTCTATATATATTTATTCTATTTTAAAAAATACAAATAGAAGTTATTTTGAAAGAATGTCGCATCTCAAATTTCATCAGAACATACAAGTTATGAAAATGTGGTAAACAATACTAAGAATCCTCATGCATCCCGAGACAGCAGTAATCACGTTGCATGCTTTGAATATCTGAATTTCTGTCCACATTTCAAATATGAGATAGAGAGATGTGAGTGGGCGATAGAGCAAAACAAATCAAGCTTACGACCAACTATGTTTTTCTTTCAAGGAAGCATCTAGGGATTTTTGCCATCTTTAAAATTGAAAAGCAGAAACAATTCCACTTCAAAAAAGAGGTGAAAAACATTCACTCAATGAAAGCTTTCCAAGTCCAATAAGTTCCTGGACTCCAAAGAGGATACAGTCAGTTCAAGGTCTGTGTCTGTGAATCAAATTAATGCCAGCACACAATGCTGTTGCTCTGATTCCCCAAACCTGCCCTGTCCAGTGAATACCCAGTTTCAGGGAACTCCATTTGCCAGCCAGACATAGTTATTGAAGTGCCTCTTTGGAAGCATAAATCATTTATATACAAAGATAGCCAAGCCTGCTCCTTGTGAGCAACTTCTGAAAATAAAAGCAGTACAGCCCTGTTGGAATACCTAGTTACGAGAAGGAGCGACAGCACAGTAGTAACGTAGCGTCTAACAACGAGGCTGAAAGAAACACATCAGTGTTTCCTACTGTATAATATAGTTAATTATTAATTAAAGTAACAACTGGAATCCAGATCTTTCCCTTGTCTCAGGAGCTCCCTCTGACTACAGGGTCATTCATTCTCCCTGTTCTAATAAATATTCATAATATTTTATACAACCAGGAGTAGACTCAAAACCTCATAAAAACCAAAGAGAAACAGCCTTTTTAAAACTAATCCGCTTATTGCTGATAGAGCTCCCCGGCTCTAAAGATGTTAAGTGCTAAATGCCAAGGAAAAACAACACATCGATATACCCATACCCTCCAAGAGAACTGTAACTTTAGACTGTCAGGTTCAAAATACTCCATTGGTACCTGTACTCAGCTCAGCACGAAAAAAACAAAAAACACAAAACCTTGGTGTTTTGTAAGGAGAAAAAAAACAAGCACTCAAATTAAAAAGCTGGTTTATGTTTAGAGTTCTGTGAATACTCAATATAGTCATTGACTTACCCAGATCCATTATTAAATCAGCCAGAAAGGTTCTGTAGAGACATTGGTTAGCTCCTAGCTTGCAGATGTATGCATAGGACAACATTTCTTCATGAAGAGTAGCTGGGTCCTAGCATGATAGGAAAGAAAAGAAGAGAACAACTCAAACTCACATCACCTGTATACTATTGTGTCTGAAATCCTACTGCCCACAAAAATAAGCCAGCAAAATAATAAGTACAGGAGCCTTTAATCAGATTAGTTAGCCACACATTTAAAAAGAAATGCAGCTTAAAGCACTTAACATTGACCTTTCAAGCCAGAGCCCTTAATTAATACAATTC
Source organism: Phaenicophaeus curvirostris (assembly GCF_032191515.1). Classification (NCBI taxonomy): domain Eukaryota; kingdom Metazoa; phylum Chordata; class Aves; order Cuculiformes; family Cuculidae; genus Phaenicophaeus; species Phaenicophaeus curvirostris. The sequence continues at coordinate 4,127,208 of NC_091395.1, forward strand.
TACCCAGGTTTCTCAGGCTATTTTCTACCATACAACATGGATAAAACTGAGAAAGGGGAATGCAATTCATAGTGGTAAGAAAACTTTACAGCATAAAGCTATGCAGACAGAGGTCAATCTACCACCCTTCATGCAACATCTAGCTGCAATGGCAACATACCAGCTCAACATCCAATAGCAACTATGGATACCTCAATTCCATTGCTTTCAGCTAAGCTACATGAAATCAAATACAATTCAAACTCCAAGAGATAAGAAAATTTGAAATTTTACTACTTTTACCTTGTGATCTAGCGCAGCATGAAAGGATACACCAGGGTGCTTAATCATCATGAGGCCTCAGTTATGCTTGAACCAGGACACACCTGCTTAGTCTAAATACCCTCACCTGCACTACATTTCCCCATTCTCTTGATGTGGGTGTGGTCTTTTAACAAGGTGAAACCTGCAATATATGTGTCTTGTCTCTTTAGATGGCTGCTTCTCTGTTTGCTTTCTTCTCTTAACTTTCTTTTTTTTCCTTTTGCCTCCTTCAATCTTTTGAAGACTCAGAGGTTAATATGTAAAATATTTATTACGTGCACATTGAGAAGAATAAACTCAAGATGCTTTGTAGCCAGAGATGCTACCTACTCTTGAATAATTTGAGTCATGTTTTCAAGTGAAACGCTTCATGTATAGATGCAGCCACCAATATCCAGGTGCTCTGCTCCTGCAGGTATTTTATCCTGTTCTGCTCTCTAGTTGCCCTAAACAGGCTTAATTTGCCTTACATTACTATTCATCTGCTTCATTTTTGAATGTGTTTCAGATGAATAAATAATACAGAGTATGAGATAAATGCACACAGGCAACGTTGACAGCTGTCAAGCTTACTACCACTACCATATATTAATGCTCTACATCTCTTCATCCATCTTTTTTATGTATTACTCTTGATAACTGACTTCTGTATGAAATGTGTTAAAAACTGATCTGAAAAGGCTATTGCAGCAGAAAAAAAGAAATATTCAAATGCTAAGCAACTTTTTCAAACCTGCATATTCTATATTCAAATTAGGCTTCCAATTAACAGTAGAGGCAAAAATTTTAAAAAACTAAATCCAAAATATACTGAAATCCTCTGCTAAACACTTAATTGAAACACCAGCCTAATGCTCTCATTAACAGTATGAATGACATTTGTTATAATAGTGATGAGTCATTTAATTACTATGAAGAACTTTAGAAATATGTGAGCTGCCTTGAAAAGATGTGTCAGTAGATGTCAGGGTGCTCTCATGACAGGTTTGTAGATGCAGGTGGATCGATCTAGAGACCATCAGTAAAGCTTTAATATTATTTAACAACATAAAAAGTATTCAGAGAAATAGACTGAGCTATTTTAAAATTATATAGATCACACACTTCTAGGATTTTGTGTGTATGTGTAGAGGGACTAATGAATTGTTTGAGTTTTCCCTGTCACTCTATCCATCACAAGCCCTCATTTGTGCGTCACACGTATCTAAAGGAAACGGTTGAGAAGAACAAGTTATAATGCATCGAGTATCAGGCAAGCACAGAGGACACTGGTATCATGCTGACATACGGTGAAGGACGGACTCAAAATTCCATTCTCTGCAGCTCCTCAGACCCTTCTTCATGCCCCCAACTCAGAAGTGAGGATTGATCTGCTGCTTCCCCTGCCCTGAGCAGCAGGCACAGAGCTTAGAAGGTAGGCAAGGTCTCCAGCAGAAGGGGATCACCTCTGACAGGGACTGAATGAGAGTGGCAGTCATTCATGACAAAACCAGAAAAATTCCCTGGGGAAGGAGTGACTCTTAAAGCCTCTCATAGTACCTTACCCTCAACATCCTACCCATCTTCTCTTTTATAGAATCATAGAATAACCAGGTTGGAAGAGACCCACCGGATCATCGAGTCCAACCATTCCCATCAAACACTAAACCATGTCCCTCAGCACCTCGTCCACCCGTGCCTTAAACACCTCCAGGGAAGGTGACTCAACCACCTCCCAGGGCAGCCTCTGCCAGTGCCCAATGACCCTTTCTGTGAAGAATTTTTTCCTAATGTCCAGCCTAAACCTCCCCTGGCGGAGCTTGAGGCCATTCCCTCTTGTCCTGTCCCCTGTCACTTGGGAGAAGAGCCCAGCACTCTCCTCTCTACAACCTCCTTTCACATAGTTGTAGAGAGCAATGAGGTCTCCCCTCAGCCTCCTCTTCTCCAGGCTAAACACCACCAGCTCTCTCAGCTGCTCCTCATAAGAATAGTTCTCCAGCCCCTTCACCAGCTTTGTTGCTCTTCTTTGATGCAGGCTCCCAGATCCATTGACCCTGCTCCAAACATTTTTTTCTGCTCAAAATACTTCAAAACTTCTTTGACTTGCCTTCCATCAACCCCTGAGATGCTACCAACCTTTCACCGCCATGCCTAAATTCTTGCTGACAGCCTGGTGCTCTTCTGCTGTCACCGGCAGGATAAAACTGAATCCCAGACAATTACTGGGATGGTACTATCTCTATTTCTCATACTGCTGTCAAATCTTGAACGAGCCATATGCACATATGCTTTTTTTTTTTTTCATGCTCACTTTGCTTTTCTCTTTACAATGCTCCTCATATATTTAAATATATCTTTGTACAAACGTATATGTATACATATATACATATACATATATAGAGGTGGGTTACACAGTTACACATCTACTCACTTGACCTCTCCTAATTAGTAGTTTGGTTCAAATTGCTGCCTGTGTGAATTTATAGCATATTTACAAAACATGACTATTTGCATAGTGTCCCACGATATACTCAATTCTATCTGTCTGTCCCCTAAACCTTCCTGCCGTGCTCAAGGTGTATCAGAGTATCAGGAACCAGGTGCTTCATCCATGTCCCAGCATATAGGTTGAAATCCTGAATTCATTTCCAGGTTCATTCCCAGTGAGCCTGTAGGACAATTACACATGTTTTCAGTTACTCTTCAATTAAGCACCCACTCCCAGCCACCTTTGGGAACAACTTACTGAACATAATGGACTTTGTCTGACTTCAGTGGCAGCTCGTATGTTATTATAAGGTGTGGTTTTCAAATCAGTGCCTCTCACAGACATTTTATATGTTAATGTTTCTCATGGGGTCAGCATAGTTAATTGAGGACAAAATTACCTTTATTCTCTCGTGCATTGTGGCTTCAGATGCACTTACAGGGCCAAAGCAGGCACTGACATTATTGGAATATTAGGGGCTCAGGTCTTGCTGCAGATTTATATCCACTAATGAGTTCGTCGAATTTTTCAATTGCTCTTTGAAGAACAAAAATAAGAAAAATGCAGAGATAAAGACAAAAAAAATTTTAAAATAGGCTGACAATTCTACAGAGATATATTCTGAGCCTCTATATGTACCTACTAACAGCGCATTCGATATCAGCCTTTGTGATGGCCCAGTGGAAGCATTTGTCAATGAAGCTGTTCCTATTTGTATGTTTTTCGAATGTTTATGGGATTTTCATTTGTACCGGACATGACATATTGTCAGTGCAGCATTTTCCCTCTTTGCATGTTTGTGATATTATTAGTGACAAGAAGAAAGTCATGCTGTGTGCATAGTAACAGCTTTACTGGCAAATAACCCAGCTGCTGTGCCTGATTTTTATTTTATAAAGGCATCAGTTAATGATTAGTTATAAAATAAAAATAATGCAAGACGGTGCAAGGCATCTGCCTTTTCAAAAGCAAAATGTCTGTCTTCACATGTGAATTTTGTTAGGCAGACACAGTGTGGGGACTGCATCTTCAAACTAACAAGTACTGGAGATCATGGGTGACTTCTTGAGTTTCCTCCCAACCCTCTCCGTATTCTTCACCTAAATCTCTGGAAACTGCAACTGTATAAAACCCCCCAGTTTTCTAAAGCAGTAGCTCAATCACAGAACCATAGAACCGTTTGGGTCAGAAGGGACATTAAAGACCATCCAGTCCCAGCAGGGACACCTCCCACTGGATCAGGGGCTCCAAGCCCCATCCAGCCTGGCCTTGAACCCCTACAGGGATAGGGTAGCCGTGACTTCTCTGGGCAACTTTTTAACTCTTTATTTTTAAGCCTCTTTTTTAATTAAATAGTTTAAGGATTATGAGCTTTAGATACACAAAACATGCCTCCACAGGACTCTACCTACACACTTGTCCTGTTTCGCTGCCAGTCCCGAGACAGTTGCCTTTAAGTGAGGTGTGAGACCTTTCACTGCTGAGATCACAAAATTCTGTGCTGAGTTTTGACAGACTTTTTTCAATGGCTTCAGACAATTTCCCTCTCCAGTCCTTCGCCTTCCCCACCTGAGACTGGAATAAGGATGCCTGGCGAGCCTGTACTCAAAGCAGCTATCACTGAAAGCAGCCATAGCCAAAAGCATTTTGAAAACCTACAGTTAGAAATTGGATGAAAGAACAAAGTTTCATCTTATCAAATCTTTTCTAATTTATTCTATTATGCCAGCAGATTAATACACCAGCCCTATTTTGACACTGTGTGCTGTTGCACAATGCCTTAAGCTGCTACATAATATAAGCTTACCAACTGAAAAAGGTGATTCATGTATATCGCACAGGTAATTTCTGATAAGCCAGGAGATCATGTTAATTAAAATAGAAAAAAAAAGAGGAAAAAAAAGAGATATGTGGAGAAAAAATAGTACATATAGCTCAGTCATAAAAGACATTAAGAAGCAGCTATATCCAGAGTAAAACCTGTCACAAAGACAAGTTTCTGCCACACTTTAGATCTGAGGTAAAGCAATATTTAATTATAATGACTGAAATGAAGCAATGCAATGAGCTTTACCTTGGGTAATGAGCGTTAGCTATCATCACCAAATGGCTTCAGGTAAATAGTTCTGTACAGAATCAACTTCTTGTATTTGATTTTGTATCTAATTGTGTAAACTTCTCAAAATAATCAAGTGCAGAAATTTCTGCAGGCCATTCATTCATTCTTTTAACTATGGGAATCATGGCAACTTACTGCAGCGAAACTACTTCTTTAATGTCACCTAATATAGATCATTACTCTGATATGGAGATAATTAGAGGAAATTATCTGGGTTCATCTTTTATTCTGAGTGGCTTATGGCTCCACCAGGGACAGGAGGTGGCCATCAGCTCCACGTGGCCATCAGCCCCTGATGGCACCTGGTGCTCATACCCATGGCACGGGTCCATCACCCTTTAGCAACAACCTGCTGATGTACTACAGAGCATCTCTCCTGAAGTTGGATGCCTGCGTTTGAACAAATTAATCTAGATCTCCATATTTTCCACACCACTGGAACTACTGTGTAGCATCTTTTTATCACCTCACCAGTTAGCTGGGAGCTATTTTAGAATCTGGAAAGCCAGTGTCTTTTTTTAGCCATATTATTCTGTTGTTTCGTCTTTTTATTCCTGATCTAAAGACCATAGAGATCACTGCAAGGATGGTTTGGAGGGGTTTTTTGGATGATGCTGAGACCTAGCTATATTTTCTCTAATGAAATGTTATTTGACAGTGTCAGCCAAGTACAGGCTAAAATGAATCCCAAGTTCTTTAAGTTCCTAAAGGTTCTTTTTTGCTTCTATTCTAAGGCAGTTTTCATCTAACTACTGCAACATATTACTGAAGCTAATGGTTTAGCAGGCTTCAAGGATGAATGGGATCTATCTATAGATAATAAAAGCCTTCAGAGTTAACTCTTAACTACCATTAAACAGATTTAGAAAGAATATAAAAATCTCATACTAAAGATCTTGAGTCTCTGGGTAACAAGTGCTTGAAAGAAATTCATCCTCTCAAAAGGTGGATCTGTAATTGCCTACTGCAGAATTTCTGTAGCTCTTCCCAAATCATCTAATTCTGATCATCATCAGTAATCTTGTAGCCTAGCTCAGTCACAGAGCCCATCTACTTGCTTAGACATATTTCCTTTTGCTATATTTACAGCCTGCCCATTTCCTTTGTATGCTGACTTGTATGTTCACATCTTTCATTTTCTGTGATAGCTCTCTGAAAAGCAGACTTACATTTTTCATTATTTCTAATATTACATACAACTTTAAGATTCAGGCCAGAGAAATACATGTTAAAGGAGTAATTTCCCTTGTAATCTATTAATTTCTTTCTCAAAGTAGGGCTATACTAATTATGTTATAGTTAAGAATAAAGGTAAATTTACATTTCATATACATAGCCTAATTTAAAGCTATGAAAAATTAATTATTCTGCGAATACAAGGTTCCCAGTTGGTGAATGTTAGTCCTATGATACACCTGCTAAACTCTGCAACATACCACTGTTGATCCATAATGTGACACTAAAGTTACAAACTTAATAGACAATGAACTGCCAATGAGGTTTTTTTTTTATTTTGCTAAATCTACTGGAAAGAATTAACTGGATAACAGTGTTCTAGTCCTCATTTTTAGTAGTTCAAAGAGTTAGTCCTGCCAGTTTTACTTCTGACTTCATTTTTTTCCTTACCCCAACCTTTTGATCGTTTTATTATTTGCGTCTTTGTTATGGCTTTTTTTCTTTTATCCGTCTCCTTTGGAGCAGACCGTGCACACTGTGGGAGCAGGATGTGACAGGACAGAGAGCAGCATCCCTTGCAGGAATTGTTATTGATGCTTTTCTGGTTTACGTGCCTTTGATTTTACCCTGCAGCTTGAATAAAAGAGCAGCAGCTTGCCTAGTCTCTCTCCTCTGTTGCAGAGGAGTTAATGCTGGCCATAGGTTGACATATCCTAGACAAAGAGAAGGAAAGGTGGCATTTGTGGTGGCTTCATAAATCCCTGGCAGAAGAGGAAGTAGAAGGAAACATGGGAGGAATGGGCAGTGAAGAATATCCACAGTCTGGCAGGGGGAAGAAGGCAGAAAGGACAGGTCCACAGGGATCCTGAAGTTGAGCAATAAAAAAGCAGAGTTTTAAACATGGAAAAAGAGAAGAAGACTTGAGAAGAGGGAAAACAGCAGCTCAGCCAGAGGCCTGAGCAGCCATGGCTTCAGAAACACAAGGAGGAGTATCTGGGGATGGGGCAACATGCAACTACCCTGTCCCATACTCTCAGTCTCATTGACACTGCGACCACCTTCATATACACACAAAGTGGACAAAGTCACTCTTGCAAAGCTGTTCTTTGGGAACCTTGTAATGTCAGAATTCCCTCACAGGTGAATATTAAAATTTTAGAATCATAGAATAATCATAGAATAACCAGGTTGGAAGAGACCCACCGGATCATCGAGTCCAACCATTCCTATCAAACACTAACCCATGCCCCTCAGCACCTCGTCCACCCGCGCCTTAAACACCTCCAGGGAAGGTGAATCAACCACCTCCCTGGGCAGCCTCCGCCAGTGCCCAATGACCCTTTCTGTGAAGAATTTTTTCCTAATGTCCAGCCTAAACCTCCCCTGGCGGAGCTTGAGGCCATTCCCTCTTGTCCTGTCCCCTGTCACTTGGGAGAAGAGGCCAGCCCCCTCCTCTCCACAACCTCCTTTCAGGTAGTTGTAGAGAGCAATGAGGTCTCCCCTCAGCCTCCTCTTCTCCAGGATAAACACCCCCAGCTCTCTCAGTCGCTCCTCATAAGACCTGCTCTCCAGCCCCCTCACCAGCTTTGTTGCTCTTCTCTGGACTCGCTCCAGAGCCTCAACATCCTTCTTGTGGTGAGGGGCCCAGAACTGAACACAGGATTCGAGGAGCGGTCTCACCAGTGCCGAGTACAGAGGGAGAAGAACCTCCCTGGACCTGCTGGTCACACCGTTTCTGATCCAAGCCAAGATGCCATCGACCTTCTTGGCCACCTGGGCCACTGCTGGCTCATGTTCAGTCGCTGTCAACCAACACCCCCAGGTCCCTCTCCTCCAGGCAGCTTTCTAGACAGACTTCTCCTAGTCTGCAGCACTGCACAGGGTTGTTGTGCCCCAAGTGCAGGACCCGGCATTTGGCCTTGTTAAACCTCATGCCACTGGACTCTGCCCAGTGGTCCAGCCTGTTCAGATCCCTACCCTCCAGCAGATCGACACTTCCACCCAGCTTAGTGTCGTCCGCAAACTTGCTAAGGGTGCATTCAATTTTACCCACTATCAGAAGTTTGCCAAGTGTCTCACAAAACTAATAAGCCTAAACTGCCTCTCCAAATTCAACTTCCAGAAAGCTGAACATACTGTCACAAGTCAATGTGGCCCATTTCTTAATTAAAAATGAAATGGAATAAAAACCATGGATAGCTAGCATGTCCTGGCTCTCTCTCCGGCCTTGGAGGTTTCCTCTCCCTTCCAAATCATGACATATTCCTGCCCTGCCTACTGCTGGCCACAGTACTTAGCTTGGTTGCAATTGATATTCATTATTTCCTTATTTAGCCTGAGAAATAATTAGGTTTCATATGTTCTTCTTCAGACATATCTAGAACAGAGTCACAATGTAGTCCATAAATAAAACTAATAGTTCAGTAACAGGATTGTCTGACATTCCACAAATGAAGAAAAAGGGACAAACAACCGAAAATAGATGCTTGATTATTTTTTTTTTCAAGCATAATTAATTACATGTGTAAATACATTAGCCACAACCCTGGACAAGCAATTAAACAACTAATTATAGAGAAAATGCAATTGAAAGCTCAAACAGATGACCACCTGTCTGCTAGCCATCCCAGGTGTTTCTGTGCTCTCTAGGCTGTTTATTTATGTTCACAGAACTTGGACACAACTACAAAATGCATACGCAGAAGCACAAAGAAACTCAGCCCCCCTAAAACCAGTTTTTTTAACTTTCTCCTGCCATGGCTGTCATCCCCAGAAACAGCTCTTGTACTCATTAATGTCTATATACCTCAACACACATGCTGGAATGCTACCCTTATCACTGGATCTTAAACATGTGGTCAGGTGCTCTGCTCAGTAAGTCCTAGACTAGGTTCATGTTTAATTACTTTTCTTAAAAAAGGAGGAGGGGGACTTTTACAACATTTTTTTTTCATTCTTCAAGGCAGAATTATCGGCCAGAAACACACACATCATTTTTTTAATGATTCCCAGAATTGTTTTTTACACTATTTTTATCCTTCTAGAATATAGCCTACTTAATGCCCAGAAATGCCTTTTAATCAGTCTGGACATATGCAAGGCAGTGCATATTGTCATTGGAGCATAAATGAGATTAGGTTGCTTAGAAGAAACTGTAATGTGAAATCAGTGTCTTTTGCCTGGTTTTCTTATGTCCCTAAGCCAACTTCAGAGGCAAGCCAATGTCCTACTACCTCCATGCTTAAATACCGATTTAAAATGTCAGAAGCAGCATCTTTCTCTTGGATCTCTACGCCTTTTCACCCCATTATTGAACCTTTTTCCTGGTGGAAAAAAAAAAAGGATAATCCTTTAATGAGAACATGCCATTTCTTCTGGACTACTGCAGTTCTTTTAAGATCTGCACTTTTACCTCTACTAAATACAATATTTGGTAAGGGATTTTTTTCAGTAATTTATTCCCTTGAGACACATTTACAGCAACTAAACTAATTAGACATGAGTCTAAGTAAACATGAAAATGCTAATATGCTTCCAAATGTCTGCACCTAATTAATTAAGGAGGTTTTTTTTCAATATTTAACTTTTAGGCTGCATGGAGGTCTCCCATGCGATAGGAGCACTTCATTTCCTTTCCATGTTCAATGCCATCTCAGTTGCAACAGCTCCTGTGAAGTCAGGATGGGAGAGGTTGCCCCAGTCTGTGCAGCAGAGAGGACCTGGACTGAGAAAATAAATAACAAACAAAGCGTAATTAGGAAAAAAATCCATCTTCACTTAACTGTTCATGAGGACTTCATCAAGTTAAAAGTGCAAATACAATTTTGCATGGAAAATCAGTTTTATTTTTAAAATAAATTTAGACTTTTCTAGAATTTACTATACTGTACTAGATAGTATTTGCATCTGTAAGATTGTCCTCTGGCTGCACTACCACTGCAGTGCCCTAAATACTGAAGTTTAAAATATCTGTAGTTTATTAAAGCCAACCTCCTGGTTCATAGACACATATTGTTGGTCTTCATACTCTTCTGTGCACTTAGCCTTTTATTCTTCTCACAGCTGACACCAAAACCTCTTCTCATGGGTGAAATTTGAAAATAATGTCATACATTAAATATGGACACTTTTCATTTTGCATACTAATAGGTTATTAGGAATGGGGTAAATTGCATGGCTCGTGACATCTCTTCCAATCTCACTGTCTCTCACATAATCAATGAAGCTCCACAAAAATAAGATGGCACAACCTGCTGTAACTCACCTCGTCTTAGTTTTGTTTGACTCCCTTACTTTTCGTATTTAGTAAAACACTTAACACAACAGTTTTCTTTACCAAATGACAAGAAGGTAACTTGATAGAAGACTGTTTTACTAATATAACCAAAATTTATAAGTGTAAGTGCAATTCTGATTCTGCCACTTGTAAGAAATAGCAAGTAGAACAGGAGCGTAGTCAGTCTTTCAGATTTAATAATTATCTTACCTTCTCAGTATTAATCACAGAATCACAGAATAACCAGGTTGGAAGAGACCCACCGGATCATCGAGTCCAACCATTCCTATCAAAATGAATGAATTTTGATTTTTTTTTGATTTTTGAAATTTATGAATGCAACTTGCCCATGTAGGATCCTTGATGCTAAGTAAAGCTATTTGGGCAGCAACTGTGCCAGATCCAGAGGTTATCGCTTTATTTTCTGCTGATCCCATTACCCATTTCATCACTACTGCAGGTTACAGACTTCTCCAAACTGTCAGCTAATGGCATGTGTAATTGTATCTAACCTAGTTCTGTCTAAACGAATCCAACAGCTAGAACGCTTCTAATAAGAGGAGTTATCTAACAGAGCTCACTTCAGCAAAACTGCCTTATGGAGAGACTACACATGCAGTTACACTGACAGATCAGCAAGGCTGGTAATTTCAGGGAAGGGGTGATGAGCAGAGGAGTGAAACAGCAGGAAACTTTCACACAAGTTAACTGAATCCAAAATGGCAATCTGATAGTAGTGTTACTGTGCTCTCTCACCTTTACCCTTCAGAGAGATGCACAATAAATACTGATGTCTGGTTTAACAAAACCCTCTTGAGTGAACATCAGATTTCATTAGCTGTTTTTTTCTTATGCCTCATTTTCTTTTAAGATCTCAGCATATCAGCAGAGAGAACACAATTATACAGACAGAAAGAGTTGGGCTTGTTCAGCCTAGAGAAGAGAAGGCTTTGGGGAGACCTTAGAGCAACCTTCAAGTGTTTAACGTGGGCCTACAGGAAAGCTGGGGATGGGCTCATTATTGAGGAGCATAGAGAAAGGATGGTGTATAATGGTTTTAAGCAGAAAGAGGGGAGATTTAGATGAGATATTAGGAAGAAATGTTTTCCTGTGAGAGTGGTGAGGCACTGGAACAGTTTGCCCAGAGAAGCTGTGGATGCTCCATCCCTGGAGGTGTTCAAGGCCAGGTCGGATGAACCTTTGAATGGGAGGTATCCCCATCCACAGCAGGAGGATTGGAACTGGATCAGCTTTAAGGTCCCTTCCAAGCCAAACCATCTTATAATTCTGTGATATTGTCAGTGAAATCATACGGCCAGCTGTAAGCTTTATCTTGCCAAACTTAAGGGGAAGGAGATACCTGTGGGTACGCACTGACCTTTATTTACCAGTTTTTGATGAGAAGGAAGTCGATACTGACACAGAAAAGACAGACTGAGGTGTTAACACTAAACCAGATAACTGCGCTTTCCAAAAATATGAAATAGGTTTCCACTGTGCCGAGTTACAGACTGTGTGAAGTATCCTTTTCAGTGCCAGCCTCTTACCCGCAGAAGGGCTGTTGCACCCTTGGATGTGACAAGCTCACTTGGGAGTGACAGTGGGAAATTCTTAGGAAGCAATTTCCTCCTGCTGCCTTCAGACACACACTGGCTCAGTATGAGGGTGTCAAAACTGTTGAGCACAGTTTGTAATCAGCTTTGTTCCAGAGAGCAACTCAAGGGAGCTTTTCAAGGCTCTCTTAACTGGCTTAAGGCCAAAAGTTAATCAGAATGGAAAAGCATGCCTGGGATGGCTGGACAAAGTAGAGCTTACACGTGTATAGCAGGGGAGAACTTATAAATATATTTCCATAATAACCTCCTCTACCAAAAGAATTCTTCTCTTCCTCTGCTGTGCCAGCTCAGTGCATCTACCCAGGGTTCCCTGTTCTCCTTTCATGCTTTTAGAAAGCACCTTCCCATCTCCTGAAGGTACCTGTGAGCCACCTTAAAAGCAACTTAGTAACTCCTCCTTTCATCTGATGAAAAAATTCCTGAATCATTGAAACAATTTGCACTTAGTGTCTGCTTCAAGGTTTGTTTTACCACTTTTTGAGGTAAAAACGTAATTATAAATTTTCTCTCCTCATTTCACAAGAAACCTTTCTGTTCTGGAACCTGGAAGATAACATTTACCTCAACTGATAGAGGCACTGGTGGCAATCCTGACACAGGATCAGACACGATCACTTGTGACTTCAAAAATCAGCCAGGGTTTTCCTGGGAGGCAGCTGCAGCAGGAGATCTGCCAGGGACTGTGGATACAACAAGTCAATCAAATTACCTTATCAACACTGCTTAGCGGTCTGCACTTGAGGCACAGAAAGCTTTTACCATGCCTGAGGTTTGCACCTCTTTCCAAGCGCATGAGCTCATGCCGCTTCATAATCAAAGCTTTCAGCAACCAACACTGAAATTGAGAGGGTTTTTTTAAGACTTCCCCCTCCAAGGGGGAAAGTTTTAAATGAAAGAAATGGGATTATTTGAGTAGCATCACAGACCGATTCCACTGCCTCCTGTCCCCATCCCTCAGCTCGGCAGGAAAGCCCAGCATCCAACACACGCATTCCCTCAAATTGCAAAAGCTGGTATTTTATGTCATTGTAATGAGATTTTTTTTTTAAGTGCTTTTTTATCCAGCACTTGGCATTGCAAGTTCCTGATCATCACGGAGTTGGAACAAAAAGCAGTATGTATAGGTCTGCCATAAAATAGCACTTGCTCATTGCATTTGGACTGACACTTTCATTCTTTTGGTTACTTTTTTTTTTTTTATAAAAAAGATGCTAATTGAAAGCCCTGCAGAGAAGCTGTCAAGTTAAATTTATGACAAAGGGCGCTGCTTCTGCAGGTTAGTTTTCAAATTGCCAGATGGAAATGTGACTGTCACACGTGTCACACGCATGACAGAGAAATAGCTCATTCCAGAGAACTTTTAAAAATCAGTATTCTCATAATTGATCGGAGGTTTGTGAAATGGGAAGACAAAGGTGCTTTGCTGTTTGTCAGAGCATTTATAGGTCGTGTTTCAGAAAATTACTTTCCCAGGAAAATTTCTCTTAAGGATGGCATTTAAGCGTAAGTTTAAGTGCCAATGACATTTCAGCAATATTGAAGGCTGAGTACAAATTTAAATGCTTTGTTAAGAGGGTTGATTTTCTGACAGACTTTCAAAACCCACTACTCAGGAAATATGCATTTAAATAGAGGTTCACACTTGCAATCATTGCCAGCAATAATGAAATGCTCGGATGCCAACATTTCTGAACCACAAAGTTCCAGAATTTCCTGTTAGATGAAATTTCTTCACGCTCTGCTTTCCGAAAACTTTCTCCTAATACTCATTTTAAATGAAATTAGTAGATTAATGTATTTTATAAGTTACTGGAGTTTTGCCTTTGATTTTAATAAGGCTGAGGTTAAAACAAAACAACAGTTATACAAATGAATTAAGAAGGTCTTTGCATCTTCGGAGTGATATAAGAGTGATTGAATGTACATTCATCTGACTTAAAATTACTTTGAATAGAAAGATCCGTTTTCCTTATTTTCAGGAGGAATCACCAAGTTTGAAGAACTTTAAGTAATCAAAATTAAATTTATAACAATATCCTTGTATTTTTAGATTATTTTATCATCTCTTTTTTTCTCTGCATTTCTTTAAACTTTCTGACAAAAAACGCTTCTGCTTTCAAAACCTTTATTTCTACATTTCCTCATTTCACCAACACATATGTTTTCTCCAAAGACTTTCAGAAAACTCCATTATATTCAGAACTTGAATTTAAAACCAAAAAAAAAAAAAGTTTGTAGGGAAAAGGGTAGAACAGATGGGGGAATGATATAAACCCCAACAAAATGCAAATTCTTTCAGCTGTTGCTTAAATATAATGAAAAATCTAGTATCACAAACAAGGTTTTTCTTTTCCTAATGCTTTCCTTCCTTGCCTTTGAAATATTTTTTCAATAATTCCTAATATTACTGCCATAATATCAGCCACTTGGATATGAAAAATATTGGGAGCAGTAGCATAGGTGATGCAGGTTACCAACAGTGGTGTGCATTGATTAGACTTGCTAAGAGCAGGTTTTCCCAACAGACTACTTTTGATGACCCTTTGTTTAGTCATTGTTATTTTTACCATCTATTTAAATTCCACTATTAAGAATATTTGTTCGATGTAGTCTTAGGTGTCTAATGCGGCAGCCTAAATTAAAAGATAGTCTTATCAGGCTTTTCAGCAGTGAGTGTGGAAAGACAGACTTCTTCACAGTCTGGGAGTTAGTTTCCTTTCCTTTACAGTCATACAGGCTATCTAACATCAGGAAGACAGCATGCCCATTTATTTTTTATTATTTATGGGACCTTTATTTCTTCTTCTAGTCACCAAAATGAGAGGAAGGCCTCTGAGTTCCTAGAAAGCACAGAGGAGAAGCCTCGTTTGTTGACCTGTGTGTTCATACAAAGCCAAGAGTCTGCACTGGAAGAAGGACGTATAAAAGATGGGCACAAATTTTTAATGATGTGAATTATTTCATGTGAAAGTTATTGCATCCAGGTATGAAAAAGAGCAGCCCAGGCTAGGTGGTGAATTTGGAAACCTGGAACTTCAATAAAATTACAGGATCTAGTTCTTTATTTCTCACGTGAAAGCGAGAACTGCAAGATAACAATCCTCCAATAGCAATACTGTATAGAATCATAGAATCATAGAATAACTAGGTTGGAAGAGACCCACCGGATCATCGAGTCCAACCATTCCCATCAAACACTAAACCATGTCCCTTAGCACGTCGTCCACCCGTGCCTTAAACACCTCCAGGGAAGGTGACTCAACCACCTCCCTGGGCAGCCTCTGCCAGTGCCCAATGACCCTTTCTGTGAAGAATTTTTTCCTAACGTCCAGCCTATATCTCCCCTGGCGGAGCTTGAGGCCATTCCCTCTTGTCCTGTCCCCTGTCCCTTGGGAGAAGAGGCCAGCACCCTCCTCTCTACAACCTCCTTTCAGGTAGTTGTAGAGAGCAATGAGGTCTCCCCTCAGCCTCCTCTTCTCCAGGCTAAACACCCCCAGCTCTCTCAGCCGCTCCTCATAAGACCTGCTCTCCAGCCCCCTCACCAGCTTTGTTGCTCTTCCCTGCACTCGCTCCAGAGCCTCAACATCCTTCTTGTGGTGAGGGGCCCAGAACTGAACACAGTATTCGAGGAGCGGTATCACCAGTGCCGAGTACAGAGGGAGAAGAACCTCCCTGGACCTGCTGGTCACGCCGTTTCTGATACAAGCCAAGATGCCATTGGCCTTCTTGGCCACCTGGGCCACTGCTGGCTCATATTCAGTTGGCTGTCAACCAACACCCCCAGGTCCCTCTCCTCCAGGCTCATCCAGGTACCATCCAGGCTCAAGGCCTCCCTTCTGTAGGACCTGTATTTTCCCTGGGATGTACAGTTCTGCCGAAACAACTTCAGAAAAGGTGTGTTTCAGGGCTGCTGGATCCTCAAGCGCCCCATGGTGCTGCCTGAAAACTGTTTTTAAATCCTAACTCATTGTTGGAGTGTCATAACAGTACCAATATCATTATAAATGTGCGTCAGTGGGTGACATGAACAAATGTGACTGTGCCAGAGATAGCATGGTGGGTGTCACACTGCACTCTTTCAATAGTTTACATAAGAGAAATGCTAAGGTGGGTGTCATACTGCGCACTTGATAGTTTACACAGAGAAAATCCTACAACGAATGGCAGCAACAAGAGGCTACATCATTATACCTGATGCCAGGACTATGCCTGATCTGATGGATGGGTGAGTAGGGTGATAATCTCAGCCTTGAGGACCAGAGAAGGTACTCATTTGGGAGCCTTCTCAGAACCAAAATATTCAGCGCTTTTCTCAAAGAGGAAATGATTTAGTGCATTGACTGAAATGAGGAAAAATTCCAGGTGCTGGGACAAGCGAGAAACAGAAATATGGATTAAAAGGCATAGTTATTCTAGTTATGAAACTATTGACCATACTTATTTCTATTGATTTATTATAGGTAGGATATATCTCCAGAGTATATTTATCTGTGTGTATAAATGATGAACATCAACTGAAATCAGGCTGAAAGGATCTAAAAACACTAAGAACGTGTTTATAGAGAAAGCTTCAAGCAAATATATGATGAAACCGGTATTGTCAATATTTTATAGCAGAGTAAAGTAAAACACAGATATCCAGATTTCCACTTCAGTGCTAGTAGAACTATTATACGATGTTTCCTCCCAGATGAGCCAAATCAATCTATTTATCGGAGCAAAAAATATTTGAAATTTTACAGTTTCCTTAATATTGATTCCTGCTCCCCAGCAAGCTCTAAAAAGCCCTGATTTACATCATATTCAGTTAATAGTACCTGTTTATTTATAGTCTACACCCAGAGTAGCTTATGACTTCATCCATGTATAGTCACAGAAGCCCTGATAAAATTAGATCTTTATGAAGCTCAGGTACTAATTACTGGAGACTGAGCTAGTGTAATGATGTCTTTGACAAGCAGAGTACTGCAAATAGACAGGTCTAATATGTGAAGCTTGAAAACTCAAGCTAGGGATCCCAATCACAAACTAGTCCACTGACTGAGCTGAGCCCAGCTGACGCTCACTGTTTTCACAAGGCTGTGGAATCACTCACCCTTCTCTCTTGCCACCTCCTACCCTCAAAATATGTCCACAAAGGCTTGTTGTTCCTAAGAAGTAAGAAGCATTTTTGGATGCTGCAATGATTTGGTTTGTTTAAGGGATGCATCCTTCCTGCTTGAATAATTCCGATAACTGTGCCAAACTATAGCTGCTCCACCTCCCAACAGGCAGCCCAAATGAAGGGTGCCTTTTTCTTCCTATTTACGGCCTCTGGCTGCCTTCTGACAAGCTAATCCAAACAGCTCCATTCCATCTTATATGTTTGTCATGAAATAAACATTATCAGTATCTGAAATGAAGCCACAAACAGCTGTGCTAATTATACCAAACCAGCACCTTTATTTAATCACCCTTTTTATCATTATTAACTAACTAGTAAATTGAGTATTTACACAACACATTAAAAAAATGCAGGGTAC
Source organism: Phaenicophaeus curvirostris (assembly GCF_032191515.1). NCBI lineage: Eukaryota > Metazoa > Chordata > Aves > Cuculiformes > Cuculidae > Phaenicophaeus > Phaenicophaeus curvirostris. The sequence goes on from NC_091395.1 coordinate 4,144,687, forward strand.
CCATATCTCAAAAAAATCTGTGCCTGCCTAGAAACCATTACCACCCATGGACTGTATAGCTGATAAGAAAAATGCAGCTATAGTAGCTTGATTATGTAAAGCGCCTGACAAACATTCACTCTGGAGCATTTTTTCTTTAATTTATGGAATAATTACAGCTGCTGCTGCAGCAGTTTTGCTTACAGCTTCATTACTGCATAGTATTAATTGTAATTTTATAATACGGATTAGTACATTCTCCCTTCATTTATTGACTTAAAATATTTTCATTTCATATGAAAATTCTCGCCTCATGTCAGTTTACTCCAGTAATTCTCAGATCTGCTACGTTTCTAGTAAGTAAATACGCAATTTCCAATATGTGAGTTCATTTTGCACATTTTGGTGAGCTTCTATGAGAACCAAAAGCACTGGATCTTGCAGAATACATCCTTTAAAGTAATTTTCATAATAGCTTTGTGATTAAGCACTGCTTTTGTCTGTAAAAGTCACCGAAGACTTTCAATACCTTTGACACAAAGAGTTCCTGCTATTGAAGGTATTGACTAAACACATAATAACCGTACTTGGTTGCTATGGCAGGAAAACCTAAACTCCTGGGTATAAAGGAGTTGGCATGGCAAAATGGTGGGAGTTAAATGGGAAATGAAAGCTATCTCAGCCAGTAAGAATCTGCAGAACTTAAAGGAGCAGGTACTTATGTAGTAAATGGCAGGACTATTCAATTACTCTAGGGTATGTATGAAAGAAACAGCAGCTGTTCTGAAGCAGATACAAGCTAATGTTTGATCACTAAGGTTTAGGGGAAAACAGCTCATTCAATACATTAAACCATTTACTACAGTCCTCCTGGATTTTTCCTGGTACATCACATGAAACAAGTCATTTAAGATCATTATAACAGATGCTATGCTGAAACCTGTACCTCTGTGGTCAGACTCACCATGGTAGTTTCTATTCATGTAATTCCTCAAAACAGAGATATTGGAGAAATGTGATAGAAATAAAGGAAAATAGTGTTTTTCCCCAAGAAGACAAGAGTCATATGAAACCAAAGGGATTTGAACAGCGTTCCTGACAAAGGTTGCTATCAACTTCTAATAACCAAAACCAAAACCACAAATGGTTGATGATGGTAGAGAAACGTGGCCACAACCTTCTTCAATAGCATCTTGTTCCTGTGTACACTACAGAAATATCCTTCTCATTTTCATGTAGAGAGATAACACTATTAGTCTCATTAGCATGAAGACAAAACAAAACAACAGAAAAAGATGCAAAAAGTTGCAGTATTTATCAGTTTGCTACATTCGAGTAATTTTCTTACCAGCCAATGCCCTCACACTAGTCGTCTCCGTTGAAAAACCTGCAGTTTTCTATAGGGCATTGATCCACGGATATTATGAGCAATTGAAGAATGCCAGCTCAGAGTAGCAGCACCTTTTGAAAATTAAAAAGAAAACAAGTCAGGCTCAAGAAACAAGAACAACGCATTTATTCTGTTTTTCTTTAAACATAATCATTTTGATATTCAGGATGGAAAAAGATATGGTCTGAACGTATAAACCATCTAGGTCAAAATTTTACTCCAAATAGTTTAAGTTATTAACAAGAACAAGATATTAAACCTCTCATCTTCACTGCTAACCCTTGCTTCTTTTCTTTTTCCTTTGTTTTGACACACAAGATAATGAGCAAAATTAATTTCATTTTTGCTATCAGAGCTAGTGAGTTTTTTTATCATATTCATATGATAAACAATAGAACCTACAAGCATCATACTTGAATACATTCAAAAAATGTATCAATTAAGAGTGACATATTTTAATCTAGGAAGCATTGAATTGATGTTGAATTTCATACATTATTCTATGAAAGGCTTTATCAGACCAGAAGCGTTAGAGTAAATTTGGCTTAGTATTATCAAAACATGCACACTATTAAAGAAATTCCTCCTCCAGTAATCCAACAATGGTACCTCATTGCTCCCTAGGAGAAAACCACAACTGAGCTTTCTATGTATCACTGACACTATATCAACTTCTTTGCCTAATCCAGTTCTTAAAAAAAAACCTTTTAAATCATATTTATACCCTACATAGTTAAATTTCTTTCCCAGGTTTCTTACCAATTTTCTAAGGTCCTATTACTATAATTTTGAAAAACAGGTCACAATTCTTTTCCTTCACCAGATGTCTTTTATCACTGTATGGATCCTAACAGAAAAATACCGTATGGCAGCTGAACAGTTTTCCAGTCTTTAAAATGATGAATTTCTTCCTGTAGAAACTTTTTACTTATACCTGCTCAGTGCTGTAATACTGTTTGGCCTCAAAGCTGACGTCCTTTTGGTAGGTTCATCTTTTGTTCGAGTCATACTGAGGAAGACGCTGAATACATTTTGCCTTTTATCCCACCCAAGTTTAAGATGTTCAAATACAACTACTCAAATTATTTCCAATAGCTATTGTCAGTATGAATTTTCTAATGAAAATGATCAATTGTTCCTTTCATAAGTACATAAATGAACCTTTATGAAAAATAGTTGCAAATACAATCACAGAATTGTCTGGGTTGAAAGGGACCTTAAAGATCATCCAGGGCCAACCCCCCTGCAACAAGCAGGGACACCTCACAGGTTCCTCAAAGTCTCATCCAATCTGATTGCTATCAGCTCTAGTTAGAGATTTGGCAAAAGTAATTGTAAAATTTGTTAACTGGTATAGATATCCAGGAAGAAATATGATCTTATGTACACCTTCCCACACAAAGCTGCCTAGTATTCTTATCTCTAGCTGAAAGAATCAGAGTAGATACAGGACTAAGACTTTGAGACACTGACTGCTCCTAAAACAAAAGTACTTACAGCTCCAGGTTGGTCCTTTTCAGAAAAAAATCGGATGGGTTCACAGAGGTGTATAAATCCCCGCTGGTCATTGCCATGGGTAGACAAGAGTCTTGAAGGTGCTGATCTCCAATACAATGACCGGCTCGAGCTCACTGTAACTCTTTCAAATCATTATAACATGCAGAAGGAAATGAGAATTAACTTGGGGAACTCTCCTAGTACTCTAAACATTAGTTATGAACTAATAAGAAAAATGTCTTTACAAGACTTAAAAATTATGCTCACACTAACATTATGCTTAGATTTCTTTCTGTTATATTTTGCGTAACAGTGATCGCTAATTATAATTTCTGAAAAACTAGATAAACATCATGAAAGAAGGCAATTAAAACAAGTAACCCAAAGTGGCATAACTCTTGGAATGTTTATAGAATTTGAAAGTAGTATTCATTCTTAACATCCCAACTTGCTTTTATTTTTAGCATAAATGTAGCTTAGCTGACCTAACCAGAACAACTCATTATGCAAGACTTGGACTTAACTGTCTTCAGGGCCAACATAACCTGATTACACATAATTACTCCACCATTATATTCATTGAAGTTCCAGCATATAACATATTTCAAATGTAATTAAAATTACCTCAAAAATTAAAATTACCTATAAATTTATTTTTAAAACCCACCATCTTTCTTAAAGATGTTTCAAATTACGACACAGTACAACCCAAATGAAAAATACAATAAATTGTCCTTACAATCAAGCAGGTCTTAATTTTCCCTCAGTTTTAAAGTCTCCCTCTACAGTTCTGTGCTCCAGAAGTGACCCTGGAATGTGGAAATCTCAATTCATATCTCTCCTCCAGTGGGACTTTGGGCTAATAACTTTGTATCTCTGTGTCTGAAGTCCATTCTGTGAACAGAAGGTAAATATGCTTAGCAGGAACTGTTATGCTCTCAACTGGTAGGATACTTCATGCACATTTTCATGAGAGGCTTCCATGATGTGAGGATGATTATGATGATGATGATGATGATAATGGAAATAATGGATTTTAATGCATTTCATTTCACTAATTTGAATTTCATAGAGTCCAGTTTGATGGCTTTATTTCATAGAATCATAGAATGCTTTGGGTGGAAAGGGACCTTAACAAATCATCTAGTCCACCCATCCTGTGGGAGCAGAGACATCTTTAACGACCAGTAGACTAGATTTATTTATCTTCACATTGTTTCTTAGTACTTGCAATACAGCATGAATTGAGAATTTAATTTATAATTTAGTTAATATTCCCTTTACTTTTTCACAGGATTGTTAAGACTAAATCTAGTGGCTGATGTTGAGGTACTGGAATGCGTCTGCTTCCTGAATAAAGAATTGTCTTTTAGTTATATTCCTTTGCTTGTTTAATTTGTTATCTTTCTATGTTTACATTTCAACTTATTGTAAAATTACAGTACACTTACAATATTTTCTACAGAAAAAAATAATGTCATGCAATTCACATTGCCAAGACACAAGTGAGGATAATCTAAGTATGTCCTCAAACTGCTAGTATCCGCTGTTTCCTAATTTTTGAGACAATGACTTTTGATATGTGTTTATTAAAATCCATTTGGGTAATGTATATACTCTTGTACATAAAGACATGCTTTTTCTCAATTATCTTAATATGTGTTATACAACTGTAACTATGTCTACAGGGAAAATATATTACTAAAGCTGTTATTTAATAATTAATCAGATTCTAATCACATTTTTTGCATTTCCAGCCAGCTCAAGCACTTAGCTATTTCAATATTTACATTTTTATACGGAAAGTCCCAGCAGAAGAAAAATGTTGAAAATGCATACAGACACAAGCCCTTTATTTCTCAACATTCTACTTAATAATTCTTTGTACATGCTTTAGTTTTGCACTGCATAAAATCTGTCAGTTTGGGTAAGTGTCTTCAAGAGCATATATATGGCTGAGAACATAAAACTCTCATTTTCAAAACCTGCCTAGATGTCTTTTAATTTCAGAGTGCAATTTGCATTTGCCATTTTAAATGACAACTCCTATTTTTAGGCCTCCAACGTGCCTTAAATCATTTTAACCTCACTACCTCTGTATATTATTCTTTCCTCCTGTTCTTTCTGTCTTTGCCATAAGTTTTAAAGTCTGCTATTTCTCTGAATTCATTAGACATGGCTTCTCCAGATAGCTACCTGCACTCTTACCATTAAATGAGTACTTGATTATCCTGGTGCTCTGCCTTACTGAAAATAGGCAGAGTTAGTGTAGTGGAACAGAAGGAGATCAATAAAACATCTATCTGTTAGGAGTACCTCATGTACTGTGCATATACGCTGTACATAAAGCAGCACTGTAAAAGACAAAAATAACCTTCAAATTGTCTCAAATAGACATTAATCACTTTGCTTTATATAATCATTTTCACTTGATATGAGACAAGCCAATACCTCTGCCAAGCACGCAGCCAAGAAACAGAGAAAGATGGATGCACATTATAAATATTAATTAACAAATTTTTAGGCTATAAACTCACTTTGTATCCTTCTCTAACTGAAAGATTAATTCTCGAACTTAATAACTGTATGTACCTTATCCCCAAACAGTTCTCCTTCCAGCTGGCTGATTTCTCACCTCGTGATATCTCTTCCCAACCTTCTTCCTGCAAGACACCAAGCTGAGTCTCATCCAAAATGATTCTGCTATGTGCCCATAATTGTAGCGGTACTTCAGAACATTTTTGAAAGTCCCTTGAAACAGCTAATGAATCTTGTCTTAATTTTTTTTTTGCCTGAAAACTTCAGCAGCATGCAAAATTATTTGATGAAATCAGGATCCCGGTGAAAAACACATGTTGTGTCTGGAGTTGACCTTTGTGGTGAATAAATTACATACAAAACAGCCATTCTTCCAAGGCTTGTGGCATTACTCTGCTGCTAGGATATGCCCCTGTGAATTCGGCTTTTTGCACAGTAGAAATGAGAAGGCAACATTATGCTCCTCCTCAAGGCAAAGTGATCAACTCCTCCGGGAGGGTTCAGGCTGGCAGAGGGGAGACAACATGTTCTTGAATTAGGAAAGAAGCAAGGAGGAAGGAATATTATTTTTAGTCTAAACAGCTTCCAAGTCTTTGGTAGAAGAAGGCATATGTAAGATGACTAAACTGAAGCTAAATTGCTGATTTCTACATGCAGACTTTTTTATTCTGTGATGATTCCAAATGGATTTTTGAGATAGTTTAGTAGAAACAAACTGTTCTTTGGGAAAGTTCTCTAAAACAATACACACAATGGGTTTGACCATGAACAGCAAGAATACATTAATTTTTTTTTCTCATTTTCAATGTGGTTTTTCCTTCTGCTTTGTATCTTTCTGTTTACTTGTTCATTTATGCATTATGAATTCACATATTTTAGCCTGAATCTGAACTCTCCAAAGGCTGTCCAGAAGATCACAAGAAAGTGACTTCTAAGATTTCTTTCTCCAAATGACAAAAAACTTAATGATTTCCATTCCCAAACCATAACATCATTTGAGAACAACTTTGTTTTCAAACTATAGAATCTTTTCTTCCTAAAGATGTGAGATCATGATAAGAATCACCTAAAATTGCATGGTACCTCTTCTGTTTAGAATGGATTTGGTTGTACATTTTACCTTTGCATCTCAGGACCTTGGGAAAGTAACAAATAAGTCCCCTGAATCTTGTAATAAGGGAATTTAATATATCTGCATAGGTAAATTATAAAGGATATGTCATCACGTGTTTCAAATGAATCTTTTCTCTCTCCCGTGAAGCTCTGATACACAGAAAATATACAAGTGTGAACTCCAGAAATGCATAATGAAAAGAATTGAAGGCTGGCTTTGCCCTAAATGAATATCAGAGGCAGAATTATCATCTGCCTCAGCAAAGTAAGCTTGTGTGTGCTCTTCTTATCCTCCTCCAGAAGTGTTCTCCTGGTTTAGTACCTTCCATATTTCATTTCTCAGGTTTTCTACCTCTAGCCTTGGTTGTAAGCCTGCACAGAGTGTGATGCTTCAGCTGATGTTACAAAATGCTGCAAGCAGCTGACGTCCTCTACATGCACGTACATTTGAAGAGTGCTGAAAGATAACATGTCTGGAAAAAAGTATTTTTGTATCTCATCACATAGACCTGAAATCTCACAGAGTTTTACCTAGCACATTAGATAACGTTTGTAAAATTTAGAGGGACAGTTGTTTCTCAATAACAAACTTGTTTTAGAGTTTCTCCGTAAGATCAAATACACATCTCTCTCATGTTCAGATTGCAAGTAGGTAGGAGACTTCCAGAACCTCATCACATTTGGAAGCACGCTGAAAACAAATGATTTTTAATATCCAAAATCAGCTCTAGTTTGAAGGTCACTGACCACATTTATCACTTCTAAAAGGCCTTCCCAGATTCCATAAAATAGGAGCATTTCTAGATGCTTTCTGAGAAGAATACAATAAATTAACACAAATCAGCACTTTCCCAGATGATTTATCATAGCACTTAAAATATTTCAGCAAGTTTCCCTTTTCCCACATAAGGCAAAAGAGTGGAATAGAATTGGGATGAATAATATGAGCGTATGCCGAAAAGAAAATAAATGTTTTTTGGTGAGTTTTTACTAAGAAGCAAACATTTCACTTAACTCATAACTGAGGAAAGTCACTGAAGTGTGCTATTAATCATCTCCTCCTAGTAAGGTTACTCTCCTGAAGTACTGCCTCAGGACCACAAAGCCCATAGACAAAACACTGGAAGTACAAAAGAACTGCTGTAAATGGAGTGTTCAAAGAGACAGATTGCACTTGATAGCTAAATTTGAAAGCTCACTTATATCCTGTAAACATATGCGTGTTCAAGTGTAATAGAGAGATCTCTTCAAATAAGGCTGTGTGTATAAAACAATAATTTCAAAGCACAGCACTCTAATACACTTTGTGAAGTCAAAGCTAAGAAGTTATAAAGAGACTGAAACTTCCTACTCTACATCCCAGAAGCCCACGGGAATAAGATGTATTCAGTTTATCTTCTTAAGAAATGTTATTAAACCAATCAATCCAGGATGCAAGACTTACATGAATCAAAAACAAGCTTTGTTTCTAAATGCTGTTAAACCCTAAACGTCCTTTAAATTAACTTCTAAATCACAAAAACCCACTATCTTGGACCTAGTCCCCAGAGCAAAGCTTTATAAAAGAAGACTTAAGGTAGTTATCAATTAAGTAAAACTTGCACAAAAGGAGAAATAAATGGTAACCGACACCAGCCACTTTCTTTACAACAAATTTTTTCTCAGTGAAGCATGACAAGATGCATCAAAAATTTCCAGCACATTGACTAACTGAAAGGCCACTGCACCCACCAAATGTTTCCTAGTAGAATCTAGTTTTATTCTGTTTTTCTGAGTTTTTAGAAAGAATCATAGTCTTCAGAGACAACATGCTACAAAGGTACATGAAAGTAGTAGGGCTACAATAAATCCATAAGAAAAATTTTGCTCTGGAAGAGCACTAAGTAGTAGGACATGAAAGACACACAGCTTATCAGATGCTGCACAAAGCTTCAATTATTTAGACCAGATGAAATAATCTAAAAAATGGATTAGATGAGAAGTTATAAAACCAGGGATAATACAGATGCAGGACAATATATAAGTCATCTAAAGAAATAATCTTCACTAGATGATATATAATTGGGATATAACACTCCTTATACTACAGCCCTTTATGTAAGGTAGTGCAATTATGCAATGGCCCAGTCTCAAAGCCCAGCTCCAAGCCTTATGCTACTGCGACAGACAAGATGATCTTATTGATTAGATACCTAGTTATGCCATAAAGGTGCTTTGCTATATAGAACAATTTAAAAAAAAATCCTATTTCTCTGTGGGAAAAAGTATCTATTTAGCATGTTTTAACTTAAATAACATGAGCAATTTAAGAAAAATTAAGTAATATGCCTAATAAAATCAGAAAATGCAATTTGAAGCTGCAGTGAGCTGAATAAAGTATGGAATAGGAGCTTGCATTTTTTATTAGAGTTCATTAATCTAGTTAATGACTTATTGAATATCTTTGAATCTCTGTGCATGATAAAAATTGATCCCAGTGGCTACATTGTTATATGCTTAAGCAACCTCTTTCCACAGCTGCATTTAACTGACAGGGTATTTCTTCAGTCCATTCCAGGCTACATTGCAGGGAACACTGCAGCAGAAGTGATTTATGGCTGGAAAGTATTTGAAAGTTTTAACATTGTTCTGAACTGAACATCAATATTTACTTCCCCCCCTACATGGATAAGGGGAGGACACAGATAAGCAACAATAGAATAACTAACCTATAAATACAAGCTATTAGCTTTGCTATCCTGAGTTTGGTTGGAATTGTGTTTTAGATGTAGAATATTTAAATAAATTTCACATATTACAAGAGAATTTCTGTCCAAAGGTAAAAAGTTTAAACACACACCGTAACTCAGTAAGCGTGTCCAGCAATGCAGAAGGAATCTTCAATTATTTCCTTGCAAAAGAAAGGTTTGATTCAAAGTGCTGCCTTGGCCTGATTGTGGCTTTGCGCCTCCCCTAGTAAAACTACCTTATACAGCCTCAAAAACAGACCTGCATGTGTACATTAAGCACAAATCCAAAGGATGCCACCTGGGATAAATTAACAACCCTTCTGTGATAAAGCTTTATGACAAGCTAAGCCATACCGGTTTACAGCATCTCAAACACGCTGTTTCAAGTGAAGTACTCCCAGGTTCCAAAAAAAAACATGCTGAAAGAAATGCCAATTTAATGTGTTTGTGCATTTTGTGCAGACAGTGGTAAAGTATTTGATGTGCTGTAATATAAAAAGGAGAAGGGTCACATTATAGTCCATATTCTCATTTATTATGGACACAAAATATAATCCAACACTAAATATGAGCTTGAAAGAAGCAATGCCCACAATATAAACACAAATCCTGGAGGGAAGCCTGTATGATGTAGCCAGCATTGCATATTAATATAAACTACTCAGAAAAAAAGACCGATACAATAAACCTAATTTTAAATGAAGGAGAAAAAGCTGACATAAGATTGCTGGCATTAAAATGTTTTTGTTATCCAACCTGTCATATACACATTTGTTTCTTGGATGAATAGTGGAAGTGAATATAGCTCTACACCTATAATTATTTGTTTAAATAAAATTCACAGATATTTAGGGACAACCGGGATCCCACTAAATACAAATGAGGGCACATAGTACACATTAAAATGCGTTATTTCAAGCCTTATTTCTAAGTGAAAAAGAAGTAATTGACAGTATCATTAAATATTATTATCAACTCACAATATTACAAGAAGCAAAAAGGAAGACAACTTTCCCCTAAAAAAGGGTTGTGTTTATAGTAAGGAGAAACCCAGACTACTTCAGATAATATATTGCTACAGGATCACTATTAACTCTACCATAAAGCATTTAACACCAGTTAGATAAATAGCACTAGATAATTAGATAAATTAGATAAATAGCAGTGCTGTTTTACTTCAAAAAAATGTGTAATTGTTACAACTGGAAGCTACATCTCATGAAATGCAATTCTTCTACTAAGCAAGGCATTAGTCTTGATAGTTTTGTGATACCAAATATCAAGTATATTTTTATGCAAAGTCTTTGGATTTCTCTAAATACTCCAAGCTGATTCCCATTCCATTATTGAGCAAAGTCTTCTTTGAACCCATGGACTTTTCCCAGACGTATATTACTGAAAATGAAACAAGAAACCGTCTCCATCTAATTTCTCTCCCAAATCCATTTATCATTCATACTCTCATTTATCATGTTCCTAGGGCACTTAAGAATTAAATAAATAATAGCAATTAATAATTAAAATGTCTAGGTAGATTTAATAGGAAATTAACTTCTTTATCTCAGAGCTTTCTACATCACTACTGTATTTTTTGCCGGGGCTCTTTTTTTGCTCATGAAAGTCAAGAATCCTGACAAAATGTTGGAGCCAGTGCTATATTTGCTAAAGCAGTTCACCGGAAAGAACACCATGCCAATTTGTTTGTGGGTGACCCAACCAGAAAAAATAAATATACTCATTTATTTTAGGGCTATAGGAATAAATAAAATATCTGCAAGAGCAGCCTAAGTAGATACGATGGACCAGGCAAAAGCTGCACACTTCTTAGAATTGTTTGAGAGCAAGGATTCACATTTCACTAACCACATTTTATGTTCTTGAGATTAATCCTGTTACTCTTTGGCTGGAATCCTGATGCTGCTCCCATTTAGTGGACAGGTATCCCCAAAAGCTTATCTTCTTATAAACATCTAATCAACAACCTGTTTTGCCTTGAAAAAAAAAAAAAAAAGAGTACTTTCACAGTGTTAAGTGTTTTTGCGTTCATAGTTGAAATATTTAACTTGAGTAACGTGGCCATTAGAAACACAAGTTCGAATGGGAAGCATTTTACTAATGTCTATCAAGCAAGAATACTAATCATCCACTACAAGAATTGGAGTAGGATGTTTTAATATCCCAGTTCTTGCCAGGTAAGCAATTCCTGTTACTAAGATGTGAAAAACATTCTTTGCACTCATATTAGAGGTGCTTTAATATACTTCCCAGTATCTGGAAGCTGTGCCCAGTATCATCCACATCGTATTTTCACCGTTACACTTTCATTTAAGTCAAGTGACTTATTCTTCTTCTAATTGGTAAGAAGGAGAACAATTGATCCAGAAAGCAGTTCTCTACCAAACTAAAGTAACATTCCTGAGCATGAATTTTTTATTATTCCTTTGATATCTTCAACACTTAGATAAAAATTTTAGCATTCACAATAAAACTACAAGTATTGTCTTCATATTGTTGTACCTGTGTAAAAAGAATAGGTTAAATCTCTCAAGCTGCCCAGTCTTTTTTCTCTCTTCTGTATAAACTTTGTTCTATTGATGAATTAAGTAGGGTAAAAAAAACTCTCTGAGAGATACTATTCCATTTTATCAGGATCATCACCAAGGTACACAATGAACAGAACAACCAGGTTTCAGGATTCTCTACAGCTGCAAATAAAATTATATTTCCACTTACTGACACAATTAAATTCAAACAAATGCTAGGTTTTTTACTAGAGTATTTCACTGATGGGTTTTCACACCACAGTGATAGCTAAGGCCCGCCTGGAATATATGCCCTTTTCCAAAACGACTGTTTTTTATGAATAGTAAGAAAAAGAAAAATAATATAAACAAGGACCTGAAAAAAAAAATGCACTGCAATCATCAGATATGATCCTAGTGCACTGAAGGGAAAGGTATGAAAGTTTATCAGCTGTTTTGGATCATTGATCACTCTGAGATTGTTTATTTTTTTATATGTTCTGTAATCTTTCCTGACAAACTCTCAGATCCTACTTATTGCCTTAATAAAGAGATGTGATCTTCACTTAAGGTCACACATCACTGTAATTCCAGGAAAACTTGAACGTGAAGGAAAAGAACCTCCATTGATCCAACACAAAGATTTTGGAATATCACATCATTGACATGAATTTATGTGAAAACTTTAGCATTGCTCTCAAATAAATAAAGTTAAAACCGTGCTGCAGTATAAACTATATGAAAACAGAGAGACTCTAATGTCAAATTCTGTGTCGAGAGTCATCTGCTCCAACAGTGATAACTCATTGTGGATAAGGCTGCAGGTGACTCCATGTATGGGGAAACCATCATAAGCGCTCTGCCAACTTCAGCAACAAGCCATTGCCTTCATCATCCTTGTTAGTGCCTGCAAATCAGCAACAATTCCATTTTATTTCTATTCTATTTGGGAAGAATTTTTTCCTGTGAGGGTGGTGAGGCCCTGGCACAGGTTGTCCAGAGAAGTCAGGAAAGCCCCATCCCTGGAGGTGTTCAAGGCCAGGTTGGATGGGGCTTGGAGCCCCTGATCCAGTGGGAGATGTCCTTGCCCATCGCAGGGGATTTCAACTGGATGATCCTTAAGGTCCCTTCCAACCCAAATCATTCTATGATCGCGTGATTCTATGAACAAAGTCAGCATGAATGGCAAAAAAAATTCTAAAGTCAGAAAGGTCATTCCATGTTTCAGTCAGAAACCTCTATGACTTTTACCTAGGCAGGACCAGAAAAATCCTTGGTATTCCTGGCCAAACCACTACATTGCCGTTCACCCTAACTTCCATCCTTTCTTTCTTGCAAATACCCAAACATAATAAAAATTTCATGATTTTGTTTGCTACATCTGCTTTTACAATTTAGGTTTACTTTGACAGGAATAAGAGTATTCTGAGATAAAAAATTATATTTTCTTCTGAAAGATGTCCTACAGTTCCCAAAGTCAACATGCTTACCCTTGTTTTGATATATGAGCTTAAGCTCTCACTGCTTTTTATTTTAACCTCTTGGGCTGTCTTTTAGCTGCTATGAATTTATTTCATCAACTTTATCTAAATAATCATAATGTTTAACTAATGGTCTAACAAATAACATTCTGCTCCTTGGATGAGGATTTGAAATGCCAGCTATGTGTGTCTAATTGGGATTTATTTTTAAAAATCAATCAAATCACTGAGACAATAGAACTCACCATTGAGTTAATGGGATTTACTCATGTCTAACTGTGGTTACAACAGAGGCACTTGTTTTTATGCTATTCTCCCACTATGCTATTTTTTTTGATGCAGTTCACCCAGGGACGGTGGAGATATAAGAGGATTCTGACCGTCCTAATTGTATTCTAGCCAGGAAGAGCAGAAAACTGATTACATTTATAGCGATGCTACAGATGACTTTTCTCTTAGTGCAGGAAGATGTGACACATCTGACTTCTCTGGGATAACCTTCACCTCAAAGGAGCACTTCAGCTTTGTCAAAGCCAGGGGTGTAAAGTAAGTCTCTTAGATCTACATAGAAACAGATCTCTGAATGCAAGTGAGACATGCAACTGTTGTAGATCTGCTGGTGCCCACAAGCCAGTGGAAAGAAAAGGGGAGGGAGAAAAACATACAGATTCAAGATCTGTTGAAAGTTATTATTGTTCATCATGTTTTAGTACAGTGATGAGCATTGGTTGATTTTGTTTATGAATAATTTGAAAGACTTTCTCAGCAATGACTCAATACATGCCCCAGAGACGTTACACAGACTGGTAAAACCTTCAGGGCTCTGAAAAATTTAAGAAAAAGGGGTTTTTTTGTTTGTTTGTTTTAAAAAGCCCAGAAAATACAGAAATAGATTTCATATAACGGTAGTTGCACCAAATGAATTCATAACATGAAGGAAAGTAGAGTGAACTTTGCATACACATACAACAGATATTGAAACCAATTGAATGATCGATGGCTAAAGATCACTTAGTCAGAGGTTTGGCCATAAGCCAAGAGCATGTTTGTTCTATCAATAACAAAAAAGAAGTTCTAAATCAATTGTGACTGCTCACAATGAAAATTGAATTCAGTTTTGTCCACCAAATCAGGAACTAAATTCTGATTTCCATGTCTGCATGAGCTTTTCCTACTACAGTCATTTTACAGTAACCTATGAGCATATAGTTGTCAAAAGAGAAAAGATACAGAGATGGGGAATAAATTGATTAGAACAGACCTGCAAGAGGCTGACATAGGAAGAACCAACTGAAAGAGGGTGGGAACATTTCCAAAGGTGAACTACATGAAGTAATGCAAATCTAACAGAATGTTTATTTTCCACAGTGTTTTCTGTCTTCAGGCAATTATTAGCAATGCTTGGCAACGCTTCCAAAAGAAGCAGACATTTAGAGAATGAAAATACCAGCTAGTACTCCAGTGGGCAATGAGACAGTTGCAAGCAATCCCAATCTCTATGTGTCAAGGCACTAACTCATTATTCGCTGGGGTGGAAACAAAATTCATGCCTCTTTTCCACCAACTTCGCAGTATTTTCCTAACAGATCAGGGACTAGAGGAACTTTTATTTTCTTTCTTCTGAAATGTTAGACAGGAATGACTGTCCTCAAATGGATTAAAAACATTCCTCATGTATTTCATAGGCAGAGGGAATGGATGTTGGTCCAGCTTTGATATACCTGGAGAGGCAAATTCTCTGTTCCCCACTTCCCTTGATGGCAGAGGAGCCAAGTGAGCTAGCTTCTATTTCATGTTTTCACCTTCTGAAATATTCCTTCCCATTCAGATGGAAGTCTTTAAAAGTTCTTAATGTTCTATATGACCTACAAGTAGAACTGTTTCAGATTTCTCATCACTGAAAGTAAAATGAGGCCAAGGGAAAAGCACAAAGTCTCTGAGGCAGCGAAGAAAACTGAAAACATTGTTTTACATCATTATTTTTAGGAAATTTTCCTCATATTCGGAGGCTTCACAACAGCTTTGTTGTGTTATTCCATAAGAAATGCTTATTTTTTACCAAGCTGAAAGTTTCCTGTGTGATGAGTAAATAAAAACATTGAAATAATCCCTAACAGTAAAAATACTGAGATACTTTATACAGGTTAACACTTCTTGTCAATTTGATTTATGTGTCTATTTTTTTAGTCATTTACATGTAATATTAAAAAAAAAAAAAAAAAGATAAACAGGAGATATCCCATGCACGCTGCTGAAGAAAAACCATTGCCTGTAACTGGTTTTGCAAGAATGTCCAGTGTGGTTCCTTAATCAGAAACCATTTAACAGCAACACACCAAAATAAACTGATACCATGCTTCCACAATCCTAGTTTTTCATCTTTAGTAAAGATTCCTCTAGAATTAATACAATACTTTTCATAGCCATATAATAGAAGCATATTTTTTCTTAATAAATATATGAATTAATAAAGAAGTAGAAAAAGAAATCTTTGAATCACAATGTAAGTAGGTTTTCAATTAAAAAGTAGCTATAAAAGCAAAGACAAGTTTTGCCCCACTACATTACAATCTCTCAAATCATTCTGATCCATAAATTTTATAATCAATTTGCCAGAGCTTTTTTTCCACAAGCTGATTCCATCATTGATCCAATATATGAAGTAATTTACATTAATAACCACAATGTTATACAGATTATTTATTTTGTAATGAAAGCAGAAAACTAAAAAACCTTGGCAGAAATTTATATTAAAGGGTTTCTAAAGCATCAGGTTTAAATAGCTGTACAATAGTTGAACTGTACCTATTTGGTAATACAAATCTAATGGCTTCAGAGAGATTCTAATATTCTTTAAGACACGCCAGGACTAGGAAATATAATCATAAGTGTTCTTTTCAGCCCCTATATAATAAGGAATTGTGAGGATACTTCTCTTAACTGGTAGGAGGGGGAAAAAAAAGAGAATAACAAAAGCCACTACTTCCTTCTGCTGACTTTTTATGTCCTAAGAGGGAAGAGGTGACAAGGAAACCCTGTTTCAGGTGGAATGAGGGACTGTGGAAGCCCTTTCAACACACTGACTGAACTACACGTAATTCTGTGTTTCATTGCCACTGATTATTGACTAGCATGTTTTATTGCTAATTATTATTACATTCTCAATATTATTGTTTCATTGCCACTGATTAAAACACTGAAACTATCACAATTCAGCTTAAAAGATTAAAATTGAAGAAACTTCCACAGCTTTCTCCCATCTCCGGTCACCTCCAGCTGCCTTCCGCATCCTTTACTGGTTTGAGGAACAAAAGGCAGCAGAGAAGCACCAGATGAAGGGGCTGGCAAGTGTCACTTGGGATAGATGGGCTTTGAATTGTACCCTGGTTCCTCTCAGTGAGACTGTTATTCTGCCTCTCCCTTCACATCTCCATCACTGATTTTCATGAAATGCACAGGAAAGCTGTCTCTCTTAACTTGGTTAAAGTTATCTGGTAAGTTAAAGAGAAGGAGGGAGAGAAAGGGTTTCTGTTACAAACTAGAAAGAGCAGAGTCTTATAAGCATCACCTCCTTGAGGAAGGAGGGCTGGAACATGAGTAACAGATGGTGAGTAAAGTCTTTTTTAGTGAGACTGACTCTAACATACTAGAAGCACCAGTTTCCAAACCTCTTGGGAGAACGGGGTCTTTCCTGGAGGTGCCCAGCATGCAGAGTCTGTACTGCCATCATGCGGAGGATGTTCCTTCATCTTTTCACACTTGCTGAATATTTTTCCTGTGTACATCCCTTACAGGGTGACTCTGTTCCAAGCCACGTGATTCCCCATTACTATCTCTCCTTTTAAACTATAAGAAATATTCTTTACTCTGAATATGCCTGTTTCATGGACTCAGGCTCTATTAAAATCTAATAGCTGGGTACAAGTTAAAAAGAAAAGAAAAAAGCACAATATGAAAACACCAGGGGAAATTTGCAAGATAAAGGAAACAAATAAAGAACAAGATCTTTAAAAAAGGGGTAAAGAGCATGAACTAATTAAGAATCTAAGGATTATGTTAGCCTAAGAACATCTGTTTTCATATTTCCCTCTGATGAGATCGAATGAGAAGGCTTGCGTTCTTTAGCTTTGAAGTTGTTTGATTATCTAAGAAGTTCAGTGCACAGATTTTGATAGGGATTACAGACATTGTAGTAACAGAGGGACCCCTGGGCCTCTTGTATCCACTCTTCTTAGTTTCTTTATTTCTGCTTGACTTGTATCTATACATACAGCATTCTCTATTTCATTCACCGTGCATGCTCTTACTTCATATTCTAAGAACATTAACTGTTCCATCCCTCATCTGTTTTCTTAACAAAACAGACAAGGATGTTTTAATTATTCTTTCCCATATATTGTGATACAGTGCCAGTCAGTAACCTAAAAATCATGCGAAGCCCTTACCCATTTCTTGAATTCCTCTGCATTTGCTATTCCCCTAATTTAATTGCTCCTTTTCTAATACTGTCTTTCACATTGTGTTTATACAGCTCAAGTGTGATCCCATGGTTCTAAAAATTAAGAAACCATCTGTAACACTGTAAGAAATATTTTTCATCTGGGAAGTTTCTGAATCATCTGCTTTCCTTCCTGATTATTATTGTGAAACAAACTTTTTGAAAAATATTGATGTATGGTCTCTCTATGGACACAGACTCTTGCTTCTGGTAGCCATAGTTTAAAGCCAGGTTTTCTAGGCAACCCTTTTCAGGGCTTCAGACTTGGCTATTTCTGAATCCCTTCCCCAGCATCTGCCAAAGAGATTTATGGACTGGCCTGAAGATGATGGCGTGTTTTAAAGAAAAAGCTGGATTGGGGATGCACAACCTGCAGACAGCGCATACTTGCCTTTCTGAAAGAGGCAAAGAAGATCAAAAAAGTTCCTTGGCAACAACCTGGCTGCTTTCCATGTGTACTAAGAAGAGGCAGGCAGCCATCTGCAGAATAATGCAGCATCCCTTAACATGAAGTATATGAAAAGGCTTAGCTGAAAACAGCAATAAACTACTGAATTTCAGAGTCATTAACCAAACTGTGGATGGCTGTACGCTTGTGACAAGACTTGCAGATTTCTATTGAAGAAATTCCACACAGAAGTTTCAATTTATTTTTTTTTTTAACACAGCAAATCTGAGGATTTTACAAGGAATCCAAATCAACCGCTACTTACTGTTTTGCTCTGCCAAAGGTGGTGCATCCAGACCTTAACCTAGAGGCAACTAGATCACATCAGGTAAGCAAATCATAGAATCATAGAATCACCAGGTTGGAAAAGACCCACCGGATCATCGAGTCCAATATATAATCTATTCATCGCCACACTCTTGAGCACATCTGAACCCCACTATGATTATGGCTACGCAAATAGTTTACTTCAAGTTGGATTAAAATTATAGACTTCTAAGGCAGAGCTGATCACTATGCTACAGCCATTCGCTATCTTGTGAAAAGCAAATAATTTACCTACCAAAACAGGCTGTGTTGTCTTACTGAAGGCAAATGTGTGATCACAGGCAATCACAAAATGTTAGCTAGCCTCCTGTAGATCCACAGCCAGCATGACCATATAGCAAGGAGTAAGTCCTTTGGAAAACTACCAAAGTCTTTTGAAAAATGTATCTTTGAGTGTTTCCAACACGGAAAACGCATTATGGAAGCGTACTATGGATTTGGGGGCATTTAAACTGAAAGAAGGTAGATTTAGATTATATAATATGAAACTATTTTCTAAATGATGATGTCATGAGGCACTGGCATTGCCCAGAGAAGCTGTGGCTGCCCCATCCCTGGAGGTGTTCAAGGCCAGCTTGGATGGAGCTTTGAGAAATACGATCCAGTGGAAGTGTCCCTGCCCATGGCAGGTTGTTGGAACTGGATGATTTAAGGTCCTTTCTGACCCAAACCGTTCTATGACTCTAAGTGGTATATAATTGACCATCCTTGTGTGTCATATATGATCGATTACAAAAGTCAAGATTCTTCAGCAAATTTGTACTAACTCTTCGTTATCTAGGGAGAGCATGATCGCAACTGGAACTTGGCATTTATGTTGGCCACAGTAATAAAAAAATTCAGACTCAGCAGTCAGTGATAATGATCAATGCACGTGTGCACACACACAAATGTCTTTCTCAGTTAGGCAAATTGGTGGGTTCTCGGCAGTGCTGGCTTTGAATTTATTTAACTGTACCCATTAGATGTGCAACAGATTTCTCAGACCTTCAGCTCTGGCCTGTCTAGACCTCTTTATGAATACAAAATTATTTTCACTAATGAACTAAGAAAACAACCCACCACAATTAAGAAGTAGCTTCTTCTCCTACCTGCCATAACACAAACTTGCAGGTCATTAACTCTTCCTCCCACTAGAGCTGATAATGTCATTACACATGCAACAGTCCTAACACAGAAGCACAGAATGATTTTTTTCCTTCGTTCTTTGCTATTTCACTAAGCATCATGGCTAAAAAACAAAGCATTGAATTCATAGCAAAATCGTTTCAATTCACCTACCCCCCAGTTAAACATTAATCAGTCCCTAATTGGGTCATCATACCAGAATAATTTCCCAGAACAAACTCTAAACTTGTTGACTGCTGAACAAATTGAGCGAGGAAATAGCTTTTTTGTATTTTTAAACATCTAATTGATTCTGTGGCTCTGTGGTTCCTAGTCAATACAATGGTAATTGGAATCGTCATGACTAATGCACAGATCACTTTACAGGCCTTTCTTATTTGCATAAACATCTCCTCATCTGCCTCCTCACCCTTTTCACAATATTTTTTCTAATTCTATCCAAATTACCTGTGATGTGCTAGACAGGCTCCATAGCCAGTATGTTTCCCCAAATATAGCATTCTCCTTTAGCCATTTCTCCACCACTACTGCTGTGGTACTGGGATTGGTTCTCACCACACAGCATCTAAGCAGCTGTGGTTAGTTATTGCCCTTTATAGCTTTACTTTTGGTATGAAACATCACCTTATGGAAGCATAATTCTGTTTATTGATATTAATAATATTTTAAGCTACATACACAGTTCTTGTTAGGAAGAACAAAAAAATAAACAGAAACATAACAATGATTAAAAACATTTTTTAACTTGGTATTAAAGTACTATTTTGAGTGTGTCAGTCTCGTTACATAGGCTGTTACTGTCAAACAAAATCTTCCTTTCTCACCTTGTGTAAATTAACCATCTTGCTTGCCACTTTTATACCAAAAAACATGATGTCCAAGATAATTTCCACCTTCTTAATTATCAGAACATGGGTCTTGGCTCTCTCAAGGAACCAGACCTTTTGGAAGCATCAATTTGGACTTCTGATATTTCACAGCCTGGTTTTGGAAAACCTGAAAACAAAGTCCAGTGCAGTCTGTCCTTGTCAGAAAGAGACACTAACCCCCTAAGGCATAAATCACATGTTCCTCCTGTACCTTCTGATACTTTCATATGTACTAGTGGATAAAGAATCTGTTCCTCAAAGACTTTTATATGTTCCCTTGCCCTCAACTTGTACCTGCAAAGCAATTGTGATTCCAGTTGTGTCACTGTTAAATGTGCCATTAATTACTTTAGTAAGACATTATACCATGCTCAGAACAGACTGTAAACATTTTATGTCATTAGGTTTTGCACTGAGGCTTTTTTTAATGCCATAACAGCTCTATTTATACACTATGTTCTGCATAATTAGCTACTAATGAGGCTCTAACTTCCACTGCTGTAAGGCCTAGATATCTGTTCCTCTTTCAATGAATTCATTTTTGCTGTCTCATTAACACACTAAAAAACCTGAAAATTGTATTTTAATTAAAAGCTAAACGACCTTTGTCTGGAGACACTAATGAACTGGTAGACTCCAAGGGAAATGCAAAAACTTTGTCAGTGAAGAGGACAACATGTATGTATGGCAAAAAGAATAACACTAAAAGATAACATACCTCACTTTCTTGTTTTCAAGGGCAGAGCCTTCTCTACTTTCCTTTTTTTTTGTCCTTTTAACCTCCTCATCTTCTTTTTTTTCTGCCTTGTGACAACCTAATCTTTAAAAAACAGCCATGGGTAGAGTTTGTTTTCCAGAAATGTTAAAACTGTTACTTTCACTAAATCATTTAACGCACTAGACCTCCATTAGATAAATATATTTGGTAACACTAACCCTAATGCACATGACAAATCAAACCACGTCCTGTGTCAGACTTGGTTTTGCATCTTCAGCAACACTGCCTACCCTCAGAATGACACATTACAAGCCAGAACCTAAGAAATTATAAGACTGTGATAAAATCATGGGGCTCGGGAGGTTGTATTTTGAGTTTCCCTGACGCCTTCTATTCCCATCAGTCTTCTGAATCACATTTCCTGCCTTTTCTCCACAGGTGCAAGGGCTAAAAACATAATGGCAGAAATTCATCTAATTACACAACTTCACTACCAATGCAATAAAATCAGGAGCACTGACCATGATGCTTCATTTCCTGACTTCTGCAAACACTTTCAGCAGTTAATCAAGTAACATCCCAAAATACATCAAGTTGTAAGGTAGAAACAGTGAGGAATTTTGAAACATACTAGAGAAGGAATAGCATCCCAATAATCTTATCAGCACATGTACAAAGACAATGGATTTTAGAGTTACAGTGGCAAAAGTAGTGACTCAGTTTCTGAAGAAACCTCCTAAGAGAATATACAAATAGAATGTTACAGTCTGCAAATCTAAAACAAATACAAAGGAGGAAAAAAACACTGTTTGGAATTCTTCTATGGTTGGCTTTTCAGTGGACAGTCTGAACCAGATTGTTTCTTGTCCCCTCTGGCATGATAAGGAAGTCTGAAACATATAAATCAGGTGCAAATGCCATTCAGGTGGATGAGCCAAGATGTCTCTTGGATTCACCTCACCATTTTCTATTCCTCAATAGGAGCAGGCAGATATTACAACTCCTTAGCAGCCTGATTTTTTTGTTTACTTACTGTTTTCTACTTCAATTACACAGCCTTATTAGGTTCAGCAGTCACAGAAAGATCCATCGGTAACCAGAAATTAGCAAGATCATTACCCACTCTTTTAACTTCAACCCATCGCTATTTCTAACTATTAGTTATTATGCATCAGAGAAACGTTTTTAGGATCAATAAATCCTCACACCACTTAAATAAATAGGCGCTGGCACACTTCTGTTTAAAACTAATTAAAATTTTAGTTTTACAGAAAAATTACATTGGCTTAATCTGAGTGAGCCAAACACAAACGTCCCAAATGTGGAAGATCTGCATATAACAAATAAACCTTGTTTGCTACCTTTGCACACACCTGCTAAATTAGTTATCTGTACACTTCTGCTCTGTTTCTGGTGGTTTCTAAGCCACAGCTCATGCAGTCAGAAAGACTATACAATATACTCTAAGAATTCCCACAAACCTCAGAAGTTAGGTCTTATAAGAGGAGATTGGCAGATTTATTGTCCTTTGAAATTAATTACATTGTAAATAATTTGCACTGAAACTGAGCTAGTGTTATCCAGCCATTTGCCTTCTCCTATTACCTATTTTGAATTAGTGAAAACATTACAATTAATAAGGATGCCTTCTACATCCTTAGGCATCAATTTTGTCTTCCTTACTGTTATGTCTCGGCAAGCATATTTTCATGTCAAAGTACGTATGAGTTGTCACCACGATGTGTGCTGCAAGGTGTTCACATCTAGTCTTTCACCAACATTTTAATATTTTCATTTCACATCTACGTGCTTAATGCCATTTTCTATGCAGTGTATCTTACATCTAGTTCCAGCCCACATGCTTCAAAAGATGTCAAAAGCACTTCAACTTCATATACATCAATGGCATGGATACAGGAGTCCAATGACAAGTGCTGCCATAGCATACAACACGTCTCTTTCTCTTTCCACTTCATTTGAAGCTGTCTCTAATGAATGCCTAAGGCACTTTTAAAATCGCCAACAAATTTGTCCCATCTCTTCAGAAACACAAAAGAGCTTACAGCTCATCGTTCTAAAACACAGTGCTCCCTGCTGATTTACAATGATACACCCTTCTCATTTATGAAGAGTAAGGACTAGTGAATCCAAAATTTTTAAATTGCTTTTCAGAAAAAACTCCATATTTTTTAAGTTCAAAATATTGATTTAGTTTACAATCACCTCAACTTGTAAGTGTATTTCCTTCTAATAAAATGCAAAGAAACCTCAGCTTTTGTACCAATAAGATATTAAGAGCCAGACTTCCAAACAAAAGAAGTTAGACACTCCCACATTTTTGAAGCACCTATTTGGAAGCCATATCAACATGTAGGTCTCTGAAAAAACTCAAAATAGCTTCCATATAATGGTCTGTCATAATCTATGTAACTCAGTCAAAATATTTTGACTTGTGTGTTTCAAATAGTTTTTTAAACGCATGTTTACAGCCTAAATACATTTCTTCAGCATCTACTTCATTTATACAGAGTGACTATTGTTAATGATTCAGCCCCTAGAAATAAATAATGAAGTTTCATCTTATATTAATTGGCTAGACTAATATAGTTTCAAAACTACGTTAAAGCAACGTGAAAACACATATTAATTCGCAAACAAATAACACAGAAGGACAGTATAAATAGCAATTATTATGGAAGGACCAGAAGATGTTCAGAAACAGAATTTTTGACACAATATGTAAAGTTGTAGAAACAATCAGAAACAAGACATTTAAGCATCTATAATATATATTAAAAAATTTAGATGACAAATATGGAACTGTATTATTCTTACTGGAAATTCTTGATAGAAACGGTATCACAGAAATGCACTGAGGGAAGATTATCACACAAAAAGATTCTGGATTAACTGCCTGCTTCCTTTTCAAATGCAGGATTCTGAACTTGCCATTTTGCCTTAGGATAATTTGAAGCTCACTTAGTAGATGACACCAGACCCCTATATGCAGATACAAGTTCTGGTTCTTAGTCTTAAATTCAGATACTTCATTCTGATCTCCTTAATGTGAAGAGTGTCTTAATCTCTTATGAAAGCTTCTCCTAATATTAAACTAAGTGAGGGTATTGTGAATGCTTAGCAGTCTATTCTCCCTAAAGATAAAAATCCAAAGTAAGCCAACTTAATTAAGAATTAATTCCCTTTAAGTCACAGCCTGAATTGTTCTTTTCTGCTTTAGTCTCTGATCAATTATTTGTGGCATGAAATGATTTATAAGACACAGGGACAAATTAATTTAGGTGACAAAAGTGATTCCAACTCTCATCGGAGATATTCCATCCTGCTTTAAAAAAATCCATTTATTAATAAAAAGTTTTGGCCTGCTTATAAGGCTCTATGTTACGACATAGATATTTCTTCACATAGACCCACAATGCCATTTTCATTTTACTGCAACCACTCCTCTTTTCCTGCTTGATAGGATAATTGTCAAAACTGTGTTTTAAAAGAATGCATGAACTCCTCAGGAATTCTCTGAAAGTCTTTGGACTTGAGCTGCTGAAAAAGCACTGGCTTCTTTCAAATACTTCACATTAAAGCTGTGAATTTAAACAAACTTCCTATTAATTAACACTGTTACTGCCCTTCAATGGAATAGCTCAACCCAAATGTTGATTAAATTTTAATGATGAATGAAATTGTGCTATTTAAGCAGCTGAATACACAAAGAAGGCTACACAATTATGCTAGAACATTTTAATTCCTGAATACCAGTTTTTAAATCTCTTGATATGAGCCTCTGGATCCAGGAGTTAGAGGTTGTAGCAGCTGCTAATACTTTACCTGTATTTAAAACTTGTTGCAAACAAAAGAAAAAGCTGTCGAGTCCTAAGAAATAAGTTTTTTTGACAAAAAATCAAGTAATAAAAACAAAACAACTTTTTTTTTCATGATCAACTGGAATGATTGAGCAAATAGGATTAGTAAGCAAGCTGCTATTAAAAAAAGTTAAAAATATATTTTAAAATATTCTGGATATCTGTATAATAGGATAGGAGATACTAGTCTTCAATCCAGACTTATGGAGAAGAAACTGTCCTTTAAGAGGATCTACAGCTTTACTTTTCAAATATTCTTTTGAATTATGTAACATATTGCAAAAATCTGATCTATTATAAAGGCAACAAGATTGCCTTAGAAACAGTTCCAGCGCCCTTCTTGATGAGGATTATCTGCTTATAAATTGCAGGATGAGTAGCTGACATATTTTAACGAGTGCTTCTTGTAAATCCCAAGGAATCCTTTTCTATATACTACTGGACAATGATATTTAAAAGCTCAAGAGAATATTCATTTGAAACCTATGTATCTTCTAGTGAGTCGCAGAAAACAATGACACAAGTAGAATGCAGAACTCCAGGTGAGGTGTGATGAGAGCAGAGCAGAAGGGGAGAATCATCTCCCTCAGCCTGCATGCCACACTTCTTTTTATGCAGCTCAGAGTACAATTGGCTGTCTCAACTCCAAGTGCATATTGCTGTCCCATGTCCAATTTTTCAACAACCAGGACCACCAAGCCCTCAACACCCATTCTGTAATGATAATGGGGATTGTCCTGATCCGAGTGTAGAACCTTGCACATATTATCTAATCTGGTTGAGAGTTTAAAAATCATTGCAACTGGTCCAATACACCCAAGAAAAATATCAAGGGATGTGTCCAAAGAATGCTAAAAATGCGACTCTACCTTAACGGGTAAGGCTGCAAGTAAGATGTGCCAACCTGTGCTGGTGCCTGGCACTAAAAGACCAAAGTCTCAATAGTCACACTGATATTTTCTTTAAAACTATCAGCTTTCCCAAGAGCCCATTCCTTAAAAAAACAAAGTGGCTGTAAGGTAGGAGAAGGTCTTTTCCTGGTCTGGAATCACAAATATAACCAACGCATCCTCTTAAAAGGATTATGCTGATTTATCACAGTAAAAAATAACTGTGTCCTTCCCTTACCACCACACTTTAGTGATGTCTCTATAGGATTTTGTTTAATTCCTGTCAAGTGTCAGGGAAGAAATTGATCATTCACAGAGATCACGAAAAAATTTCCTTCCCTCTGTCTGCCGTGCATTGAAATAGCTACTTGCATGAAAAGAACCATTATCAGCAAATATTTTAACAAAGAAACATGGAATTGGTATTTTTCATGAGTAATTCTTATACTTGTCCCATTGTCGTCTGATTATGCTTGAGAAATGCCATTAGTGAATGGGACTTCTTGTGTGAATAAGGATAGCTCTGGGGAGTAGTTGAAGAATTAACTCCTGAATAGTTTATTTTAATATACAACGTGAGCATTTCAAATGGGGTGTTTACACAATTTTAATCTGAATAAAATAGAAAATGTCACCTCAATGCTAATACAACATTCCTGTAAATTCTGCACATTTTTAAAGATAATGAAGCTGTCATTATCTTATTAAAATTTGGCATAGTAGTTATTTCTAAGTTATCATCATGACTTTTAAAATATTTTGCAATTAAATGACTAAGTCATTTGTATTACTAGTAGGCTGTATGAAAACCACTTTTTTTATCATGGCTATTAAGATGAATGGCATTACATTTTATTACACATGTGCAATCACATTCAAAAATTTGGCTACTTTAATTTCCCACATCAATATGGATTGTTTCAATCCTGGTTTCAGAGCAGTCAGAAACAAAATTTCAGTTGATTTAGCTGGAAGCAGGTCTAGATAATTATTTTATGTTGCTGATAGTGAACAAAGAATTGTATTTAACACTAGAATTTTCAGTAGCTTATTAGTGTATAGGGAACAAAATAATCTCAAATAAATACACCCCATATAAATTTAGATTTAGCTAGGTTATAGGTCAGGATTTAACTAGCATAAAAAGACATATCTTCATTTGAAGACTTGATCTTTTCCCTTTATTTCAGGATACATTTGCTGCATTTATAAGCAGGAGTGTGATGATTCAGAAATGTGATGGCCATGTGCATTGTTGCTGGGCACCATAAAGTATGCAGTAAAAAGCAATGAGCCTGGTAAACACAGGTAATTAAAATTACACGTGTTCACACAGATGCCCTCTTACCAGCACAACCCAGGCATTCATTCTTGTTCCCTCTGTCCCAACACAGATGCCAACTGTTTCAATTGGAATGTACCTCTTTGAGAATCAGGCAAGTTCTTGTTGTGACAGAAAGGAGATGGCTTCTGCAAAGATTAATTTCTGAAGGTAAAACTTTTCATTGCTGCCAAAAGAACTGTAGCACACAACCTACTTTGAGAAGTTCCTTCTGAGAGCTGACTCAATTTTTCTTTTCAAGCTAACAGGATTTATTCATGTGCAGAATGACTGAACTGGAATATTGTCCAGTCTTTACCAGTCAGTAGTCTCATTGCAATTTCAAGTTTAGTCATATAAAGGAAAGGAGATTGATGATAAAGACAACACTTATTAGACCTGAGCTGTTATACAGATGCGATAGAAATCCTTTTCATAATTAGTGCATGTTTTCGCCTTCCTCTATCAATAAGACTTGGAACATCAACATTTTCTGCTGCAGTCTCCATGGTTTACTGAAATCAATTTGTGGGACTACAATTATGTCCTGCCTCAGCTGTGAATACAGCCTTTCCACCAATAACAAGGCAAAGGCTCCGGTTCTGAGTGCACCAACCTCTTTTCTGTTTCCTCCTCAAGCAGGTGAGAAAGTAAAAGCTTGATGTGTCCACAATTGATGGCCAGACTTGATGATCTGAGAGGTCTTCTCCAATCTTAATGATTATGATTTTATCCCAATCTGTGAACTGGTTTAGAAACTTCCATTTCTCACTTACATCCACTCAATAAACGGTAAAAAAAAAAACCAGCAGTACTCACCATACAGAATCAAGTCAAGAAACAAACCAACCTTCATATTGTCTAGGAGACCCGAGCACCGAATCCACAATTCTTGATTTTAAGGTTATACACCTTGACTTTTAACTGCTTGTTAACTGGCGTAAAACAAAACAAAACATGTTTGGATGCAAACTTTCACAACATATGAAACCATTATAACAAATAACCAATTATATATACTGTTATAGTGAAGGGGATGTATCGTATATACGTATCAATTTTCAGTAAGTTCTGTGATAACCGTGCATGGAACAACTAATCTGTAAACTTAGTTGAGATGATGTAATTCATTTATCCATTATAGTTTCATGGAAATATCACATACGCAAAAAGAAGTTTCCCAGCAATGCCCAAAAAGAAAGAAAAGGAACCAACATTTACTTCTCAACTGACATAAAAATGAAAAGATAGTTTTCCTTGCAAGCTGAAATCAAAGAATAAGAGCTGAGAATACAAAATAGCCAAAAGGAAAATTCAATAAGTAATGTTCATTTCCATTAAGTTACCACGGCCAGCTAATTTTTGATAGACGGTTTTGTTCCACACACTGCAGACAACAGGCGGCTTCCCTTACGCAGCAGATAAAAGTTCAGCTCAGGCAGTAATGGGCACTGAGAATGAACTGCTGGCAAAGGTAAGGAGACCAACCACTGGGTTTTCTATTCAGAAGTCATGGGGAAGAAATACAATATCTCTGGATGAATGACAAGGCAAATGAGCTTTCATCATCATTATAGAACCAAAAAAAACAACTCCCTATTCCTGTCTAAGAGAGAAGGGCAGGCAGCATGGGCACCCAAACTCCATGCTGACTGGACAAGTCACTTCAGGGAGGAACAAAGGAATACGAAGTGTCAGATGCATAATTTAATCAGCACCCTGCTCAAATGCTTTATAACAAAATAAGGACCAAAAAACTTGGCACTGTCAGTGGTCAAGACCAAAACCCACGTATAACCTTAGGAAGATATGTCAGGAATTATTCATTTCCTTAAGGCATTGCCTCTTCCTCTTCTTTTGATAGGAATGGTTGGACTCGATGATCCGGTGGGTCTCTTCCAACCTGGTTATTCTATGGTTCTATGATTCCACAGCTTTCCCAGGGGCTGTGCTCAGATCTTCCCACTCCAGACCAGAATGAAGCAGCTAACAGTCACAGAGGCTTCCTGTCTTGAGCAAATCCTGAGGAGCGCTCTCTGGTTTCCCCACCACAGTCTCTTTCCTGGACTCCTAGCAGTGCCAGGACCTGTTCCTTGCCTGGCAGGGTGACTCCCTGCTGCCTTCAATCCCTCCAACCTTATGCCAGGCACAGTGTGGGGCAGCCCACAAGAGGAGAGGGAAAGTGTCCAAGAAATTGGGACCAAATTTCACATCCCTTCCTCTGTGTCCCGGCAGGTGCAGAGATTTACCCACCTCAGGTGTCTGCAGGGACACTTAACACATCCTAAACCCATCTCTGCCTGGATGCGTGGGCCCAAGGTTTGAGCTATTGTCCTTATAATCAGGAAATATCCAAGCAGCTGCAGAACCACCTTGCAATATTTTCCAAAATTGGAGCCCCCAGCTATACCACAGCTCTTCCCCAGCAACTCCCACCAGGCCAATGTCATACCCTCCTCCTAAAAAGGTAATATTTTCTCTCTGACCTTGCACAGGACAGATGTTACAAATGCCAGGAAGAGAAAGGAGAGTCCTTAGCATGCAGCAGCTATAGCAACTGCACCCTGCCTGGCTTAATCCTAGTCAACCTGCAGCCCATTAAAAAGTCTCAAGCAGCAGGAATGATTCACAGCTCTCTTACTCAGCACAGTTTGCAGTGCAGCTTCTCTCCCTGCCCTGACAATTGCAACAGGGCACAAGCTGATTGGCAAACATCAACTCAGTCATATTCCATACTGGAGGCATGAGAAATTATCTCAATATCCTCCCCTTTATTGTACCTTCAGACTTCTTGCTCTTTTTCTGACTATGTGGCTCAGGCAAAGACATTTGACTCATTCAAATCATATAGATGCAAGTCCTGAGAAGTTGGAAAAGCACTAAATAAAAAGTGACACAAACCTAGTTCGTCTTTCTACAAAGCACAGCTTATAAAGGCATGGGTGTGCAAAATACATTTATGATTCTGTGCCTGCTTGTGGACAGTTAGATAGTAAAAAAAAACCACAGTTAGTTTAATATAAATTAAATTACTGGGGAAAGAGGAAGGGAATTTCTTTTACATTATCACCATTTAATCTATGGCTGAAGATAATACAGCTAACATTAGGCTGTACTATCTCAAGACACTAGGTCATATTCCCATCCTATTTACAGCGGGGTTAGTCAGCAGTAACTGTAAAGATGAATTCTACCAGTGTTGTGAGCTAGAACAAAATTTCTCCCACTGGGATTTTATGCACAAATTCATTTTGCTGGAGACAAATTTGGGAAAATACTGTATTCCTCTCACAGTCAAGTGATGGATTAGACAGCCCCAAAGGATGTTCTGGCTCTGCAGTGGTGCTGCTGCACTGTTTGCTTTCAGATTTAGGTGGCTTCTTAGCAAAGACCTATGAGTGTCATTTTCTGCTACCAACACAGACAGCTGGAAATGTCCCCTGAATAATGGAGAGCTTTCAGTCACAAGACAGAGAGTGAAGTAGCAATTCAAGATTAATGTGCAACTAACCAAGAAACAGGTCTGCAATTAATCAGATGCTTCAGTAATTCCTAAACACTTTTTCTTTGATTCTGCTTTCCTCACGAATATGTAAATGAAACATTAAAAATACTTTTAATTTCTTTTCTTTGTAATGTAGATAAAATTCAGCCACTAAAATGGCAGACAGACTTGTAAGGAAAATTAAAATACTTAAAGCTTTAAGGTGTGGTGATATTAGCCCTCTGCTATGTTACCATATGTTTAGTAGCATAGTAGCTTCCACTGATAAAATCAGCATTTAATATTTTTATAAAACTCATTTAAATCACTGCTCAATAACTGTCAATAGCAGAACTACATAGAGTCTTAGGGAAATAATACTAGATTAAAAAACTGGTAGAAGTACTTTGCAGGCTTTATTAAGCTTAAAGAAGATACAAGCTAGTGCAATCCAAAGACAACATTATTTCACAAGAAGAGGCTAAAATATTCGAAGTTGTCTACTAGACAGTGGGAAAACTTAACTGAAAATATTATCTTGCAAAATGATTAAATGGAATATGCTAAACTAATAACGAATCAATTCAAACGTTTGCACAACCATCACAGTAAAAATGGTGTTGGTTATCCTACTAACCACTAGCAAAGAGATGTAATAGAGAAATCCCTGAGACAAAAAATATAAAGTGGCAACTGCCAATTACTTATTTGTCTTTGAGGATTTTATTATAACCTGCCACAACAGCTAACAACCTGTATGGTTTTCTGTTACTGACCCTAGAACAGCAACAAAACTCCAAGCTGCAAAACAGTCTTGAGAAGAGATGTCTATCTCAAACAACTGTTGTTCCAGCTCCCTACTGAATTAAGTTTTGGGGTGGAAGACAAATTTTATCAACAATAAGTCAACACAAGATTAACCATGTTTAGGACTGCAAAACAAAGATTTGGAGTCCTTAGCATTTGATTGATCTGGCAGGTTTATTTTGCTATCCAAACACTGCACTGTTGCCTGTGGCCAAGCTTTCCTATTGCTCTGGATGGAACACAATGGTTTTAGCAAGAAGCAATCTTTTGTGCTACCAACATTTTAAACACTTCTTATGCAGCTGCAGCATACCACCTGATGAACTCACATTCTTGAATTAATAACCTACCCTGGACACTAATCAGATTTTATGATGTCCTTCCTCCAAATCCTTAAGAAGCTGATCAAACGCCCACTCCCCATCAAACAATTTCCTGTTTGAAGACCTAGGATAAGAGAAGTATTTCTTCATTGTCTTCCAAGAGCTTGGGACAAACTACTCCTGTTTGTCAGGGGGTGGGATTGTGGTATCTGAAGGCTGCAGACTGCCCCTCCCACCATGAAACTCTATTTGTCTCTGTGGTGTGAAATATTCCGATTCTCTTGGTGTGACGTGTAAAATGGAAAACATTTCTGCAGATAAACAAGCAGAAGAGTTTCATGAGCTAGGGGGAAAAAATGAAACTAATTTCTGCAGATTATATATTCTCTTTAGAGTGAAAAAGACAATTACATTTTACTGAGTTTCTCTCTGTAGCTTCAGAAGAATAGAAAGAATTTTCTGTTGGATGCTCTTTCCTTTTTATCAAGCCTATTTCCTCATTCAAGAGAATTATTTTTCCATTACAGACTCTTGGAAAATGGAATTAAGATGAGAAAATACATATTATGAAATATATTATAGTCTTAATAGGATTTTTCAATGGCAGGCCAGAGAAGAGCATCATTTCGTTAACTCGTCTGTTATCTTTCTACTAACTTATTTGAATACATAAAACATACTGCAAGAAATAAATAAGTAATAGAGAAAGTAAGAAATAAATATAATAAGAACATAATTATATAAGTTCCACATTTGATGTAAACTGATATGGCTTTAATAAACTAAATGGAATTACAAGAAACTTATGAGCTGAAGCTCTGTCAAGTCTTGATGGGATTTCTGGCTAGGAGTTTCATAAAGTCTTCTATAACGAGCATGTCTTTGGACTTTCCAGGGAAAAACTGCTTAGGAGAGGGGCATTCCTTTTTACTTCACTGAAGATACAGCTGTAATAATGTTATGCTGCAGCATTTCAGAGATACTTGTTATGGATAGTACATGCAACGTGAAACAGTAAGAGGCAACTACACGTGGACAGGCAAAGACAGCAGGACCTCACAGGACTTCAAGTCCCTGATCTGCAGTTCTCTGAAGATGCCATGTCTTATGTGCTGAACAAAGGTGAACATAAGCAGCTTTTCCTGGAAGCTAAACCGAAAAATCCTGCTGGTTATCTTGGGGCTAGTCCCACGATAGCTGCTGGGACCAGCTCAGTTGAAGTGAAGTCCCTCACCCAAACAGTGATCAGGGCAAAGCTACATACACACACAAGGGACTCTTATACATGCTCTGCCTTTTCTGGAGAAAGTGCAGTCCCCTGATGTATACTTCTAATTGATTTTTCTCTGACAGGACACGAATGAAATTAATAGACTCAAGTAATTTCCTGCCCTACTATAGCGGACTGTCCTACATAATTACTCTGAATAACCTTTATTTTAAATGCAGCAGGTAATTTATGATAAGTCCACCTGTATATCCTTAAAGGTATTCAGGTGCTGCTGAGAGGGTCTTCACTTCTTAAATGATGGGATTTTAAATCATTTTTTTTCTGTCTTCTCAGAGGATCCTTCTCCTTCCACATTAAAAGACATAAATCTAAAATGCTGACTCATTTCTATGGCTTCTACTACTTCAAATTTTATATGCATGCATGAATGGTCATATATTATACTAAAGTCTTAAGCTGTAAATGCCATCCATGTCAGCATCTTATTAAAACTGAAAATAAAATAAATAATTAGAACTGGGCTTATGCCTACAATTGGGAGAAAAATATTAATTTGTCAGGTGAGTATTCAGTCACTCAGGATACATTAAACTAGTTTTATAACCACTGTTCTGTGTTTTGTGGGGTCATGCATACATCTAGACATCGTTGGGTAGAGTACTGTAGAACATTCACTTAACAAATGATTTAACTCTGCTCCAGGATCTGCAAATACTGATAAACCTAATTACATTTTCAATGGTTTGTCTTTTAGTGACTCATGGTTTTACCTCAAACATCACCTTCTAACTTATCCGTGCTTTTGGAAAGACTCCAGCCAGCTTCCACTTATGAAAAAGCAGCCCATAGTAAGCTAGTTGACAGAATAGATAATGCTTTGCCATTACCAGCACATCATAATCTGTAGGGGGGAAAAAGCACTAATTTTCCCATCAAAAACACAATGACAGAGTCTCGCTCTGAAATACCTCTCTCTGTCATCCTAAAAGGCAAAGCCAAAACCACAATAGCAAATAATTAAATAAAGTGCAAAGAGAGAAACATGTATTCAGGCAGCCGCTTGCTATTTTCCACAATGACAGACATTTTTCTTAGCCTTTGTTTTAATAGGCATTATTAGCTGAATTGCACTGCCATACTATTTTGGATTTGTGATTTCACTGAAAGAGTTGAGTCTTTGGAAGATGATTGCATTTACTGAATAGGAAGGCAAGTTGTAATCTGAACTGAATCTCTGTTAAATTGGCTACTGACCTCCCGATCCTCAAAATAAAGAACAATTTGAAATAATATTGGCAAAGGTAGGTTTTCATAAAAATCTTCCTGTAATAAATTCTTTGTCACATTCATGCTTCACACATTTTGTAGATCTGATCTTCTGTAAATTAAACCTTTAATACTTGTTTTGCAATACGTTTGAACTAGGTTGTAAAATTCTTTCTTAGAATCACTGAAGTTGGAAAAGACCTCTCAGATCATCCAGTCCAACTGTTAGCCCAACACCACCATACCTACCAAACCATGTCCCAAGATACCACATCAACACACTTTTTGAACCCACCACTCCCCTTGGCAGCCTGTGCCAATGCTTGACAACCCTTTCAGTGAAGGAATATTTCCTAACATCCACTCTAAACCTCTCCTGGTGACACTTCAGGCCTTTTCCTCTTGTTCTATCACTTGTTACTTGGGAGGAGAGACCAACACCTGGCTCACTACAACCTCCTTTCAAGGAGCTGTAGAGCATTATAAGATTCTTCCTTCAAACCCCCTTTATAATCATGATATGCCCCCATCATCCATTCTTCCAACTAATGAATAACTCTAGTTTGCAAAGCATTTATCATTTTTTAAGCCTACCATTCGAGCCTACTCATGTTCACACTTCTGCAACTTGTCTTTGCTTTTAAACCATAAAAGTGACTATTTTTTCCATGAAGTAGCACATTTGATCAGAGAGCCAGAACTACCTCAGTGACTCATGTAACCCGAGTTACCGATATGCATATTTCACTTACTTTCCACTCTGAAGGTATGTTTCAGGAGTAGAGTTAACGCTTTAAGCCTTGTTATATTAATTTAAAGACACATTTAGTCATAGAAAATTTAATTTATCTTATTTCTACTGATATTTCCAAATTCTGTTTTCAGAAAGATGTCTGTAAAAACTGTGAATTGGAAAATGCAAATGCACTTCAGCCTGTGACAGCAGAATAAGAATTTTCAATGGATCAGAAGTATTGCCCTAGTATCCAGGCAAAAATACATGGTAAATTATGTCCAAAGAATGTACATCATAATTCCAGTCCTTTTGTATTTTTAAGTAACCTGAACATAGATAAGGATACCAATATTCATAGATAAAGAGAAAGCTTGAGAGAGGAAGGCATTATCGATAAAAAAATACACATATAGACATACTACTGTATTGGGTGGAGTACAAAGACAAACTCTCAAAGTTTTACTTGCCTTTCTGTATTCCGGATGAGAACATTAAACCCACCGATATTTACAAGAAATTCAGAATAATTGTGAAAATCCCAAGCTATTTCTACAGAAGTCTTCATGATTGAGGGATTATTCATTGTTTGGAAATTTCTAAATTATCTAGATGATGGTCTTTTGGAATGTTACACTGTCAAATACCTGAAATAGATGCATTTGCAGTGATTCAAATATACGTAGCAGCAGGGCAAAAAAAATTGAAGACCTATTGAGACATTGAAAAAACATGCAAATCTGAAACAAAAGCAGATATGAAAATTGATTTTGCCTCTTTCAGGCCACATAGTGAAATCTTCCAAGAAATCATATACAGACCACAATTCAGAAATGATTGATAACAAATCCAACCTGACTGAAAATCTATGGTCAGGTTGCCATGGCCAACTCTCCAGGGATGCAAAGAAAAGAGCCAAAAGAAGAGGCATTAAGGAAGATTTTTTTCCTGTCCTAGAAAAATCACTTACAACAGGATGGGTAGCACCCTGCAGAGAGTAATCTGCAATATATTGAAGGCATACCTGTGGTTTATCGTCCCTATTTCAAAGGTCTTTTTCGATCTCACTTCAGTGCATGTATGTCAAGGAAGCATATATTTAGCTGTTGCCTTTACAAGAAGAATGATTAATGCAGCTGTCACGACACCTTCTGAGGAGCAGATGCTGTTTTGCAGCAGCAGCTCCATACAAAACCAGATTCTTGGAATTCTGGAAGCATTTCGGGCATGGCTGGCAGGAAGGGTTACCCTTCCCTGTGGCTAGATTTCTGTGTAAGAAAACCAGAGAAGATAATTCACTTAGGAATAGCTATTGCTTGGAGAGTCTCCCTTAGAGCTATACTTAGCAAAGTGGAAGCTATGAGAATAGATTAGCTCCTTAGGTCTCAGTGAGCACTCAGCCTCCAGTGTTCACAACCCATTTGTCCCTTCCAGAAGTGAGGAAAATTTTAGGAAATTTGTGTGACAAAAGCCTGCAAGGGGACTCCTGTATTCTTTCATTCTCCTTTTTCCACCCCTGCTATTTTTTAACCCCCACCTAGGGAGGAAAAAAAGGGGCAATACGTCTCATGGACAATTTTTCAGTTTCTCTGTTATAGTATTCAATAAGATTTGTATTTCTTAGCAGATTAAAATCTGCAAGCTTCTTATCCTCCTCTTTTCATCTGCATCTGCAAACACTTTACTTGTCAGGTCAGGAAAACAGCTTGTGCTCCAGCAGCTTTCTCACCAACACTGCAATGCTGCTGCCAGAGCTCACGACATTGGAGCTGAACACAGCCCCAAAGACACCAAACTGTCAGCTCTCAGCTGGTTCTGCGCTCTCCTCTCACATAAAGTCATCTCGTGTGAGCTGTCAGAGCCTGAGTGGGTCAGAGAAGAATTAATTTGAAGAGAGATCCAAAGAATGCACAAGGCAGAAGACATTATGGTGCAATTTTGTTTGTTGCTTTATTTAACTGCAGACAAGAATTCAGGCACTGGCACGGTACTGTCTTTTCAGAGACGTCTCTTCAGCATTTATTGCCCTTCAATCCCATTCATTTTATTTTCATTCCCTTGAAGCTTGACATGAAACAAATGGCTTTTTTTTTCCTTTTCTTTTTCCCTGAGAAGTTAGTTCTCAGCTATTTTCAAAAACTGCCTCCTGTTGTTTGAAAAAGGCCAGTCTGATACATAACCCAACTGGTCAGGCTTCCTGCTCTGAAGAAGTTGGAGCAGACAAATAGGAGCCTCTGAATTTGTTTTCATTGTACTGAACTTTAGGCTGGTCAGAATGAACTGACACCAGGATAATGCAACAGCAGCCTCTGAGTTACTCTTTATCTCAAGCAGCTCCTGCAAATGCCCACACAGTGGTCTGGATTTTCATTAAGAAATAAATAAACCACAAAATACTTTACACCCAGAAATTAACTAATGGTCTCAGTCCTTCTCAGGTAATTACTCCTGGTATTGATTTCTATGTAGTGACAACACCAGGTTATAGATTTCTATTTAACATTTCTTAGTTTTGAGGTAAATGTTTGCACTGTTTTCTCCCAAGATCTGATTTCAGGAGCTGAAACTGGCTCAGCTGTTTCCTACTTCACATATTAAGTCAGGCAGCACATTGTCAGTAGGAAATGCTCTGAGGATTCAGTTTTGCTCTTCTGTACATAAAGAGACTACAACCATCCTTTCATTATGCCTTTCACAATACTTTAACCACACCACTGAAGACTAACATGGCCACACAGGGGTCACTGATGGCATAAGCTGAAGGCAAACACATAGAGACACGCTGGAGGCATAAAGCCTGCAGAGACTCTATTGCCAGCAATGAGACGTGAAACGGAAAGAAGCCAGGCTGACTATCAAGAGCCTGGGGTGAGCATCACGAAGGGGCTGCCACAAAACAAAACAAAACAAAACAAAACAAAGAAACAAAACAAACAAAGACAGAAGAACATATTTGTACTTGCAAGCGAAGCAAGTTTCAAGTGGAAATCAGAGAGCTGTATCAAACAACGACCCCTCCTGAGTCCCCTTCCCTCTGCCTCCTCCAGGAGAGTGCAGGACTTGTGGCTTTTCTGACATTTCTCAATGAGGCTACACGGCTCATGTGAAACCAGAGTCTGCGTTTGGGGTGATGTTTTGCATATTCAGTATGGTATAATGTTCAATCCTTATGATTGAAGGATTCCACTTTATAAGCCTGGATAGCAAGCCTGGATGTTTTGTGTATGTACAGTTTATAAGCTGCCATATGGTTTTCACGCAATAATTAAACAAAAATATTGTAGAATATTTTTAAGTGATGAACATTTTGCAGCTAATGGGTCTGCCTCATGTGTCTTTGGCAAAGCCAGATTTTGAATCACTGAATATTAACTGATTTTCCATAAAACTTCATTTGTTTACTGTCCAATTCTGCATTGCAGGAGCAGCTTTAAACAACCTATTGTAACAGCTTCTCTACTTGCTTGCCTTTCATTTTCTTGAGAAATTAAATACAGCACTGCATCCTTAATGTTTATAATGGAAGAAATTTAACTTAACCTCTCTTACGTCAATATAATCTTACAGTGAATTCATTCTTATTATATATAGAATCATAAAATTACCAGGTTGGAAAAGACCTCTTGGATCATTGAGTCCAACCATTCCTATCTGCCACTAAACCATGTCCCTAAGCACCTTGTCTACCCATCTTTTAAATACCTCCAGGGATGGCGACTCAACCACCTCCCTGGGCAGCCTCTGCCAGTGCCCCATAACCCTTTCTGTGAAAAATGTTTTCACAAAGCTCAAAAGAATGTTACTGCATTCAGATAAGCAGAAGATGTTTCCCTCCTCCTGCTTCTAACTTTCACACTAGGGAGATGCTAGCTGCCACGGGAGACTGGAAGCCCCTCCAGCACAGCCAGAGGGACTGCTTGCCTGTTTTTGAACTTGTTTACCACCAAGCAATCTGCCTTCCTTCACTGTGCCTCTTCTGTTTATTTTGTAAAACACTGCTTTTTTGTTAGTTTTAAAAGCATATCCTGTACTTGCCATAAGAACAAGGATATGACATAACACAAATCAGTCTGCAGCTACAGAGTTAGCATGTTAAAATATCAATGAGTTTCACCTCCAGCAGCATCCGAATTACAGAAGCAGAATAGTAGTATCGCCCGATATCTGATTCCCAGAGAGTTAACAGATACATCTCTGGTAAAAACTGTTTATCTATTAATTATTAAATTTTTCATCAGCTCAAGATGTATCTTCAATACATTCACATTTACTCAAGTTTAGCTGATTTAACTTTTAGTAAAGAAGAGGAGTAATTAGGATTTAAACTACATGGTTTTCAAAGCAGAAAAATAATTAACTTGGCCATCTGACTAGTCCCCTAAGACACACCACTTGCCACTGATCTCCACCCAGACACTGAGCAGTTGACCACTACCCTCCAGATGCGAACATCCGACTAATTCCTCATCCACCAAACACCCTCAAATATTTGTTTGCAATAAAAACAATAGACGATATAAATTAGAGAAACTGAATTAGTTCCAAGATACTCTTGCTTAAAACCACAATTGTTAATTTAGCCATTCCCATGGCTGCAAAGCAGATGTTTTAAATAAGGTAATTTAAGCAAGTGTGAGAAGAAATATTTTGGCAGTAGGAATTTTGTAAACGCTGTTCGTAGGTACTACTGTGCATGTATTTCCAAGTTAAGCAACAATCAATGCACTGCCAAACACTGTATCACATGATGTGAAGGAGCCCCGTGGTCCATCTTGTCTCTGTGATGAATGTATGTATGTATAGAAACAGAAAAGTTAGAGCCAACAAAACCAGAGTAGCGTTCATTCAACATTAAAGCACAATTCTACCCTAAATGGAATGCCTTTTTATTTAACTGAGCCACTTCTGTAACTGCATAGGCATGGTTGATTTCCCTAGTAACGAAAACAAATGGTTATTCATTTGAAGTCCTGCTAGCACTGCAAAGTTAATAGAGTCCTAGAAAAGTGAGCTGGTTTCAATTTTGGCTTACCAGCATTGGCATAAACTGAGCTCTCACTGCAAAATCTTCATGACTGATGAGGCATAAACCAGCAAAGGCATGGCTTTGGCTTCCAGACTACAGATAAAGCTTCCAAAGATTTGCTAACATCTTTTCTTCTCTTTTGTTTTGTTTCTGACCATTAATCTTACTTAACACAAAGTCACTGCGAACAAAATATATGCAAGCACATACCATTTTTTACTATTTAAAGTCGGAATCACAGTTTGAGATGAAGCACTGAAACATAAACATAGCAAGAAATTCTAGAATTAAGACCACTCTCATTGCTGATATAGTCCCTTCTCATAGTCTATTTTATTTTGGCAAGTGCTCTCCATCCCAAATTACTGAAGGAATTCATGACGTGCATGAAGTACCAAAGCCTGGTTTCGTAATTCTGTTCTCTTTTTGCTGTCTCCGATACCTTTAGAATTTAACTGACCTAAAAATGGCTGGGTTCCATACCTTCTGCATTTTACTGAAAATGCAATAAAAGGTTACACTGAAAGTAGTGTGGAGGAACTAGGATTAAAAAGATACAAAGCAGAGTAGAGAAATTCTGCTTCCACTGAACTCGTGATTGTAATTCTCTTCAACATTATGAAGTCAGGAATTCATCCCTTTCCTTAATGCCACAGTAGCAATTTCTTAACTGGTTTATGACTATGGAAACCCAACATTTCTTTCATGTTTTACAGCTAGGACTGCTAGAACTTAACATCCTTTGGACATTAGACATCATTACGTTCTCGCAGTCTGAAGTGTTGAACAAAACATAACATCACTCCTTTATTTGTTAACTTCTCTTGGTGGTGTTAGCTTGCTAATGTTGTATTGCACTGGATTTATGCAACAGATTAAGGAGATAATTTCAGCCTGGAAGGAAAGAAACAATTTTCCAGTTGGTGACAAGCTTAAGAACTCTGACAAACTTGACCTGAAATGTTATATATTACATGTTAAATCAGCTGCAACAACATTAGCTGTTTGGAAACTAGAATATACTTTAGGAAAAGGCATATTGACAATATCATTGTTTGTGTGCAAGAGACAGGAAGCAATCCAGGATTTGTAAGAATCACCTTTTGAACAAACGCAGCAGGCAAGAGAAGCCCTACCTAGCAGGTTGCACTGTAAGAGCAGAGAATAATTCAACAGTGGGGGAATAAAAGCTAGATAAAATCTTCCCTGTGAGACTAAAATGTCCTGCAGTCTGATTATTTCAGACTGTGTGAGAAGCACTAAGGTTATTGAGCAATGCACACATAACTGTCTCTATCTTCTCCATTATGACAACGGCAGGACCCTTTCTCCTGCAGAGCCTTCTTCTTTATACACTGGCTTATCCACGAATGGGAAGGACAAGACAATACTCTCAGCCACGCTTGGGACCAGCTGCACCTGCTGCTGTAGTTAGTAGCTTCTAC
Source organism: Phaenicophaeus curvirostris (assembly GCF_032191515.1). Taxonomy (NCBI): domain Eukaryota; kingdom Metazoa; phylum Chordata; class Aves; order Cuculiformes; family Cuculidae; genus Phaenicophaeus; species Phaenicophaeus curvirostris. The sequence goes on from NC_091395.1 coordinate 4,186,328, forward strand.
TGCTGTTTGATCCAAGACAAATCATCAGAAAAGAAGCCTTTCTTTGACTTAGGTACACATATAGTAGAAAGTAAATTGAAGTAGCACATGTTGGCATGTTCATGGCACAGAATCACAGAATCGCTAGGTTGGAAAAGACCCACAGGATCATCGAGTCCAACCATTCCTATCAAGAACCCTGCTGGTTTACATTAAGTAAGAGCTCCCACGGCACTGCAGGACTTCTGCTCCTGTACTTAAGAATGTCAAGACAGGCTGTGTTCACAGCCACCTCTTTTGGGTAGGTTTCTCCAGCAACACAGCACCATCTTGTCCTTTACCAAACTGTAAAGTAAGCATCCTCATCACTGTTGACATAACTTTTGCCTACGCTAAGCTTACAAACCTGTACCAGACAGTGTTGAAATTACTTCTCTCTCTCTCCTCCCCTTAAAGTACACCTCCCAGGGAACATTTCCTAATGTAATTTAATACAATTGCCACACTATAATAACTAGGTGTGGTACACAGCTAGCTGTTAGAACATGTTAAAATGAGGGATGCGAAATAGTTCAGGATAAATATAATAGATGATTTCTGCAGTTTGAGACAAAGAATGCTAACACTTTATTGTAAAGGTTTTTATAATACACATATTCTATGTTACTTTACTCAAGCTTCAGTAGTGGTTTGATAAATTTCCTGTTTCTAATTGACACACAGCAAAAGATCTCCTGCACCTCTGTGTGTTGTCTTGTATATTCAAAAATGGTTTTATTCCATATACCTTGCAATATTGTGTCAGAAAACCTGAATTTTAAAACAGTATCTTCAAAAATTTTAATGCACCCTGCAGCCAGACCAAAACACATGGCATTTTGGAGGTCCTAAAAGTTTCAGATTTAAAATTTATCTGGATGAAATAATGAGATACCATCTTGTATGCCTGCAACAATGTTTTGCACATGAATTACTTTTAAACTACTGTGAGATTCAAACAAGAATTTGACAGGTGAAAAAAGATAGTAATTCTTATGAGTAATTTAGGCTTGTCAAAATATAAATTGTTTCCTTACTTTTTTTATTTTTATGATTTGTGACATAAGAATGTATTACATCTGCACTATTTTCTACTTTGGTTATCATATTTGTCATTCAAACGAGGATAGATGAAGAAAGAATGAAAATCAATTCTTATGTATAATGTAAACTATTTACATTATGGTCTTAAAAAGGAAATTAATAGAAAAAAAGATATTTTAAGAATGTGATTCTAATAATGAGAACAGGAACCATAATGGAAAAATCATAAAAAATTAACTAACGTATATGTAGCTCTGATACTATTATTTAATTCTTCAGGCTGCAATATCTGAGAGCAACTAAAAATATGATGACCTTGAAGTTCTCAAAATAATGACTAGGGTTCCTACCTTTGCTCTCCACTGTTACAGTCCATGTCATTACAACTAATTTACCTGGTGCCATTTTCCAGTCGAGTTATAATTCTTGTCTTTTCTAGTTAGGATTCTTGACACAGAAATGAAGAATTTGAAACGTTCTACAGATCATTTTTAATGTTCTGCATTTGGTTTTGTTGCTAATTCCACCTCCACAGTCATCTCCAGGCACAGTCTCGTGAATACATATGTAAAGGTTCACTGAGTCAACCAAATGAAATATGGAATATTAACAAGATGAAATTCCATTCTCCTTGCTGAATGGCATGTTACTACATATCACTAGTAGACATACCAATTCTTATAAATTATGATGTGACATCCATAAAAAGATGGATAACAGCAAACTAAAAAAAAAAATACCTCATTGGTGTGCTTTTAAAGTAATGTTAGAGTCATTCTTAGATGCCTATAGGTGTGATTAAGCCATGCTATGTATGGGTATCTCACTTAGCCATGTAAGAGGTTGCCTCAATGCACTATATTTGAACAGTAGATTGATGTACTCCAGATAACTTTACACACCAAAATGGCACAGGCTCTAAAGTCCATGAATTCTATAACCGCGATCTCTGCTTATGGCTACGTATACCCCTAGTTTTAGGTCTGAACTTGACAACGAGCACAGTTGCCCGGCAGCATTAAGAAAACCCTGAAGAACATTCCTCAGTGACTTACAGATGATCAGCCAAAATGTCAGTCCTGGAGCCGGGTAGTTATTACCAGATCAGATCTTGTATTCTTACACCACTTGGGGAGTCTTGAACCTGAAAATGACAGATACTGGAGTCAAAATATCATTCTTTAGTATGTCAACGTATTTCAGAAATTTAGGTCCTTGAGGAAAATGAGTAACAATATTGATAAATTAACAACTTGTCTACCCTACACTACGTTTCCATTCTAGTATATACTCAACTGGTACAACAAAGCAAAAGGAATACATCATACTTACCATATCAGACTGGAAGGCACTTCTTATCTTAGGCACGGGGATGCACTACTGTGAAAATATCATTTTTCAGCTCTACGAGGAACATAGATGATGATGGATCAAAACTACGGCCCCCATTTCATTGTATGGTATGGCCTTACGCATAATTCCATCATAAAACCATCATTCTGAGAATTCTGCAGCACAGACAAAGGGCAGAAACACCCTGTAAGTCACAAAGACTGCTAAGATTTCTTGAAGTGACTTTTCTTTAAAGCATTATGAAGTTTCAAAAAGGCATGGAGCACGAAGGAATTGTTCAAACACATGAGGATTTTGCCTGCTTCATTCAGCAGCAAAAGCCATGCAGTCATGGCAGAGAGCCCCAAAGAGGGATTGGACTGCTCCTCCTCGTACACTCTTGCAGCCTTGCTCCTTCTGCTTAACTCTCCACATGGAGTGGTCAATGTTCAGATAAATAGGCAGCCAGTCAGCATTTTGTTTTCTTCCCTTTGTTTAATGTGTGGCCTCAAGCTTCTTTCCCTAAGCACTATTCTGCTCTGAATACAGATTCTAAATGTCAGAGTGATTCATGAACATTAATTCATTTAAATAAACAAGGAACTGCATATTGACATCTAGGGGGGCAAAAAACAAACCACAAAAGTAGTCCTCATAATTTTAGCTCATGATTTTTAAAACAGGAACCTTCACTGAGAACTCAGTTCCTTCAAGAGACTTTCTCCTATTTTAGTGTAACAAAGATGTTACTTCAAGTCTTTTGTCTGTAAGAGAGGGACTTTTTAACCTTGGTCATTTATTTCTTCACTCGTAACTCTATTGTAAGCAACCTATGCTATTGCATAATACTTGCCAGTGTGCATGTGAGTCCTAAAACACACACAATTTTGCTATTCCAAAATTCCAGAGACTCATCAGATGTACCACTTTTGACAGTGGTACAAAATGAAGTGACACAGAGCATATAAGAAGTCACTCAAATAAAAAAGCATAGTTTGTACCACAAACTAGATCTAATAGTTGTTGGCTAATGTTTCAATATTCTTTTTTTTTCTACTCACAATGCTCATTTTTATTTCCAATTTCAGACACAGCTTCAGTGTTATGAATGAGTCAGAGAAGCATTCACAGTATCTCTGCTGCATTATGAACTACTTTATATGTATGCAGATCCGTCCATCCAGTAATCCACAAGACTAATGTAACTAATGTTTGTCATTTTTCATTTTATCAGAGGTTCATGACTTATTCAAAGCTATTTTGCAAAAATATTTTCTACATCTACACCTGCTAGACTGATAACTGAAGAAGGTTAAGAACACAATATTAATTTAACAGTTTTCTAACAGAAATAACATATATTGTCAGGCTACTAAGAAAGAAACAGATATACTGATATGAGATTCATATGCACTTCTATTTTTCTTCTTCACAAGGATAGAACAGAGAATTATAGGCTGGAAAGTTTACCTTTCTTTTCCATTCCTACATATTATCTTTGTAGTTTAAATGACACTGCAGTGCTTAAACAAATACAGCAGAGAAGCTATGGTATATGGGATTGCATCTGGAAGCTATTAATTTTCAAGAAGTGTCTTCTAGATGACTGAATTCAGTTCTAGCTTGGGGAAAAGCCAAGATATTTTCAACATGATCAGTTTTAAACTTGGTTATTTTTCTTGTTCTTGATTTATAAAAGCATGTAAATTTATGAACAAAAAGAGCTGTTCCAAATGTGATGTGTTTGTAATCAACAAGATGGGCTGTAGTTACTTGGACTTTCAGATGTTTGGATGGAATTTCAGCTGTGCCTCAGCACAACAATTGATTATCACAAAAATAATTCTGCCTTCATCTGAAGGCTTTCAAACCACATCATTCAAAATGTTTTTTCAAGTGTGGCTATTTCAACCACTTTGTAAAATGCCAGTCTTCCAGATGAAGAAAGAAAACCCTAGGAGGAAAATATTGGTATTATCACATAACTTAAAACTATGACTATTTGTTATGAATATCTGTTGCATTTATATACCTATATATGTTTTACTGAAAGAACCCTATCTCTGTGTGCACCTATGTACATGTCTGTACAATGCAATAGTTGAAGGCTTTTCATTCAAGAAATTTGTTTAAGGAAAACTGATTTTTTCATGTTCACACAGGTTTTGTTGAAGTTCCTATGGGAAAAAGAGAATAATACATATATGGAAAAGCAAAAACAGTTCTGCTAACACAGGAATTAACAAAGTCTACTTTCTAATGAGTTTAGGCTGCTGGTTGCTTATATTATCATCAAAGAGGGTCTGGCTAACATCTTTCAAACAAAAACAAAACAAAAAGGTCTCTCTCTTCGAAGTGGGCGGTGGTATTTGTTTAATTGAAAAATCCATGAGCTGCAACTTCTCTTTTTGCCAGGGCATTTCTGAAAGGGAACATGGACTCTCCTCTGCTCAACAGTAATTGTATCCTTTCTCCAACCTGCCTGAAAGCTGCTAAGTTTCCAAAGCCATCAGCTGACACAGGGGAAAGAACAGCCGGTGGCACAACAGCAGGGTCACACAGACAGACTTCTTCCCTTCCTCCATCTCCCCTGCCAGTTCCCATGCGACTGCATAGGTCTAGTTTCCCTAGGAAACCATGCTAAAAAGGCTGTCATAACACAGATATCAAGATTCATCCTTCCCTTGAGAAAAATGCTTAGTTGTATGGCTTAATGAACTGCCAGAAGAAAGCTAGGTGGTGTTATTTTCTGTTTCACAGAAGAAAGAATAAACATCACAAGCGCTCTTGTTTGCTTTGTTTTTTTTTTTTTTCTTCTCCCCATCAGCAACTCTGGAGTGAGAAAATGCTTGAAAGAAATTCATTTAATAGTGAGAGACATCATTATCATCAAGGGAAAATAAAGCTGTGGAGCTATAATCCAAGGAGGGATATTTTCCCTTCTTCTTAACACTATAGCTATGCCTGTGCTGGAAAAAAACCCAAAGAACTGCCAAAGAAGGGGCATGGACAGAGACCCTGGCATGCAATCATCTCTCCTGTTACACTGGGGCAACATCCATGGCTTGATTTTAGCCACTACAAATTATCACTTTCCAAAACAGTTCAGGGGCACAAGCCCAGCATTGGCACAGAGCAGGGACCAGACCATTCCCCTTCAACAGCTCCAATGCAGCTACACTGTGTGAGAGTGTGAAAGAGTTCACTGCTATGAACTTGTGTGATATCATGTCTTTTGTCTTCTGGGTGGGTGCAAAATAGCCTCAATCAATTTTTTTTAGAAGTACAGGTGTAAACTGCAAGTTCAGGTCCTAAGGCTGCAGAGATGCCATAACTAACACAGTGTTAGAAAGGCCTCTTCTACTACAGGTCAAGTAAAGCAATTTGTGCTTTACTGGCTTTGTTTTCAGAAGGCTATTTTAAGCACTAGATGTATTATTGAGATTTCAAGCTCTTCTGATACAAAAAAAAAAAAAAAACCCACCCTGTCACCTAGTTTGAAACTCATTCTTATTTGAAACATATGAATCTTATGTAGCATCTTAAATTCTGGTTTCAGCTAAAATTTTAAAGGGTAGTTCCCTTTTATCAAGGCTCTTTGTTTATCATGAAACATGCTTAACTTCATACCCTTTTAAAGTCAGAATCTGCACATTTCATGGTTTCAGTAGCTGCATATCAGATTTGTAATTTTTTAGTAGCACAGGTATGTCAGTTCCCTGCAGGGGAGATTTAGATTAGCTATTAGGAAGAATTGTTTTCCTGTGGGGATGGCGAGACAGTGGCACAGGCTGCCCAGAGAAGCCTGGAGGTGTTCAAGGCCAGGTTGGATGGGGCTTTGAGTAACCTGATCCAGTGGGAGGTGATCCCATGGCAGGGAGGGTGGAACTGGATGGACTTTAAGGTACCTTCAGACCCAAACCTTTCTATGATTCCATTATATGATTCTGTTGTACCTATTTTGGGTAAGATTGCAGATTATTTGAAGAATCTTAATTTCAAATAGAATCTAACAATAACAGCTTGTACTCTAAAATGTACCTGGAGGGGGCTTACTTAGAATCATAGAATAACCAGGTTGGAAGAGACCCACCGGATCATCGAGTCCAACCATTCCTATCAAACACTAACCCATGTCCCTCAGCACCTCATCCACCCGTGCCTTAAACACCTCCAGGGAAGGTGAATCAACCACCTCCCTGGGCAGCCTCTGCCAGTGCCCAATGACCCTTTCTGTGAAAAATTTTTTCCTAATGTCCAGCCTAAATCTCCCCTGGTGGAGCTTGAGGCCATTCCCTCTTGTCCTGTCCCCTGTCACTTGGGAGAAGAGGCCAGCACCCTCCTCTCAACAACCTCCTTTCAGGGAGTTATAGAGAGCAATGAGGTCTCCCTCTTCACACAGACTCAAAGATGATATACTGTGCATGTTATATAAACAAGCCCTGGCCTTCCCAGTCCTGGATAAAGCAGGTGATTAAAAGGAAACCCACTGGCAACTCAAACCAAACACAATTGTAGGATAACTTAACAGAGAAGACTGAGCCAACAGTCTGATTCTGCAAAGCAAGAAGAGTGTGTTGCTAGCACCCAGAAAGGGCTTCAGAACTTGCTTCCAGTCTAGGAGATTTTACATAGACCAGATCATCAAGTTAATAATCGTCATAGAGGAATGAATAGAATTACAGATAGTGAACATCATTTATTTAATTTGTGGCTGTGGATGGGGGTTTTTTATGGGTTTATTGTTTGAATTTTGAGTTATTTGTTGTTGTTTGAGGTTTTTGTTGGGTTGCTTTTTGACATATCTGAATGCTCACAGATGCCAACACAGAGGGAAATAAAAAAGAGTGCTAAGGAAACCCTGCTAACACATCATTATCAGAGACTCAGTACAAATGCAAAACTCAGAATCAGGTACAGGTGCAAAGAGCCCTACAGAGTGATTAATACAGGAAATACAACAATTAAAATGAGTTCCCCAAATTTCCGTCCTTAGCTGCAAAATACGGTGATTTAACATCAGTAGACATCACCAATAATATTTTGCCTTTTATTTTGGAAAACAAGGGAAAGGGATGGGAACTGACCAAATACCTACATGCTGATCCATTTCCTGCAGTTCCAATAGGCATGGTTAATTAGTTCTCTGCGTGTGTGTGGACAATCACTCTTAAACCATTTACAGAAAGGTTCTCTGTGGGACATTATACAACACTTAATCAATATCATTAGGATTATATAGCTATTAAAATTAAGTTTTACAAGAAGCTTAGCATGCGTGCTCTCCAGGGAAATGTCAAGAAAATGTCTGGCCACAGTTAACTAAGATAAGGACAATTAAGGGAAAGCTTAAAATGCACTTCTCCCTCACATAAAAAGCCAAAACCAAAACTATCCTACCCAAACTCCTGAATTAAAGTACTTGCTATCTGCACACTGCTGTCAATAACTAGAAAGACTATGTTCTAAAAGGAAGCTGTAGTACTATAAGACTTAAGAATGTCTTGCCTCACAGAAACTGTGATTCCTCCAAATGTTTTAAGAGACACAACAGAAGGTATGTGTGTGGCTTTTGCCTACAAGGAAGCAGTTCTGAGAGGAGACGGCATCTAAGAAAATATACCACGTTGCTTTTTTTCTTGAACTGCACATCCTACAGTCACCACAATCTTCAATATGTAATTTCTGTGAGCACACTTCTACACACTTTACTGAACACACTAAGTCAAAGCTGTTTTGAAATACAAACAACAGACGAGGACATTTTTTCCTAAATAATGTAATATAAATGTCATAAACATAATAAAAAATTCAGAATAAATCCATTTTTAAGGACTGCTACTTTTAAGGACTGCCACTAACATCCAAATCCTCCAAATAAGAAAAAAATAGATGTTTGGATGCAAGATCTAAAAACACGGTAACTTTCTATTTCAATATTAGAACACTGAAAAAAATATAGATTAGTGCTGAAATAAGAAAAATAAAAAACCCACCAACTTCCTGTAATTATTTACATGATTTAGCAGAAACATCATGGATACTCAGAGTAAGTGTCAGGAATTTAACAGAACTGTACCTCATTAACCTACACCGACATATGCCCTCTTGGTTTCACAAACCAATATATATATATACACACACACACAATATATATATGATATACGATACTTAAATACACGTTCTGATGTCTTGGTCATTTCTCAGATAGACTTGTCAAAACTTAAGATCCATACAGACTATGATTTTGTAACAATACACAATAGCTAATGCAGCAAATTACCCTTTTGGCATCATTAAGCTCCGCTGGTTTCAAATAAAAATCACATTAGATATCCCCTTTTACAAACAAAAGTGTTTAAAGATGCAGGAGAATCCTTTTAACTTAGAGCTCTAAGATTAACTATAAAGTAGAACTTACACACACAAGTCTTAGACTGATCAGGAAAGTGTGCTTGTATCTCTGTTTACATCAGTCCTTTCTTTAACTAATGCCTCTCTCATTTTTGTCCTGTACTTACCTGAAATTTCCTTCTGCTATAAAGAGCAGGCTGGAGTGTGCAGAAAGGCCAAATTTGTTGCATTGTGACTCGATAGAAAAGCAGTTGCTATGCATTAAAGCAACCATTATTAATCTTTTATTTCTTTTAATGTACCATTCTTTGATTAAGGGCTATTTTGTTGTACTTTAGCATTAAATCCTACCCATCTTTTCAAAAAAGTAGTGCCTTTATTTACCGGCATGAATTAACTGAGAAGGATTTGCTCTGGAAGTGTCTTTCTGGAGTCTGATATTGTTATCTAATGCTTTCATCCCAACAACTATATATAGCAATTTGCAACAGATAAAAGAATGGCACTGATTGAACTCTAATGGATAATGTCTGAATTTGCTGGGATGAGACAGATAGTCTGGTGAGTTTCCCAGAAAAATTCTTCCATTAGTGATATTGTGATGATTTCCATGCTTCTAAGGAACTCATTTTGCTAAGGCAGTAAAAGTGCACCCTTGGAGCCTTATTTATTGTCCACTCTAATTTTGTTATTTCAGTCTAACACATTTATGTTCCAAGTGTAATAGCGGTTTTGAATTCATGCCCAGCTTATATTATAAAAATTCATTTAACAGGAGGGGTTTCTTTTAATATCTAGTATCTTCTAAAAGGACAAATATAGCTCTGGCATTTTACTTCTCTAATCATATGTTACTAAATTATACACAGAAAAGTCAAGAGATCAATGGGATCTAGCTAAAAGAAAATGATTGTGCAGACATGATAGAGCGGAGTGTCCTTACCACCTACTACCTTAATTGAAAAGTCAAGATAATGAAGGAGAATAATGACACAGAATAAATCTAGTTGGATATCTGAGAACTATACAAGAAAAGTACTGCTTTATCAGCTTAACTACTTACACTAAAGACTGTTAAACTCACATATATGGATAGATAAACCAAGCAACAGAACATGTACACTCTCAGCTCTAGGTCACTTGGTACCTCAGTGGGTATTTTTCTTTTTTACCTTCAGAATCTTAGTGGAAATTGAAACTTTCAATAGAAAAACATGAAAGCAGAAAAATCAGGCATCAATGTACTTTATTTTTAGTATCATTTAGTAGCTAGCTTATATGACTAAATAGACACATCAGGTTTGCTGCAGGCTTTCAAAACAACAAAAAAAGGTTGCGTCACTGTAGCTCAGGTATCAGTTTGAAAGATACAAAATGTTTTATAAAGAAATATTGGCAAGTTAAACTAGTGATTCATTTAGAATCAAATCATTTTAGTCATTACATGTATTTTATATATTTGTAACACTAACATACAATATATGTCCATAGATCACAGGACTTAAATTTCACCTCAAACTCCTCCTCTGAAATAAGCAAGTTTTGTGCATCATCTTCCCTTGTGTATTGAGTTGAAGCTGATAACATGACAAAGTCTCCTGAATATTAAGGCAAATTGGTGAATGCAGCCCACCTCTATACTCCCCTAGCCATAATTTGTGACCTTGCTATAGACTCCTTATTCTGTTTGGCTTAAAATGCAATTTTAGAATTAATAAATATACCAATAGTACCTTTCCTCCCAAAATCTGAGCCTCCTTGCTGGCACTGTATTATATAACTGGCCTTTGTGGGTGGAAATATTAATGCCCCAACTCAGCCCCACTTCATAGACTAAATATCACTCTCTTCTCTCTCACCTCTAAGCTCATTGTTTACAGAAACTGCCTGAGGTCCCTTTCCCTCAACACCAGCCAAAATCCAGCTGTTAATAGAAACTCCTCTTGACAGTCTGCAATGGCCTTCTTTCCAGTCTCTCTAGATTTTCATACCCTCTGACCGGTCAGTCACCCTTAACATTTTTCTCCTATTAATACTTCTTTTCATTCTTTCTTTTACTAGCCCAACTTCTCTAACCCCACATTTTGCTTGCCTTCGGTCTATGACCTTGACTGTTCTTTTAACTCATCCTTTGCAAGAACCATCTCATTGCCCCTCCAGCTTAGAGTAAGGCACCTTGTCAGGATCAAGGTTTGATTATGCACATTTTTCTTCTTCGTATCTTATGTCTGAGTAGTCTCACCTGCCAACTTCATTTCAACTGGCATCTCTACATCAAGTCTCTCAGATTTACCTCTGAACCATGGGTATCACTAAATAAGTTTCTCTGTCTTTGGCTTCTGCACATGGATGATTTGTTATCATCACAAAACTAACAGAGATATTATTTCTCAATTATTTTGAAGTGTCTTAGACTACATAATATCATTGATATGCCACTTCACTAAAACTGCCAAAACTCTCATGATCTTTGTTTCCAATTTCCATAGCATCCCTTTCCTTAGTAAATGAAACTTCTATTTCCCTGTTGAAATCCCTTGAGAATTCAGCCATTTTAGATACTAGAATCACAGAATGACCTCTAAAGGTCATCTAGTCCAACACCCTGCAGTGAGCAGAGACATCTTCAATGAGATCATGTCACTCAGAGCCCCATCAAACCACACCTTGAATGTTTCCAGGGATGGGGCTTCTACTACCTCTCTGGGCAACCTGTGCCAGTGTTTCACCACCTTCAGATTCTCTACCTCTTTCACATGAGATGTGTATCTAATGATTTATAAATTGGCTTGATCTGGATAGATTTACATAAAAACATCAAAAAATATAGCCTCGTTCCAGAATACCAATTTAAAGTTTCAGAATATTAGTATAAGCATGCAGCTTATTGTCTGGGTATTTCTGTATATACACATATCTGAAGGTGTGTAAACTTAGCTATATCCTTCCTGGAAAATTATGTTAGCAGTTCACTTACTTCTTTTGTAGTTTAAAAAAAGATCAATATAAATAAGAGTAGTACCCCGATACCACACACCTTTGAAATTTTCTAATATGCCACCTACTTCTTTAATATTTCTGAAGAACTTTAAATAGATAAACTGTTGTTATAAATAAATCAATTGACAGCTTCCAGAGGCAAACTAAAGTAATGAAGCTTTCCTATTGCAGTGTTCTAAAATACATTAAAAATTAAATAGAAAAAAAAAGATAAAGAAAAAACTACACATCCCAAGAAAACCAAAAAATACACTAAGAAAACCAATCACACAAAGAAGTAAATACATCAATAATTACATGGATGAGATTTTCTAAGTGAGCATTTGCATTGGTACAATATAAATGATTCAACTGCACGGCAACTAGCTCGGTACTGAAAGCAGAGCAACCACAGTAGTCTGCATGTGCTAAACTTCATGTACTTATGGAGGTCATTGGAGGAATTTTGTCAACCGAATCCTATCCTGTATATTTTATTAGAAGCAACCTGGATAAGGAATAAAGTTTCAGTTTAGTTAGTTGTTTCTTGTGTGCCTGCAAAGCTGTGCACAACTTTTAAGACCCCATTCCTGTTATCATTATTGGAATTTACCCAACAAGGATAGGACATGTTCTTTTAAGAGTGTGTCAACAATCACAACCTAACCTTTACCCCATCAAGGCTGGGTGATCACTGGAAAAAGGGAGAATGAACACAGGCTCTTGCGTTAATCAACATAAGTCTCAGAACAGAGGCAGTTTGTGTTTTTCACACAAGTCAGCACGTCAAAGATGCTCCTCAAACTGCTGTTTCCTGTGCCAGCCACAGCCTGCTTTGTCTTTACAATGTCTTTATCATAATTCTAAAAAGTAAGTCCTTCAAATTACACAAGTACAATACTTTTTACCCTACTTTGTCACATGTAACTTTTGGTACTTGTAGGCAATTGTTTTCAAAACAGTCATAAATGTGTGATTTGCTAGAAGGATTATTACTGTATGCAGTTCTGCCTAGTCAGGGGCTCTTCTTCGAGAAAGATGCAGGCCAGGTGGAGAAAGACCACAAAAGACAACAAAGAACAATAAGTCTAGAAAACCACTCTGAAAACTGAACCTAACTAGATACCTCAGTTAAGAGAAACAGGAGGATGACTTAGCTAAAGTTCACACTAGAAGCTTGCACTGAAGAACTAGTGAAAAGATACATGTACCAACACGTATAAATCAGATACAGAAGTTCTCAAGTATAGGATTTATAACTGCAGACATGGAGAAAACAGTAGACTTTGATGAAACTCTCTTTTTAACGTGTGAACCCCAGTGACTGACTGCAGGTATGTCACACATTGAAAACTGAACCTAACTAGACACCTCAGTTAAGAGAAACAGGAGGATGACTTAGCTAAAGTTTTCAAATGGATAGAAGTCTGCTGTAAAGAGGAAGAAAAGTCTGATTTCATCTCCATAAATAAGACATAATGGCTTCCAATAAGAGCGAGGAATAGTACATAAGCGCAGTACTGGGGCAGATTGCATTATCGAGCCCCAGAGTATAGAACTCTAGAGGTCATTAAGAACAGGTTGAAGCAACATCTGACAGAAATGACAAGCAAAGCTGATCTTGCTTTTGGATAAGAAGAAAACTTAAATAGCCTTATTATTTTTATTACATTTTATTATTTATTAATACCCACATTATTTTTATTATGATCTTTTTAAGTATACACCTGTAAAAGATTCTGAAGAAATTTCACATTCTCTAGCAGAAGAAAAACATTAAGAGAAATCTGTGAGATACTTGCTGAAACACTAGAAAGGAGACTCATTTTAAATATCACATCTTAAAATTTAGTACTCTTTTCTGGGCCTTTGCTGGTATAAACTGTAAATATTAGTGATTTTGCAACTTAAATGATTATCTTAAATGCCATTTTACGCCTTCTGCAATTTCAAGACAACCATGTTGGAAACATTAGCTTTTTCAAACTTATGAAAATAATTTCTATTTGAACTAATTAACTATATAAAACCTCCTATTTATATCAACTGTGCTGATCCGCTCTGTATTCCAACCAAGCTTGTCATTCAACCTACAGATTAATTCAAAGTATTACCTAAGATGATCACATTTAGCTGTGTACATGTCATACTATAAATAAAACCTCAAAATGAAACTATATTGAATATATTACATAAAATTAATCATCTATTTATAATAACAGGCAATATATACATAGTTTAAAACATTTCCAAAACAAAACAGAAAAATAAAATACCAAAATGCATTTGGGTAGAAGTTTGGGAAAACTCACCAAATACAAACATTTCATATTGTAATATTTTACCACATAAGAGTATAATCAAAGTTTGGGTCAGAATTCACTAACAGGTTATTCAGAAGCACGTAAAATTTTGTCAAAGTATTTTCTCTGTGATATCTGTATCTAAGACACCAAAGAAAATATCAGGCATTGCTGCCTTCCAAACATGGCAACAAAAATAATATCTTCTGAAATACTGTTCTGACAATTTCTCTTTTGATTTACAGATAAAGGCTAGAACTTGGCTTGAAAGCATTTTTTTAAAGTAATCAAAGACTTTAGAGAAGGACTAAACATCAACAGAAAACACAAAATGCTTGTAACAAATGGAGACATTCATCTGATTCAACACAGGAACAAAAGAAACATCCTAGAAAAATTAATACCAAAGGAATGTTCAGTCATCACATGAAAATATTTTGTAACCTCTACTTTTATTCAGATTATGAAATTGCTAATCAGAAGGGGTAACTGGCCCCTACATCTGCTTTTTTTCATATTTATTAATCAGAAGACTAAGATAACTGCCTCAGCTGTGCAAGACTCATGTTCAAGTCCCTGCTTCATAGGATCCAGGTCAATCAGCAATGAAAAAATCTATTCTGAGGTGAGACTTAAATGTCACTCCCATGGCATCACAGCATAGCCTACCCAGACATAGAATTAAACAATCACAGAATCATCAAAGTTGGAAAAGACCTCTAAGATCACCCAGTGCAACGCCACCACACAAAGTGCCAGGTCTACATGTTTTTTGAACCCAAACAGAAACACATATTTAGATCTGAACATAAACACAGCAGTATAAAAGTATTCATGGGAGCTCTTGCGTAATAACAGCAAAACCAAATGCAAAAATCTTGACGTACCCTGTCTGGAACACAGATCCTTCTCCACAGTCATCCCTACCTGGCTTGTTTCCAGGACCCATTGGAAACAGGGTGCTTTTCTTTGGTAAACAGCAACATGTGCACCACCCTTTACATAAATAATCTTCATTTTTTTCATAGAACAAGGAAATTCTTGCATGACTTTTATTTATGACAAAAATAATAAAACACTTCTATGAAATAATAGTTGTTCTACAAAGAACATTTTCACATGTTTATATTAGAGGAGTACTCAACACAAGCAGAATCGTGAACAATTTTATGCCCTCATACTGAAGGGACACAGAAATGAGCTAAATCTGCCTCCTCATCAAGCACAAATTGACTCAACCTGTGAATGCAGCCAGCTGGTGAACTGACTGATTACTATCACTATGAGCATCCAGGGATCAGCATGTGAAAACAAGGCATTTTCAGTGCTGAAAGAGCCAACCAATGGCACCTGTAATCACTTTGTACAAAGGTTTGCACAAGGATCTTAATTCTGGTTTAATTGAAGGGGTCCCTTTTTGATCTTCTAAATGAATTGTCAAAATTGAAATTTGTAAATGTTGTTGTTGGTCCTGAGGAAATGGGTTACTGCCTCAGAGCAGAGAAAACAAACTTCATGCAAAGCCCAGATTTTTGTCATGCAGATGATGCTACCTGTGATCCCAAGGAAGATATTTCGAAACATTTATAAATGATACAAGATAAAGGTTTTTCCGAGATTCCAGTGTCCTCATTAACTCCTGCAGCAAGCACTGAAGTTGAAACAACCTCAGTAATATTGCATCATATCATACAATGGTTTGGGTTGGGAGGGACCTTAAAGCCCACTCAGTTCCAACCCCCCTGCCATGGGCAGGGACCCCTCCCAATGGATCAGGCAGTTCAAAGCCTTATCCATCCTGGTCTTGAACACCTCCAGGGATGGGGCATCCAGAGCTTCTCTGCCTCCACATCCTCTGGCTTCTCACCCGTTCCAGTGCCTCACCACACTCAGTTAAAAACTTCTTCCTAATATCTAACTAAACTCTACCCTCTTTCGGTTTAAAACTGTTACCTCTCATTCTATCGCTAAACCCCCTGATAAAGAGCCCCTTCTCAGCATTCCCATTGATCTGAGAGCTTTCCATTTCCAGCTGCCTAAATGGGAATTTGGCTCATATGTTTTATATTTTTATGTATTTTGTATACATGCTCTGTGTTTTCCACATTCTACACTTTCTGGTCTTAGACCTGAAAGCAGCAGCTCTGACCCCGTTTCCAAGGCCAGGAATCACACCTTGGGTCACCAAGGGATGTAAGTTACTTGTTAGTGCAGAAGGATTCTTATGAGACTGTTACCAAACAAAAAAACCATCAGATTTAGCCAAACTGTGAAAATGTGCCCTTAATGTGCAATTAAAAATCATAAGCTCTGTTTTCAAACCCTTATGATACCATGAATGAAGACACTGAGAGAAGCCTAGCTTCAAAGATATCAGAGATCAGGTAAAAAGATGCTGATTTTAAAGGGAAGCTGAAACATTTAGCTTATCTTAAAGCACTACTTTTATAATAGCAGAACCATATTTAGCTAATGCATTCACACATTGAATTAATTAAGCTGTATTTGAAGCATTCTATTTATAATTGTTAATTCTCAGTTTCCTGAAATCAGACTAATGAGGCATGCACTTGATTTTAAAATTATTTTTTAAATAAATTGGCATGACTACATAAAATTTATATTCAGCTGAAAGATGTAGGCTGCTATGTATGGAAAATAATTTAGTGTGGTTATATGGTAAGGGACAGGTTAAGCAAGCTTTTAGCTCCACCTTGCTAATAATACCTGCAGATAAAAGTAAGCTTTACTTTTAATTACATGATTATAATCTATCAAAAGTCTTCCCTGACAAAAGTTACATAAACTTTCAGAGAGAAAACAAGAGCTCATCCAGCCTGGCCTTGAACATCCCCAGGGATGGGGCAACCACCACTTCTCTGGGCAACCTGGGCCAGTGCCTCATCACCCTCACAGGAAAACATTTCTTCCTAAAATCTAATCTAAATCTCCCCTCTCTCAGCTTCAAAACATTACCCCCCATGCTATCCCTGCACTCAGCACATATCTCATTTCAAAAGCTGTAGCTAACCCATAGCAACTGTTCATATACTTATGTGCAGAAACTTGTATTTTCAAGCCTGCTTGGCATACTCAGCCTGTTAAAGCCTACAAAAAAAGTTTAACATTGTGCAAAAAGATAGATGAAGATCAATTTAGTTAAATTCAACTAACGTAGCCTGAAGAATCCAGTTTGCACTGAAAATATCTGGTTGGTATCTGTACCTGTATTTGTAAATTATCCGCACGATTTTTCACTAATATAATCTTCCTTCCTAGTGACTACTTTAAGGGACTCCAATACTTTTTTAATTAAATTCCAGTAAAAGCTAGCAGCCCAATTTAAGACTTGTCAATAGCATTCATCCTTTCAGGTAGTGCAGTTTCAGGCAACACAGATATATCAGGTGTCCTCGTCAGCTAGAAACCTCAAATTAAGGTAAATTGTTTAAAGATCACAAGCATTTATTTAATTTTTGAGGCCCACACTTACTCAGAGTACTGTTGCAGCAGATAGAAAATACTTGGCAAGTTCTAAATTGAGGTAAAACACCTTTAAAGGCAACACGGATTTCTTGGATTGCTTTAGAATGACGTAAGGCAGTGGAAGCTGATAAATTAAATAGTAAAAAAAAGCACAAATTACAGTTGGCTCCCAAAAGTGTAACACTGCAGTGTTTGCTTACTCAGAATGTAAGTTACCAAAATGGCAATGCTCAGGATGTATGAGTAGATATTTCCAAACTGAATTGACTGTATTCCTATATAATAATGCTCGCAGATTACCAGCTAGCACTCAATGACTTAGTATAAAGGGTGCAAATCAAACCCCAAAGTCACAGAGTGCTCTTCCATTAACTTCAGCAGCTTTTAGATCAACAGTAGGATACTTTTTCACTCGTCTCTAAAGAAAAGTGAAAAAAAAGAACCCACAAGAAATAGCAACCTAAATGAAGAAGTTCGACTACAAAGTGAATTTGAGATCTTTATTCAGCTTCTATCACAGAGTCACAGAATGGGTTGGGTCGGAAGGGACCTTAAAGATCATCCCTACAGGAAGATAGCTGGTTCACCTCATTTCTTTTTCCAAACTTAATTTCTGAATCCCATTGTGATAATTTTCTCCCCTTCTAGCAGCTGGGCTAGATTCCAAAAGGGATAGAAGAATAATATCATCTATTATGTTTCAGTTCTTCTTTTCAGAGTAGTAAAACACATCTGAGAATCACTCCCCTGTTGAGAGAAGGTAGTCAAGTCTTGAAGGTTTTTTCATATGGAAACATCTAAGGACAGCAGCATCCTGAGTCTATCTTGAGTACTTTTCTCTATTGCTCATCTCACGCTGGTCCGATAGTGCTGGTGTAAAGGTAGCTATCTGAACTACAGTGAGGGGTACTTTACAACTAGGGGGAAACCAAAATCAGAAGGGTGCAAAGATAACTTCAAAAAACCTAAGTCTCCCCACTTTTGCAAGCTGCAAGTTCTGTGCCACAGCGCTTAATAGAATTAACAGTTTCACCAAACACAGTTATACCAGAAAGCAAAACCAGTCTTATTTGGTTTGGGTTTTTTTCATTCCCACATTGCGCACCACAGAGGTTCTGGAAATTGTCCTGAGCATTAAGTGTAGCTACTGCTTTAAGACGGTACTAGTTCACATTCATCACTGAGCTTCCTCCAGCAGATCAGAAACTTTCAAAATAAAGCCATTTTGAGGTAAAAAGTGGCTTTTTTCCCCAATCCAATCATACACTGTGCTACACATGCAGCAGGTTTTTCAAATCCTCATTGTTCATATTCAAAGCCAATGTTTGGGTTAACTCTGACTGATATTTGCAAAAAGAGCTAAGTAATTCAAGAAGCCTATTTTTTCAACAGAAAGTTTTAAATGCTTTATATTTCAAACACACTTCAAGTTCACAGCGAAACAGAATCTCATGAATGTTGCTATGACTAGATCTTATATGTATGGGGTTTGTTCATTTTATAGCTATTTTGTCATTGCCTTGCATCATTATTTACCTCCCTAGTGAATCTTTCAATCTTCTTCTGTTTAAGAAAACAAACCCGAACCCCACAACACACCTTTACAAGAACTTTAATCTATTTGAATGCCTGATTTGAACTGGTAAATCTACCACTCAGAGTTATTTTAAAAATGCAGGCTGAATGAAAGAGAACAGAGCTGTGAGTGCTTTGAGGCATTTGCCCAATCTTCCTATGTGTTTGCCTATAATTTGTATCAGACTTAAATCTCTGGTATAAGAGTAACTATGCAGCGCTATTGTACAAACGAGCATACTCTAACTTTTGATATTAGAGGCAAGAAACCTTTCTCACATCTTTTTCTATTTTGTCACTAAAAGAATTTCCAAGGAGTCATTAAAACTTGTCAGGCTGGCAGGGTATCATAAGAGGACAGAGAAAACGTGCTGTGCACAGAGCAGTCTCTTTCCCACAGTCAGAAATGAGGGTCAGTCAGAAACAAAAGAACTGTAAGCTCCAAGGAAATATTTAGGTGAAAGTAAGTAAGGCTTTTTATCATTTTCACCCTTTTCCCTACATGCTTTGAGCCTCTGGGGAGGCAGGGGGGAAATGTTGTTCGAAGATGCTGTTTCTGAGTCAATTTAATCAACTGCACAGTTCCTGGCAGTTAAAGAACTTACAGGTACCAGCTTCAACTGGATTGATCATATGAGCACAAATTGAAAAGAAGACACAGTGCTAGAACAAGCAGGTCACATCATTTCATCCTCAATGAGATGTCAAATGCCAGGCCAGTCACTGGAGACAAGAAGAAATATGTGAATAGAGAGCACACACACAATTCACCTTTTCTAGTCTCCAAGAATTAGTTCAGTCTCAAACACCTCATGCAGAGACGACCCACACTGCCCACAGGCTTCACAGCGACTGCTGGTTTAAGCTGAGACACTGTGCTGTCTCTGAGCCTCAACATGCCCTTCCCTATTCTCTTCCTACACCACCTTCCAGCATCAGCATCTATTATTCTCCCCACAGGTGGAGATTTCTTGCAGCCTTCACTTTCAAGGGAAGACACCTTCCAAATTCAGACTATCCTTAATAACAGCCTGAAGTTCAGCTATCTTAAGTAAAGGAAAAGAGAAGTACTTAATCTGTACTCCCTCATCTTCCTGCTCAGAATGTTCCTTTTGCCAAAGAGAAGTGGCAATTCTTTGTCTAATGCAGCATCCACATTGATGAGCGATGATTGTTTGCGTAATTATTTCACATCTTATTTAACCATAGATGTATTTGAGCCATTCTTCTAACACAGCTAAATCCCCTACAGCTCGATAAATGCCTGAAGCAACTGGAGTAATTACAAAAATACTAATCAGCGACTACAGCCCAGCTCTTATCCACTAGAGATGTGTGGTACACATATCGCCCCAGGAGAACAGACCTCAGAAGCTGTCTGTCCTGAAAACCCATGCCAGGAGCCAACATCATGTACTGGGTCCAGCTGAAGCACATGGCAAACCACAGATGTTTTTGGAAACAGCAGCAGTACACACATGGGAAAAATACAGGCTTTTTAATAACTCTGCTTTATAGAGAGAAGGAATAATAATGCTAGTTTCTTCCAGCTGTCCACTAAGACAGCTGAGTTCATAAACAAAAAGTTCATAATCTAAGTGTAACAGATTTTGCTTCCTCGGGCAACACAGTGCTATGAAAGTGTTTAAAATGGACTTTCTCTGTGTAATCAATAAAGCTTTCACAGAAAGATTGGTTCTATTCCAAAGACTTTTTTAGCTGCTTGCACAGGACTGCTAAACACCAAAAAAGTCTTTTATCAATTTCTGTCTTATAGCTCTCTCCCATTTCTTCATAACCCCTCCTCAAAGTACACTGAATTTAATGGTGAAAGATGCATTTAAATCACAGTATAAAAAAAATTCAACTCCTACTTGGTAACGCAAAGAAAAAATACGTTTATTTTATAGTGTAGTTCATGATAACCTCATTTTAAAACATGTGCAGGGAGTATTCTGCAGGTAAAGGCTTATAATAATGTCCAATAAGTAGAAATTAAAGATATCCCATAACGATATATATATTTTCAACAAGTACACGTGAAATTATCACCTTTTCCCTCTAAGAGCAAAATGCAGGTTGGCCTGTTTTCAGCTTGCAGTGGGTAGTTAAAGCACATTTAGCCTGTACCTGACTAAAATAGAAAATCACCGTGTCAGAAAGCAAATAAGTCACTTTATTCCTAATCTTGAACACAAAGCAATAGTACAGAAACTTGACTTACACCTTCATCTACAGCTTTGCTTACTTACACATTACTGAGCATACCCTTCGCCACGTGCGATCCAGCAGTTGGGCTGCATTGTTTTGGAAGTTATGCCAATAAATGCTTTTGCATATACCTCAGAATAATTTATCTGACTCTACATCATTTCCCCAGGTTTCTTTTGTGGAAGCAGAGTGCTTGACTGTTCTCCTGGGATCTTTTTATGTAATGAACCCCTTCATATGCAAATCCCTTGCCTGCAGCATGGGAGGTGGAAGAGCCTTGACTCAGTGTTAGCCTTTCCTCAGAAGGATTTTCCACAGGGCATAGGCTTAAAAGATGAGACAGAAATACATACTTGATTAGGGTTACAGGACAAACTTGCTTCTGTCTAGTTCTGTGAATAATTAGATAAGAGAAAAAGGGGCACTACTTTTGCTTGGTTCTTAGCACATAGAAGCATTTACTCTGAGAAGCACATCACCAGCATGCCTTGGCAAATGCTATGAAATAGCATTTTGATAGGAATGGTTGGACTCGATGATCCGGTGGGTCTCTTCCAACCTGGTGATTCTATGATTCTATTAAAAAAAATACCACAACATACAATGCCAGCCTAAAGAATGGCACATCAATGTGCTCTGTGATTAGGTGTGAAGCCTTGTGCAGATACGGTAAAGAGTAAGGGTCCCTTCACCCTCCTTTGGTCTTCAAGGTAAAGGATTCAAAGGAAGATTTGAGAGAGAAATAAAGCTGTCCTAACCCCAAGGGTAGGCTTTTTCACCATGGAGGTAGCATCTAGGCAAGAATTAAGCCTTTCTGTAGTTCAGCACTTTCAATATTTTACACTAGTCCACACCATTGCAGTGAAGGCCACCTCAAAATTCAACTGTGCTACACATCAGCATACACAAAACAAAGGACAGCTCTCAAATCCCCTGTGCCTGCCCATTTCTCTAGTCCGCATACACTTTCTTCCCCAATAAAATCAAACTGAATACATTGCTAGGAACAGGTTTTGCTCCCAAGAATTCTTTCCCTCTGCTGAAATCGTTATGCTAAATTTCACTAAGAGAAAATGGTCCAATAGAGAATTTAGTAGATGTCTTATCCCTTATTCCATAATGCTGATAACTGCCATAAAAGGCTGACTTTACTACTTTTATAATGAAAAGTAAGGGAAGTTTGATAGTGCTAGGACTAGTTAATGTGTTAATGTAACATTTGGCTTTCCTCATATGCCAACCACTTTCTCTAATAGAATTAGAGCAAAGGAAATACTGAACATTCATTTTTATACTGTATTCACTCTCATTTCAGGAACTGAAAACTTGTCTGAGTGTGAGGAAAAAATAAGTGCCTATAGGCACAATCCTACAAGGTGCTAAGTGCCCACAACTCAGAGAAATCAGCTGCATTCTGAGATTTTAAGTTGCTCTTATTCAGGCAAACTTCTCTCGACTTCTCTTGCAGAAGGAGTTTGCACAAATGAGGACTGAGGAATGATAGGAGCTTGTTTCCAGATGGAAAATACCATGGGATAAATTAGGGAGTGAACTTCAAGTCTAACAGCTGCTATCTACTACCCCTAACATGGCCACATTTAGCTTATATAAAAACATCCCCGTGTGAAATTGGAGTGCCCACAGGGGAGCTACTGTAGAATTGCCATTCTGGATTATTCTGAAAAACAAGCATTAAAATTTTCCACACAATAGGAACTGGAGGCAAACAGTAAATTTTACGTCTGGATCTCAAACACCATTCACTTTACTTATGGAAATGGCAAAAGGATGGTAAGGAGGCTATTCAAACAAGTACAGATTATCTGGTTCAAATCTGTCCATTACAGAGTAAGAGAATTCTTTTTTCTTTCTTTTAAGGTATGAGAATAATTAATTTCAGCATTTACAAGTAAATATTGCAAGATGGTAGAAGTAGGTTAGATACATACAAGCAAACAGAACCTAGAAACATTATCCAGGGCTCTAAGATTGGGTGCATCCACGCATTAATTACAATGTATTCCAGATAATGTCTGTCTTTCATATTAATCATGTTAAAGTAAATATTAGACAATTTTCATTAATAACAGTCAACAACTGGTTATCTCATATTTCTGATTTCCTGACATTTTTTAGCATTTGTGAACTTCTGGTTTTCTTATCAACTTTCCCTGCCTAGCACATACTCTTGGCCTCCCACTTTGAACACAGAATGTATCAGAAAATATTTATTTTTTTCCTCTGGTCTGCACAAGAAGCAGTAAAATTGTATGTATTCTGCTCTGACAAGTAATGGGGATTTGAAGAGCTCTATTCTTTTATTTTTTTCCTCTGGGAAAATATGAAAGTTGACCGGCTTGGTCACGGGAGAGAAAACAGAAACCAGACTATCTCAGCTTTAGAACTTACAGGTTAAAAATGCAAAATATTTGGTTTATTGTAAAGGTGAAAAGATCACTGACTGGAAGATTCAGTAGAAATTAGAACACGAGGACTATTTATTGAACCCAAGAGACTGCTTGTATGTCCAGTGTATACCATCGCAGGATTCTGACTTGTTGGGTTAGCGAGATACTAGGGTAAAGGTATATTAGTGTTTTTTGTGGGTTTCCTAAGACTGCTCCTCCTCACATAAAAAGAAAAAACCAAACACACCATCCATCAGGCAAGCAAATAGCAATTAATATCCAAAACAGTTAATTTAGTCTTTTCCTAATGCAGTGTCAATCTATCACATTACTGACACTTGCAACAGAGTGCATGGCTACATGTCCATTTGGTAGTGAAAAAGTGAAGCGATCTAGAGTAGTAGTTTCAATTAATCTCAACTATTGATTTCAAAATCAATTTCAACACTCAGGAGGTGGTATCTGTAGCTAAGATATTTTCGAAGCAAATTTTTGCGCTCTACTGTTAAGTGTCTACAGTCCCTTCTGTTTCAAATGCCACCATTACTGTGGTTTTTTTCCTGAATTAATAGCATAGTGTTTTACTGCAGTAAGTCAGAATGATTAAAATGCCAGTGCTTATGGTGATCTGTATTCCCCATGACAAGCAAGTTACTGCAGATTCATTAAACAAGAATAAAAATAATATCGTTGGGGTGCTGATCTACCGTGAAAAAAAACTGTAACTGATCTACATCAGGTATCTGATTGATGCACTAAGACTCACCAATTCTGACTAATTCATATATCAATGAAAAGATAAGCATCTACCCCCATTATGCTGAGGGATTTAACATCCAGTTACTTGCACTGGGTCTTGGGCAGCCTGACCTAGTTGGATGTGTCCCAGCCTATCACTGAGGGGTTGGAATTGAATGATCTTTAAGGTCCCTTCCAACCCAAACTATTCTATGATTCCATGATTCCTGTATCTATTGAGTAACATTCCCTAGTGCCAGGCCACGGCTCTCCTGGGCAGAGCTCTCTTTTCAGTCAAGAGCACTTGTTAAGCTTATTTCATGGAGCATCTTTTCACCTGAACGTGCCTACTACATAACGTAATCCAGTTGCACCTTTTTTTTCTCGAGTCTCCTATCTGATCCTCTGCTCTTCAGTTTTCTGCATCTACTTACAACAGCCTCGGAATTCCAAACTGCTTCTGGTAGTTTGGATAAACAGCTCACTCTGATGAGGACCTTTACATCACACCTGAATTAAGCCATTCGCTGTGTGGTTCACTTATAATTTTTTAAGACTCTGTTTTAATCTGTAACATACTCTTTGCCTACTCCCTGCCACAGAGAATTTTGCTTTAGTTTTCCGTCATCTAATACATTTTATATGTATTATCAAAATATATTTATACGTATTATCTGAAATATTTTATATTTTAGAAAATATACTTTTACAGTCCAAAAAACATCAATGATATGGAACACTGAACCAAAAGCAAATATTTATGAGAAATGTGGGCCGAGGAACATTTCTACAAAGACAGATATGGTTATTATACATTAAATCATAAATTGCTTGAGAATCAAATACAAGATGCTTACATGGAAAGAAGACAAATGTGACACTTGATTATATTAACAGTAACAGCATGTCTCAAACCAGTACAATAATCCTTCTGCTCTGCTCAGCAATGCTCAGGCTCCAACAGCAGGACTGATTGGATTCAATTTGGGACATGACATTTCAAAAAGACAAAATGAAAACCAAGGAAATGAGAACAACAGAGATGACAAAAATTACTTAGAAAATGTGATTCAGAAGAGTTTGGTTTGCATTCTCTTCACGTGTGTAAAGAAAACGGAGCTTGAAAAATCCCTAAAAGGTAGATGGAGAAAAAAAAAAAAAAGCCGTTTCCTCCAATACTAAAATTGCTGTGTTTATCACTTTCCATTTAGTAATTTGAATGAAGAAAGTAAAGATGAATGGGCAGAAAAGTGAGGTTATTTTCCCATTTGTTCTGAGACAACATCATATAAAGATGTCAAAACTATGGCATGTGAAGAGGTACCTACTAAAGCCAATCTGAATGCATGAGTGTGTTCCTGACACAAGATCTGTTTTCTCTATGGTTGGCGAGTACCTATTCACTATTTAATTACCTATCCTTGCTATATATCTAAACACAGCGCTGTGTAAAAGGCCTTTAATTTCCTAAAAAGGCATAATTTCTCTTGTAGCAATTCGAAGTTCTTGTATAATGTTCAGCACTATGATTAAAATTTTACAGAAAATTAATTTCCCTCAAAAAATAAATCCAGAACGCTTCCTTTTTTTCTCCTGCTTCCATTCCATAGAAACATTTTTAGAAGAAAAATAAAACCATTTTATAAAAAAAGGAAATCAGTGCTAGAAAAATCAGATTCTGAATGTTTCATCTTGCCCACTCATGTGGAAAGCCTTCTTGAATTTAGTTTTCATAAGTCAGAAAAGGACTTCTAAGTACAGAGATTTGAAATCTTCAATTTAATTAAACATTATATAGCAAATTACTTCAGTGTTTCTCTGTTGCATTCCGTGTAGTCCATATACAAATGTACATTATGGATTTCATTAGTGCAGTGTCCTAAGCATTGTCTCAGCTTGTCCTGTAGCGAAGAACCAAGGAATGAATAACCAAGGTCAGTCATTCTGGTCAGGATGCAATGGACCCTTCTCTTCTGGTACCATATGTACCATTTGCAGGTGCTATTAAGTTAGAGAGCTAGTGAGGAATTCAGGCTGTGAGTTCTCCAATGTCTGAATCCCTGCAGGAAAATTATTAATTGCAGCAAGGAGGAATGATAACAGCAACAGTTCACTCAGCAGCTGTATTTCTGGAGCAGGCTTAGTACTGATGGCATTTTCAGAGATTTCAGCTACCAAAACTTCATATGTTTCTAGTAAATATCTGTTAAATGAAATTTTACAGAGACTAGTGACTTGGTAGGCAAATTTCATAAAGACGGAAAAA
Organism: Phaenicophaeus curvirostris; assembly: GCF_032191515.1. Taxonomy (NCBI): domain Eukaryota; kingdom Metazoa; phylum Chordata; class Aves; order Cuculiformes; family Cuculidae; genus Phaenicophaeus; species Phaenicophaeus curvirostris. The sequence goes on from NC_091395.1 coordinate 4,213,042, forward strand.
TCTCATCCCAGGCAAAAGATAGTTCTTCTGATCTCAGGCCTCTGCTCCACCATATGGAGGATATGAGATAATTTGGATTAAATGGTTATATGATTTTATTAGCATGGGTAATAAGAATTTTTCCTTACTTTAGTTTTCAGGAAAAGGCTGAGTTTTTTAGCTGAAATAGCAGGAAAAAGATATCTAAAAGGGACACACTGTATGTGATGAGGGGAAGAAGGGAAGGTCACACGGATTTTAAAGCTACAAAAATATCTGAAAATAAGAATTTACTGTAAAAAAACAGAGAACGGTGACAGTAAGAAGCATTATCAAGTCCACCTTCTGTATCGATGGAATACCAGTTACCTGAGGTAAATATAACCACTTACATTCTTCTCAGACTTAAAGGCTGAAAGGAAGTAGTCTAAGCTGAATGGAAATATAACTTCAGGTTTAAACATTCGTCCAAAGGTAGCAATATGCAGAACTGGATTTAGGGGAGAGTTGGGTTCTTTTTAGAATTTTATGGCTGCAAGAGTAATATATCTGGTTTTAAATCCTTTTTTTTTTGGTTTTTTTTTTGATACTAGACTATCATTTAAATTCTGGTTCTGGTTTACATATTATTTTTGTGTGCACTACAACAGAAAAGGTGTTTTCGGATCTAGCAAAAGAAACTCTTACCTAATACTGTATGCACATCACCCCCTCCCCACCCAGGTCCCCACACATTGACACTTACATTATACTCCCTTTTTTATTCTACTACCAGAGGGGACAAGAACATTATGGAGTGAAAAAGCTCAGACTAACAATACTAACAGATGTTTATTACTTGTGAGGAGTCTACTCCACCAGCACTAAATTAGGTGTTTTAAAACAAACAGATAATAAAGCAGGAATATCATGCCATAGATCTGTTGTATGTAAATAAACGTAACTACCTGGTAATTCATGTATGTCGGTGCTGACATTTCTCAGTAGCATAATACTACGTATTCTTCATGAATTCACTAATTGTCGCCACTTTGTCCCATAGAGTCCTTGAATTATAACGTGCACTCTTGTTCCTGATGATGCTGTTGGGACCAGCTTTAGCTGTTTTCCCCTCACTCTGCTATCCTACTACCATTCTGATCATTAATAGGAAGAGCTGTTTCTATGTTGCTGTCTCTCCTATCCAGAAATATTGTATTATCTATTGTCATAAACTCATTTTCTAATCTTTCCTTTACAAACAGAGACAGAAATTAATAAAAGCTTTTCCCGATCACTAGCCTTTATATACTAAACACCTCCCATCACTGACAAGCCTCCAAGATTTCTATAGGGTATGGCACGTCTATCTCCAGAAAGAAACTCCTCCAAGATGAATGTCTCTTTCCATGAATGTGTCTCGATGGTTGAATATCCTAAGCCCTTGCTTATTGCAATCTTACTTTGATAGTTAAGGTTATCCCTTCACAGAAAATGGATCAGGCAGGAGAAGTGTTTTATAAATAAGAGAATTAGTATCCTCATAATGATTTCTCAGAAGAGGACAATTCTTGATGTTGCAAGATCTGTTTTGTCTCCAACTAAGCTAAGTCGTTGCAAGCTGTTAAACGTTTGACTGGTTTGCTTTTTTTCTGCTTTGTAATATATGTCAGGTTTAAGACAATCCATATGGCAGAGAGAATTTGTTGGAAGTCATCCCAAACGTGGCACAAACCCCTCAGTCCATATGCAAGGACACATCATTTCTCAAAGCTGACATCCAGTCACAGAAATAGTGACGTGGGGCCATGCACAAGACCACAGATGCCTGAGGCTCAGGAATACATTGATTAAGTGAAAGTCACAGTCCAAAGCAACATTTACAAATAAATCAACAAACTTCAGGCTATTTTATCTGGAGCAATCCCAAATTATCCTGCATTTCCGAACTATTTTATCTACGAATAAAGGATAGGTAAAGTTTCAGGTAACTTAGCTGTACAATAAATACACACTCACTATGAAATACCCACAAGATAACATTTATCCCTAGCCCTGCACTACTGACAAAAGTATTTAGGCTAGATTGTGGTTTTTCAACAGCTAAATTAAGCTTTCTCTATGAGTACGTGCATTTGTGCAAGTACTTGATGTTTCTTATTGAATTTACCAAAAAATAATAATAATCATAAACAATATTACTAGCTTTAAAAAGCTAGTTCCACTTATTTCTTGCACTAACACATGCACTATAAAGACAAAATAGAGATAAAATTAATGCAAGACATGAAAGTAATTTTATTTCTCTGTGTTTCGTTTATAGTTGAAAAATAATTTTATCCATGAATAAAACTGATTTGTTTTTTGCTACAATTTGGAAAGCCAACAAGAAGAGAGGAGAAAAGTCATCAGCAATGAAGCAGAATTATATTACACTAGGATGGTTCCAACAGCTTTTCCTGTGAATACCCTGATTTTTTTACATTATTATGCCATCACTAGAGAAAATGTTGCTAGGTTCCTTTGCCACTAAATTAAACGTACACTGATTTCTTCCTTAGCGATGCTGGTAATAGAGTCTGATCTGATTACTCATTAATACCTTACTCTTCCCCTTTAAAGAAAACAGAACTATAATTTTTAAAAATTGCCTCAAGACAATCCAGATAAAATATAGACTATTTTTAAACAAGAGTTTAACATAAGCAAGGAAAATTTCTGCTAGCGTTAGAAACAGTATTTTCATATATGCTGTGGGTGAAGAGAATCAAATGCATCTCTGAAATTCAAACAGCAACAGCTGGAAAGTATGCAAAGATTTGCCTTCCTTCTTGCTAAATCCATAGGTTTGAACTTTGTATGCTACTTTGGGAAAACATATTTTTCCCCATTGTTATTTAGTTCTCTCCTCATCAGTGCTCAGCTTCTTATTCATTCGTGAGTGTTGTCTCTAAGCTCCATTACAAACTGTCTGGTGTAATGGCCACCTTTGCATTATTCATCTCTATTGATCATTTTCCTCTTGAGACATTAGTGCAACAAAACACACAAACTGACCAAAATGACGTGCTAGGACCTCAGGATCATTAAGGAAAAGTGCATGCTCTGATGAAATCCTATTTTCATTGACTCATAGGAAGCCACGAAAATTAGGTCATTTCTTGGGAGACATGAATGACCTTGCTTAGTAACTCACTGCTACCTCCTAATTTCTGCACTTAGCACATTACTGACCCTATTCTAATATGCCCACGTGACTGGCCCTAAAGCTCTATTCTTTGCTCCCTTTCTCATTCCATGATCCCCCTCCATCTCAGTAAATATCTCTTTAATAGGCACATATTTATATCCTAATCCATCCAGGTTCCTGTAGAGAAGCTGTTCTATACTTCTGACACACTTCTTGAGATAAAAAACCTAAAAGCGCACAGCATAATTCTAGATGTGGGCATGAATTTTCATATTCTGAATTCCTTTGCTAATAATTCCTAATGCCTGATTCATTTGATAGGAACGGTTGGACTCGATGATCCAGTGGGTCTCTTCCAACCTGGTTATTCCATGATTCTATGATTCTATATTATTACCTTTAATTGGCAAAGGTGATTAAAGGATACCAATCAAAATACAGTAAAGACATTTATAATGGAATTTTTTAAAGAAGTAGTAGGCAGTACTTTCAAAATCTAATTCCTTAATCAAACTTTGAGACTCTGGAGCTGTCAACAGTCACAAATGTTTTTGAAATGGATGACAAGATAGTATACAATCAACAGATATTCTCCATTATTACAAAAATAAGCATAATTTATTTCAGAATGGCACAGCCAGATGACTGAGAAAAATTTATTATATACTGAAGACAAAAAAAGCTAGGAGTACTTTCTCTGCTTGTTTTTAATTGGGCAGATTTAAAGTTCTTTTGACAACAGAAAATAAGCTGAGAATAGAACTCAATTTGTGAAGTTGATTGTAGCATTATTTACAAGCAAAGAATAAGTTAACTGGTGATCTATATGTTACCCTATACATTTTTCACGCTATTTGGGACAGTGACTTTATGAAAAAATACTGATAGAAGGCAGAGCTTGTTTGGTTCTAGCTTCAAAATCTTCTCTGTCCCACAGAGAGAAGTGGGAGAGTGACCAACACCGTTTTTGTGGAACACAGACCAAAACAGTTCTTTGTGGCACTTGTAATTTCCCATATAAGGTACAAATGTAAAGCCAGCAGTATACTTTTAGGAATTTAAGCCTCATGTTCCTCCACTGATTAAGGAAGAAACTAGTGTGACTTTCTATAATTCAAATCAATGCGAACTGGTAATCTCTTTGTATAGATTCAGATAAATTTTCTGGCAGATTAAAATACTTTGAATGCAAAAGAAAATTAACCTACAGTTACTGCTGTAGTAATGAAAGGGGTTGCTCTCCAAGGCAGTTATTTCCATTACATCCCAAGCTCTCATAAATAAATACATTTTCCAGTGTAGAATGAGAGCTTCAGAGCCAAGAAATCTAGCTCAATTTGACTGAAAAGAATATTTTATAAACCTTTATACTTGATTATTTCTACAACTATACAGATTTTTCATTGACTCAAAAAAGTATCTTTTTTACTACTTTGACAATCAACAGTGGTCTAAGGGCCAGAAGATTTTTTCGCCATGGGAACTGAGCAGTTTAAGCTTAGTTTCTCATGACTGTTTACATCTGAGATAAGAAATATCCACAACTGATGAACTTTGCCTTGTCTTCTTAGCTCGCCTTGTACAAAACCAGAGTTGGAAACTTTAAATTCATTCCAGGCAACATAAGCTTTTCATCTATTTTATTAGGGCCAAGATTCCACCTACACTTACAGACATTCTGCAGAGTCCTCCAAATAAACCTAATTACATTCTACACATAGAAAATGCCAGGACAGGATAGTTAAATTAAAATAGCCACTTTCATACTTAAAAAGCACAATCAATTGGTATAAAGCCTTCCTGATGTAAAAGTCATGTTCCCTGATGGAAAAGAACAGCTAATGCTCTGTTCTGAAATTGGCTGTAGGACTTATTCATCACCAAAGAGCTCTACTGGATTTAGCTGAATGCACTTAGCTACAAGTATTTTCCCTAATACTGTTCCCTTCAGTGTAGCAAAGCAAGGGAATTTCAGGATACGTTTTAAAACAGAAAGATTAAAAATTTGGCACATGAGGTGTGCGCAACAATTTGAAATAGAGAGGAAAAATATTACTGCTGACTGCCCTTTAAAAAATAATGATCAGATAGTACCAAAAAACATACTAAACTTCTATCAGTACACAGCTGGGACCATGGTAAGGCAAGCACAAACACCGTGTGTTGCAGCAGAAAGAGAAATGCTTTAAAATAGAGGCAGGGAAACATAGTTGGAATGGATTAGAGTGGAGTTTGCCAGCTTAAGTAGGGATAGGAACGTGGCCGATTCTTGCTGGAGTTCACTGAGTGCAAAATATTCGCTTGATAACGTTGCCAATTTTTCTTGCTTTATGCACATTGATTTCCAATATACAAAGTTTTGGATGTTCTCGTGTGTCTTCCAAGGGTAAATCTATCAGAAACACTGGAGTTCTCGCCTTTGGGGAAAAGGAAGAAGGAAGGACGAGAAATCGGCACCTTTAATTTGTCCCTCCCATTTTGTGTGAAAGTGCCTTAGAGAAACACATACTCATTGCTGAAAGGATGATGTGTGAGGTGGCTGAAGTTGATTCTAGGTGGAGTTTTAGTCATTCAGAAAAACGTAACTGTATCTTCAATTATATTGCAGAGTTTACAGATTTCAACTGAAAATGTGACAAAGGACTAATACAGAACTAAAAAAAGGAAATGTGACAAGAGAAAGAAGCACCAAAAGAGAAATTGGAAGTGGAACAAAGGCTAAATAAAAGGGAAAAAGTGCTTTTCTTTCTCAAGCTGATTCTTTTGGCCTAGTTTTATGCTGATATAGTCTCACTGGTTACGTAAATTTGTACTTCAACGCAACTGTAATCAGACAAAAGACATACTATCATTCTTATTTATGTTTGTGTTTTCTTTGATCTTAATCCAGGTTTGGTTTTTACCTTTAATACTGCATTGCCAACATTGAAGAATAGTAGGCATAACATTGTTTCCTAAATCCACAAACAGGTAAGGGTAGAAATAATTCTCTTACAATAATTAAATAATAGACAGACAAAATGACCTTTAGGGACTGAGCGCTCATTAAAAATTCTATTACTGTTTACAAGGATAAGGGGCTTCATTACCCAAAACGTCTTCGAAAATGTTACCCTGTCTAGAGAGTGGCAATCACAACAAACTTTTGTTAATACTTCTCTTTTTAATAATCTCTTTAAAAATATTTCATCTTACACTATTTATAAAACGAATCGCTCTCACACACATTTCAAGATGAAAATAACACTCCCTCAGAGCAACCCAGGCACAAAGCTTGTAAAGCTATGTTTTCTTAGGAGACAAACTATATTTATGTAATTATGTGTATATATCGACAAAATGTTCTTTCTGAAAAACCTTTATAGTAGAACTGTGTCAGTTTAAAGACAGAAGAAAATGAAGAGAGCTGCTGGTCCATAATGGTAGAAAATCTTATCTTTTGTTTACTTGGGCTGTGGCAGGCAACACGACACTGAAAAGGTTTAATTTACAACTGGAAAATCACAGAATCACAGCCCTGAACAGGGAGTTCACAAGAAGCAGAAGTACCAGATTGCAATGAGCACATCATACATATTCTAGGCAGAGCTCATCCAGATATAATGAGGAAAATCCAGAGGATACCACTACAGCCTTCCTAGACACACACAGGGACAGCATAAATCTGTTTATATTTCTGAATGTAAGAATGCACACCTCTCCATCAAACAGTGACAAGAAATACAAAGGCGTGAAAAATAAAATGTAAATTGAAAGTAATAGCAATCGCTCTGTGATAAAACCTTAAAATAAGCATTTATCACTAGTGCCTGTTATTGTTAGATGCTAAATGACAGCACTGGCAAGAAGGGAAGATGCACATTGAGGTCATTCAGCCAGACTGTGCAGACACAATATTCTCATTTTGGTGCTTCTCCACAACCCCCCCCACCTTCTTTTTTTTAATCATAGTAAATACAATTATCAACAGCAAGAGGCAAGCCAGCAAACTCTTACACTTCTGACTAATATAATGTAATATAATAAATAAAATATAATAACACACAGTATAAAGCTCAGGAAGAAACAAGCGTTAATGAGTAAGCAATCAGTTGTGGCAGAACTTTTAAGAGTTTGTTTCACAAGTCTTTAAAAGTATTTTAAAGGTGCAAACACAGAAAACTCTTAAAGCATGGAGAAGTTTTTCACAACCATCTGAAATGTAATCTGATACTTCAAGCAACAGCAAATAAAAAAATAAAATACAAAATAAAACTAAGAATCATGACTTTACTGAAACCACTGGGGGTATCACTGAGATCAGAGTTCCTAACAAAAATTTACAAAATACTGAAATATGTTAGTTTCCAAATTACTGCAGTCTGGTTTAATTCTTTTCTTTCATACATTAATTAAACCCTTCCACCAATACTTCACCAAATGATGCCATGAGGGCTAGAACATTCAACAGGAAAGACAAGGAAGGAAGGATAGTTTGGACTAAACAAGCCACTATCAAAAAAACCACAGAGGTGCCAATGACTGTTTTCCCAACTACATTTGCATTCTCTTCTACCTCTGTTTAAAAAGGCTCTCTAAATCTCCATCACCTAATGAACCAAGTTACCTGGTTCTGAATCATCTGCCCTACAGTTCTTTCAATACCAGTTTGACAAAGGAGTTTTAAGAAAATTTCAACTACTTTGAAACTCTCCAGTGAAGTATCTTCATTTAAATATAGCAAACATATTTTTGCTACCAGTCTACAGAACAGAATGATTAATTCTTTCAGGTTTTCTACGAGCACCATCTGGTTGTTGTGATTGTTACTATATAACTTATCAGCATGTTTTAATAATTTTTCTTTTGACAGTTTAGCCTTTGACAGTGTCTTTATGCCTGTGAACATGGGGTGCTTTGTATTCTAACCACATTTGTGTTACCTACAGAGTGTGCTGGAAACTGTCAAGCAAGATGGAGAACATATCGACAAGCTGTGTGCAGGGAAACAATTTCAGATGGGACCTTTCTGGAAGGAGCAGCAATTTTTTCAAGTTCAGCAGTTGGGTGCTCTTTTTATAGCAGTTTAGGTATCCCACCGAATGATTCTGAGAAGGTATTTGCTTCTTAGTGAATAAAACGTGCACTGAATGCAAAACCGAAGAGCTTTGAAATACACGGAAACACCCATACCGAAGTAGTCATTTATGCTTAGGACATTCCTGCATTTGAGAAATAATAAAAGAAGGCTGTGAGAAATGAATTTTAGTGACTCATCTGAAATACAAGTAGGTAAGGAAGAAGCATGTAAAATAATGTGAAGCTGCACCAGAATGACCTATTGTTTAAACAAGCTAAACTTGTGGTAGATTATAGGTATGAGCTAAAAAAATAAAATTGTTCTAAGGTGACATATTTTTTAAGAGAACGTTAAATTGAATCTTTTTCTGGTATATCTTTTGAAATCTTCAGCTCATTCAAATCACTTACTGTCATGCACTCCTAATCATACCCACAGATTCACAAATACTAACCACAACCACTTAGAAAAGGGTTTTTCAGTTGACAGAGGGAACCCTTCTCATCTCTGACATGAATATCTTTCCTATGAAAGCTGATATCAGATATTTTGGTCTTTAGCTGAATCTTGAATATCGGGTATTTTAGAGTCCTGACACTAAAAATAGTAAACGCGATTGAAATTCATAGAGAAACATTTTGGACAAATGCCTTCATATGTTGCTGTTCAGAAAAAAGCAATGACTGGGTAAGAATTTGTATATAATTTACTTTAAAATGTACTCAGACAAGAAATAATACACATGCACTTATTTTTTTGTATTTGCCTTATGAATCATTAAGCAGAGGAGCATATAATCCTCAGTATAATCAAAGACAATGTACAGTAATAATCATTTCATGCTGTTAAATATGGTTAACTTTTTCTTGTACTTCTATCCCTCCTTTGAATTAATATATACCAGCAAGAGACTATCTACTAAAAGATAATATTTAAATGGCATATTTCCAGAAAAATTTCCATACTACCAATCATAGAATCATAGAATAAACAGGTTGGAAGAGACCCACTGGATCATCTGTGGTTACCAAGCAACTTTCAGGAGAATCAGAAAACCATGTGAAGAACAATCTGGAGAACAGGAAATCAGGGCTTGGCTCAAGCCTCTCAAGGAATCTACTTTCCCATTAGCAGGAGGCTTCTAGAGCAAGACTTCACAGTTTTTCTGAAGTCCTATTTTAAAAGTGCTGTGAAGTAAAAAAAGCATTGATTTAAACTTGTTCAACTTTTCACATGACTTCATTAATCTCTTCCTATGTGTATAATCAGCCAGACTATAGAACATTTCTTCCACTGTCTAAAGTCCCACACTATTAAAGGCGCATGTTCTCCTTGTCAAGGACAGAACATAGAGATGTATTGACAAAAAGCATAGTTTAGATTGTCTTCTGGCTTTTTTTTTTTCTTTTAAAATTATTTAAGCTTTGTGTTGAGCCTGAATTTCACTAGATTCTAAGTAAATCAATCAAAGTGGTTCAAACCATGTAATGGTATGGCAAATTTTCTAAGCTAATGCCCAGTCAAAACACCTAGCTCTAAAAAACTTAGCAAAAAGCTTCAGGGATAGCATCTAGCACAGTTTCTAACACAGCCATATTTAACTTGAACAAATTTTCTTTTTTTCCTTCTAGTTTACTCATACAAATATATTTGGAAACTCAGTGTATCATAGCCTTTCTGTGTGACCTTTATGAAAAGAATATTTCTCTGCAATAAAACTGTAAAAAATCTACCTTTTTAAAGTTCTGGTTGGAAAAAAATGCATTTTAGCTACAGGAAAACGATTTAGATCTGCTAGAAAAAGACAAACGAAACTGAATCAAAAAAAAAATTAATTTATGCTTACACCTATTGTATTGTTTAAATATATTGTTAAGTTGATTAAGCATAATTAATTTTGTATTTCAGATACATTTAATTTGTGTACTTCCTTTAAGTCTACTCTCAAGATTATAAAAAAATATCTCAGCGGTGCTCAGAGGAATCCATGTAACAATTAGCCTATAGGAACTCCACACAATAGCCCCGGGTGTTTAATAAGTCACTTTACTGCCCACCACCAAGAATAAAACAGATGTTTTCCTTTCGAATGGGGAGCATCTGACATAAGAACTTCCTAACTTATCTAATACATTTCTGACAACGGTCAACTGAAAAAAAAAACCAGTACTATTATTGATGGTGTTCTATTTTGTATAAAATCTTTAATAATCACTGCACAAACAATTCTCCACCTAGAAGTCAAACTGCAGAAAATAAAAACCAAACAAATGTGGACCTCTGTCATCAGAAAATCCCATTAATTTGATTTTAATGCAGATTCAGTAGTTCTTTTCTTCTGTCCTTACTCAGTATTTTTCTACTAACATGATCAGTTTTGCCTGATAAGGACTATAAGATATTACCTCTTCTGCCTGCACACACTTTCTAGAAAACAAAGATAATTATTTTAAAATTTCAGATTACTGATTTTGACAGCACATTTCTTGCACCAAATACATATGTACCATTACAAAATAGCCTTCTTAAGAATATATGTTGTAAAGATAAAAGAGTAAGGATTGAAAAGATACATACACTACACACTATAACATCGCATGTATTCAAACACCAATTAAAAAAAAATTTAAATTTAAAAATCCTAATGGAATCCCATACTTTTAATATGCAGGCACCTTCCAAGGCTTTCGTACTGTTACCAAGTACAATTCACAAGCTCTCTCTCTCCCAAACTCTCTGTATCAAGTACAAAAGTTCTGTATTTCCCCATCTCCCCATGATTCTACATACAGTATTTTTCTCATGGCAACACCTTCAAAATGCAGCAAGAAGTCCAACAGGAGTATGGTACGATACTTAAGAGGCAAGTGTTTAGTCTACCTTAGTGAACAGAGAAGAAAACATTAGTATAACCACCACACTTACTTTCTTAGCTGCAAATTAATTTTCCTTGCCATGGTTCACTTTTAATATATAAATAGATATACTAGAATTTAGTTTTAATGAATACTTGGGAGAAGCAATTGTCGTGCATTTTCAAAGCTCCAAATTAGAACTATTTAAATTTATTTGCTTTATAAGTCTGAAATCACACACATCTACTACTACTACTCAGAGCAGCCTGAGGATTAAGATAGAAATTAATTTCATTCATTTTCATTTTTTTTCCAAAATACATGAGGAAACTAAACCCAGAAGTGCGTTGATGATAGAAATTATCCAGGACTCCAGTCCTGAGCAGAAGCACCTCCTGTGGTTCATGTGTAAAAGAATGTAGAAGGTAATTGCTCTCCTGTTTCTCATTGTGCACTGAACTTTCAACTATTAGAACATAATTGGCATGATTATGCTTGAGCATTCAGTTGGTTAGACAGTTAACTACTTGAAGACAATCTGATCCAAACACTGGACACTGGCATAGGAGCAGACTGAAAACACCAGCAAATAGCACAATTTTCCATTAGTTTAATTTCTGTTCTGCATAAACGCTACAGACTGCTTCAAAAAATAAAAAAGCAAACAACAAAACCAAGAATTGCTTGAGAAACCCAGAAGGACTCAGCAATTTAGGATGAAAATAGAAAGGCTGAAGAATATGTTGTTGAACAGATACCCTTAGAACATAGCAAAATGTAGGTACATATTTTAGGTACTTGATCCTAGACCTGAAAATTCAGCTGCTTAGAGGCCCATCTGTGTAGTCAAGATCCAGATTTTCACTGCGGCTAACCCCACCTGAAATATTATGAAATTTCATGTACAGTAATGTTTGTTTCTTGCTTCTCTGCTAAAGTCATCATTTAAGGAACATAAATGATCCTGTAATATGATTTTGGTGTTACAAATGAGATGGAAATAAAGACCTAGTAAATGTATTATGGGCCTTGTATAACTAACTATTCATATATCCATAGTTTCCTATCTTTCATCCTATCTTTAACAATGAGTTAAGATAACAAAGCAGTTAAGCATTCAATTTTATATATGAGGAATAAAGTCTTAGATTAACAAACTTGTCTGTTGATGGCACGATAAATATTTTAGTAACATCACTACAATAATCCAGACCTTTTGACTGCTAATGCACACTGTTTCTTATTAACTTCATTTAACCTCCCTGAGTATAATTTCCTCATTCACTTACTCTGTCTACCTGTTTCTAGTTGAAGACATAATAAAGTCTTTAGTCTTTCAGGTTTTGAGGGGGATTCATGCTATTATTCCCTTTATTTTTAAGTGGAAAAGTAACATTTCTGAAAGTCTAGTACAATTCTTAACAGACATTTAGCAGTGCTGACTTCAGATATGAAAATCTAGAAAGAAGAAAACGCAGCCCATCTATGTGAGGTTGTATTTTGGCTTCCTCCTCCTTGGAGAGGAAAGAATCTCCCTCTGTTAATTATCTCTCATCAACTGTTCAACATCCACAAAAGATGTTAGCTGAAATAAGCAAAAGCACATTCAGGAACATCTTCAAGTTTGGGGTCAGGCTTATCTAGGGGCTATATTTCACTGCAAATTTGAACTGCTTACGTGGCTGTATTCTCTGACCCAAATAAGGATGTTTGAGTACACTACAAGAGTTGATGTAACATTCATTTGGACTTCAGCTGAACAAAGATTCTTGACATATCAAAACATTATTCATCTAAACTGCTCATGTGGGCATGACTGGGGTGGAGGGAGACTGGGGTGGTGTGGGTACCTGGGGTGCAGGTCTTACAAGGAGCGGCTGAGAGAGCTGGGGTTGTTTAGCCTGGAGAAGAGGAGGCTGAGGGGAGACCTCATTGCTCTCTACAACTACCTGAAAGGAGGTTGTAGAGAGGAGGGTGCTGGGCTCTTCTCCCAAGTGACAGGGGACAGGACAAGAGGGAATGGCCTCAAGCTCCGCCAGGGGAGGTTTAGGCTGGACATTAGGAAAAAATTCTTCACAGAAAGGGTCATTGGGCACTGGAACAGGCTGCCCAGGGAGGGGGTTGAGTCACCTTCCCTGGAGGTGTTTAAGGCACGGGTGGACGAGGTGCTGAGGGACATGGGTTAGTGTTTGATAGGAATGGTTGGACTCGATGATCCAGTGGGTCTCTTCCAACCTGGTTGTTCTGTGATTCTGAGAACGGGGTGGGAGGTGGAGAATGCTTGTAATATATAGCATTAGGTGAAAAATAATACTCTTCCCACCCTCATCCCAATGGTTTTAATAGAGTGTTTACTGTGTCATTTAGCAAACAGGCCTTCTGTTCCAAAGGGAAGTTTTACTGCAGCCTTCAAAGGAGTGGTGGGCCGTTGTTATCGAACTGAACACCTTTGACAGTTATAACTAAACAATGGCATCGACATGGTGGCCTGTCCTGAGAAAAAAAATTCCCACAGAAAGTATTTGAGGGCAAAATACAGGCCCCAGTTTTCCCCTTTGGAATTAAAACTCTTTCTGCATGGGAATCTTAATACATGGGAGAAGGGGGGAGCATGTCCCCCTCTTCTTCAACATCAGGAAACTGATACGCTCTGCAATGTCTTTCTTTGTGCCAATACAGCCTTATATACCAATTAGTTGGGGATTGTAAGCTGGAAGGGAAGATAATTAGATTTCCACATGCCTTTTCCTTTTATGCATTCAGATTTTAGTGTTTTTTTTCATCAATCAATCCTCAGGTAAAATATAACTAAATTCATGCTAAATACAGTCTAGTCATAACAAAGAAACAATAACAAAACATTCTCAGAAGGTTGTGATTTTGTTTGATTGGGTTTGGGGTTTATGGGGTTTTGGGGATGGAAGGGGAAACATTGTGTGCTTTTCACAGAATCACAGAATAACCAGGTTGGAAGAGACCCACCGGATCATTGAGTCCAACCGTTCCTTTTAAACCGTTGCCTTTTAAAAGGCAATCTCTTCTAACGGGTATTTTGACTTCCATAACACACGCAGGGGAGAAAAAAGCTGCTTGAAAATAAGGCTGCCAGCCAGCTGCACAAGACTTACTTGTAAATGTCTCTTATAGTCTTGTTTTCCAGCTATCCAGCCACATTGTAGTTGGAATGCCTCCTGATGTTCTCAAGCGAGTGGATATAAATACATACAGAGCCTGATGCCCAGGATGGCAGAGTTTTTACAGGCAATCAGCTGGAAACTGTTTTGAAAGCCAGGGAATAGACAAAAAAAAAAAACTATTGAGATTTCTTAGGGGTGTCAAAGCATAAGGGTTAAAGTGATGAGATGAATATCAAGCCTTTCTGGCTCTACATGACACAGCTCAGGATACTAGTGGGGAACAGAGCCAGCCTGTGTTCCATAACCTAGGGACCTGCCAAAGTACATTTCTAGTATGATAAACAGACTAGACTAAGAGATCCCACTTCATCTCCAGGGAAATAAACCAAGTACAACCATGAGCTGCTAACTCCGGCCTCCGGAGAACCTGCTCAATCACTAGCTCTCCCAGACATGGATGTATGATCAATCTTTTGCAGCAGCAGAGTCCCACTTACTTTCACATGACCGATCCAAGCAGGAAAGGGCCAACTATCCCAAATAGAATCATAGAATGACCAGGTTTGAAGAGACCCACTGGATCATCAAGTCCAACCATTCCTATCAAACACTGAATCATGCCCCTCAGCACCTCGTCCACCTGTCCCTTAAACACCTCCAGGGAAGGTGACTCAACCCCCTCCCTGGGCAGCCTCTGCCAGTGCCCAATGACCCTTTCTGTGAAAAATTTCTTCCTAATGTTCAGCCTAAACCTCCCCTGGTGGAGCTTGAGGCCATTCCCTACTAGGAATATATGCTAACTTTTGTGACTCAGTCTAAACCAAGATCCTTTTTCCCTCTATGGTAATAACAGCCCTATTTTGGAATTTGGAACAAGAACCATCTTTTGAACTTTCTGTCTGACATCTTTGGTCCCAAATAAAGAAGGCATTTTAACACGAAGCTGTCACTGATGCAAAACTGAAGTTGCTATAGTACATGAAGCAGGTCCACTGGGGTCAGTATAATATTAAGAAAGATTGAATCATGCAGTGATCATCCCAGACCTGTTTAGAACTCAGACTAGCAATCTGAGTAGCTTTATCATTAACATTCACAGAAAATAAATTAAGAGAAGCCTAAAGCAGACTTTAATTACCAGAGTGCCTCTTTACATTTACGCAGTAGGTAACCAATGTAAAGGGACAGAAGATGTCAGTCTCAGTAAGCTACGTCTGGTTGCCTGGTTAAAGTTCATTAAAGGAATTAAAGACTCATACTAAGAAGTGGGGGCCAAGTTAACATGATTTTATTACTCGGTTCTATATTGAATCATACAAATAACTGACGCAGTCAGTGATTTCTAATAACTGTGATTACTTGGATCCTGAATCAGAGATAACAATACAAAAGGAAAACATTGGAAACTTTATCCTAATAAAAACTACTATACCCTGCATGGATAAACTCATTAAAATAAATACCTTCTATAGTAAAAGCAAGGCATTAGCTACAAGAACGGCTGTTGCTCATTTTCTTAAATGGTAGGTAGACAGACAGATAAATAACTTTTTAAGGGAATTAAAAGTCAGAGCTGTGGATTACTGTTACCTATCACACAACATTAACAAGCCTGACTGCTTGGGTTTCTAAAAGATACACATGGAGTCCTGATCAATAACTTTATGTTTGCTTTATGGTTATCAATAAAAGCAAAACATTTGAGACTACTGACACATACCCTAAAATCAGTCGAAGTTCATAGATGCTACTAATAATCCTAGAAAAGGCAGATATTGAAATGTTTCTCCTGTTCAATGGGGTAGGAACAGCAACAGATAAACTGTAAGAGGAGCGTGAATTAGCCACCTGATAATCAGAAACCACTTTTTGTTAAACCAATGGTGAAAAAGCAGATGCTGAAATTGGTACTTACCAAGCATGGAAATAAGAAGCTTTGCCTGGTCATCTACGGGACTTTGATAAAGAAAACATCTGCTGTTGTGATGAGACGAGATAGTTTTGGTTTGCATTAGAAAATGGGATGCGAGCTGTCCAAGATTTTCCTGTATAGGGAACAAAAGAATGAATCATGGTTCTTCTCTGCTGTAACCTCTCTGACAGGTGTAAATTGTGCTTCTGCTCCAAGAAAATCAACCACCAGTATTTTTTTAGGGTCTATAATCTACCTGAGGGACATAGAAACAATGAAGTTATCAGAATGAATGCTACTGTGTTAAAGGAGTAATTCATAGATCATCAAATTCTTCCAAGGTGAATGTTCTTGTGTGTGAAAAACACAAACTTTTCCTTTCTTAGTGTAAGAAATTCTCTCACATAAAAGCGAGTTCATCATTAGATTTCATGCAAGATTTCAAAATCATACCCAGCAAAAGCCAATGTTCTGAGAACCTTAACAAATCTCCTAAAGATTTTTTGAAACAGATGTACACTAGTGCCAAACTGACACCACCAGGCTGTAAGAAACATGTGCATAAATGGAGAGTTAAATGTCATATTGGTCCTTTGTGCATGTCCCAGGGCTGCAACGTGAAGTTGCAGCAACTGTATGACCACACTGGACAGCCAACTGTTCTTTCAAGTTTGAAAGAAAAAGAAAAACAAAGTAACTAAGCATTACAAACAACAGGTACCGATTACTGTAATCAGGCATATTGTTTCTCAGGCTCAGCTTATTTTTTTCCTTAGAAATGTGGTGATGACTATTCTTCTAAACATATTTACATTACCTTCAGTACATGGCTTTCATTTCCATCTAGATTTACTACCTTAGGTGCATTCCAGCACAAGTATTCAGCCTAAAATAAAAGTGTAAAGTGGATTTTAAAAATTTCCAGAACATTTTAATCAAGTAAACTAAGTAAGTCCATCTTTTGCCTAAGTTTCAGTGATTCCATATGACAAGAAAGCAAAGGTGGCCAGTAGAAGGTAGGTAACTCAATGCAGTCAGTGGTAAGAATCAGAATGAGGTGCGTCGGGTACATATCTAGTGTGGGGAAATAGGTAGAACAGGAAGAGCTGTGATTGCCACAAAGTATGACCCCTGATATAAATGCATGTCAGGGGTAAACACAGCTGAAAATGCTCTGAATACACCTGACTTGCAGGTTTCTGCTTTCATAGCTAAGCCTGATCTGGGAGTGTAACATTGTAAATGAAGTGCTAATAGCATTAATTGTGTATTTAATAGAGTGTTAAGACTTTAATTAGATTAGTAATAAATTGTTGTCTTTGTACATACAGTGTTTTCCCACTCCTCTTAAACAGACCTTGAAAGAGCTTCTCTTTTTATCATCAGGAATTGTGAGAAGACCCCAGGAAGCTCCCAGGGTTCACCCTATCCAGTACTGTGCCTTATCTCTTTTTCTGGAAGAATCATCTCTAAAATTAAGATGGAAGTTTAGTGCCTTCCTTTTCTAAGATTGCTTACTGGGTTGTCTAAAAGGTTGTCAAACTTTTAAAAATGAGTTTATTTCATTTTTACAGACCATACATAGATCCATGTTGAGTCTCTGCTCCCATCCCACTTCAGGGAAATAATACATTTCCAACACCGCCTAGGAATACAAGAGTGATATAAAACTATAATATACATTCCCAATGAGCAAAGGAATTATGTTCTATCCACCTTCCATAAGACACAAAGACCAAAATCTCTTTAGAACATGTCATTCACTTTCAGCCCTTGCACAGTGAGCTCTCAGCTCAAGGAGGATCAAGGATCAAAAGAGGCCTCACCAAATTATAAGAAAAATGTCTGTATTCTGTTTTGTTGCAATCCTATTAGTCATAGCAAATCGTGTGTGCATCAGCTGAGTTCCAGGAAAATTATAGGCAACAGCATCACCCTTGTTCAGAGGCTGTTCCAGCACCTTCCCTAATAATGGCTCTATGACTTTAGAAGATATTTTTCCCCCTAGCAATGAATCAACTAATCTTCTAAATCCTTATTAAATTCCACATCCATCTACCTCTTAATGCTCCTGCATAACACAGTAGGACTACTCATAGGATGAACGCCAAGTCTCACAAACTGCTTATCCTCCACGTAAACCCTTACACATCTTTAGAGTGGAGCTCCTGAGCAGCAAAACTTTGGGAGTGCCATTATACTTAGAATTAGGCATACCTTTGTTTCTAATGTTAAACTCCATGCTATGTTAGGTTTGAAACAGTTCAAGTTATACAAAATATTTATTATTCATCCTTCTGGAACATGCCCCTGTGCTTCAGCGCTCCAACTTTAGTGTACTAAGCATTTCACGAACCCAAACAGAAATGACTGCTGTCCTAAAATAAAAGTCTATGAGGAGTTCCCATTGTCCTTCATGCCTTTAGAAAAACAAGGAACATTCACTGTTGAGCTCTAGCATATAAATTCAGTTCAGATGAGAAATACTCGAGAATGATTCCCTTCCTATTTATGTTCTAACAAACCCACAGAGAGAAGAAAAAGAGACATTTTATAAGGAACAAGAGTTGTTTAAAAGCAAATCTCTGAAGTAAGCCTAGGATACTCTCCCAGCTCTTAAACACAGCAAAGGACACAGTCTTAACTACCTGTTTCATATTATGAGATTTCTAAACTCTACTAAATTGAATTAAGAACCTGAATAGTAAGCAATATAACCATAATTTAATTAATTTAAGTGTAAAGTAAGAACACAATATTTTCCCTGAAACTGTTTTTTGGGGTTTTTTACTAATTTAGTGGGATTATCAATAAGGAAAAAACAACACTGAAACCGTAAAATCATTTCTCCACAGGATAGAAACAAAAGGTAATTATTAAAGAACTAGGAAAACAATCTAATCAGAAATGTAAGACATCATGTACCGTGTATTATTTTTATCACTAAGAGTTCCCCATATAAAAAGCACAGAGAAAACCATAATTCAGAAGTGGGAAAGCAGAGAAACTCTAAAAGTGAAATGGACTTCTGACAAATGATACCACATAGAACATGAGTTCACAGACTGATGAAAAAGAACACCCCAGTACCAGCAAACTAGAATAACTTACATTCTAGCTGAAGTAGAGTTATTTTGGTATTAGCCTTTTAAACATGCATAGTTACTTGCCAAGGCTACTGAACACTTACTTTTTTAGGGTTTGGGTTTTTTTGAGGAGGTAGGGGGGAGTGCTTAGTTTTTGTTTATTTGCTTTGTTTTATTGTAGTGTGAGGCTGGTTTGGAAGGTACAACCTTCCATTCTTAAATATCTAGGTTACTTGAATTACTAGGCCTGTTTGTGTGCTCCCAGCCTTATCCCAAATAGCCCAACAACACTAAACTTTTACATAAGCACTGCTTTATTTGCAACTCCGTACCTTGAATATTCTCAGAATCTTTGAATATTGGGATGTTTATAGTCTTTATGAAAGATGTACCTGAGTTCATGTAATCCAGACGACTATCTCTGTACAGCTGCAGAAATTACAGAGACTTACAAATGAAAGTACAGTAAGGAAATACGTAGCTTTCATGACTGAATTATTCATTCTAGACTGATTTTTAAAAGCATTTGTGCAAATTGTAAGCCATTTGCCCAGGAACACAATAGAAACAGTAAGAAACCCCAGCCTGCCCATTTTCTGTTCCTCTGATTACAGCCTATGCAGTAACAAGCTCTACTACTCCTTACAGGAAGCATTTCGATGTTCTTTTCTGACCAGTAATATCCAAGACTTCCTGTGTTTTTTCTGTAGCTGTTCCAATTTTCGCTTCCCTCTACAGCTGTCTTTTTCCCTCTCTAGGTGTCTGTGCAAGTCATTTGTCCTGATCAGATGGTAATAGCTTGTTTAGTATCTAGCAGACAGGTATACTCATGTTGGCTTTAAATTCCACACAAAAGCCTGACTTTCTGACTCTCCCTATCTTCCTGTCCTCCAACAGTGATTTAGATCTGAGAGAACATCATTTAATATGCTCAGCTTTACATATGGAATCTGTCTTCTTGGAGGAAAAAAAAAAATTACCTCTGCATTAGAGAGTTGAAATAAGAATAAGCAATAAAAACCCTGGCAACTACAGCTCTTCAAAACCTCTTCATTCCAATAGCCACGCATGCAGAAAACTTTCAAAGGAAGATGAGATTTGCTGCACTAGATCAGATCTTCGGTTCATAGGGTCTGCTGACTTGCTTTTGCCAGTGCTTCAGAGAAAAACAAAACAGAATCCCTGTGATGCTCATACAGCAGTCAGTTTTGTATCAACTGTTTGTCTCAGTGCAGGGAATTCTTTGTCATGGTGTTATATCCCACTTAGTGGCTACGCAAAGTGAGGCCTGAAGCACTGCTCTTCAGCAGACACTCAAGTTGCCGCTGAGCTTTATTTGTATACACAAAAGTGCTGGTCTGTCTTAAATGCTGTTGTACTTGTTCATTTGTCACGTCCTCCACACGCGCAATTATTTTTTATTTATTTAAAGAAGACTTGAGTTGTCTACCACTTCACATCAGAGTCACAAAACTGTGCTAATACAATTCTTTTTCAAAGAAAACTGTGGCTAGCCTTAAAAAGCATTTGCCTAGTATAATAAATGCCTATTTCAGAAGAAGAGAAGTTTTGCCAATTTACCTCTGCTAATGGAATCCATCAAAATTAATCACTTCATTTGTCCTTTTGAAAAGTCATATGCTAGAAGAGAGGTTATTGCACTGAATTGCGTTACTTTTGAACTGTGACACAGGCATATACCTCCTCTATCTATTACTTTGTAGGAACCACGTTAAATATTTAAATGAATCTACTTCTACTGGGATAGTTCACATAGGATATACCTGTTACTGCACTTCAAAGTATAATCTGTCACTTATGTGACAGTATAATCAGTAATCAGGAAGTATACATATAATTATATACATCAATTCAGAGAGCAAGTTAGAGCTCTTAAAATATCAGAAACATACTTTATTACATGCCATGAATTAGATACACAACGTACCTTGGGTAGAATATACTTATAAGTCATCTCAATCATAAATCCAAATTTTATGATTAATTCGCAGCTGAGAATGCATTTCTATAAATGGATACTGCCCATGATCTCTAGGTACTCATAGCTGCACAATAAAAGCTATGAGGTATCTAAATTTTTGCTTTTGGTCACACCCAAAGTGCTTCAGTCTGGATAAATGGCAGTTCAGTGACTTACCTCAAACTTGTACCTTGCTGGTATTCAAGATGGGTTTGAAATCTGCTGGTGATACGATCTCAGGTATGTTCTCAAAGCATCTCTAAATGGATTATAGCCTACAGCTGAAAGGAAAACAGAAATCATATCAGTATTCCCCGTATACAACACCTCAAATGTGAGATGACTCATCCATAGCACGGACTATATCACTCCCTCACTCCTGCGAAAATTATTCTATTTTATAGTTGTGTTGGGTCAGGCAGAGATGGAGTTAATTTTCCCCACAGCAACCCTCGCAGTGCTGTGCTTTGTGCTGGTAGCTGGAAAGGTGTTGGTAACACATCAGTGTGCTGGCTGCTGCTGGGCAGTGCTCACCCAGCATCAAGGCTGGAGGTGCCACATCCCTATTCCCATCACCTGCTGATGGGAAGTAGAGAATAAACCTTTTGTTTTCCTTTGTTTCCATTCCTGGCCTTTGCTTTTACTTTATTAAATTGTGTTTATCATGACCCGCAAAGGTTTTTTCCATCTTATTTTCTCACCACCTTTATCCTGCTGAGGAGGGGAGTGATAGAGCAGCTTGGTGGGAACCTGGCACCCAGTCAAGGTCAACACACCACAACAATGAACTAAAGAACTATCAAGTCAGTAAAAGAGTGTAAAGGACATACAATTCATTTTCTAATCGTGGTATAGAAATCTCAACAAGCAGGCAAAATCTAGCTTCTCTCCTAGCTCCAAATACTTTAATGTTGTCTACAGCCAAATGTGCAGTATTCCAGATAAGCACAAAATTACTAAGTGAAAAGCCCACTTCTCTTTCTTCAGTTCTGGAAGAGAAAATTGACTGCTTTGTGATTTGTGGAAGTGACGCTTACCTCCAGTAAGAAGTTTCAGAATACAGAGCCAAATAAAGAAAGTTATCTATATACTAGAAAGTGATAGGCTTTACAATATGTTCTTCCCAATTTTTTAGCCCCTAGCTTAGTGCTCGGGCTTCCATCCTTGCTTTCATCTCTCCCTAGATATTGTCTTGAAGATTAAGAATTCCCTTGTATCAGTGAATATCTAATAATTACAGTCAGAAAACTCAACAAAGTAGCTAAGAACCCTGCATTGTTCTAGCTTTTAGTTATATAAATTTAAAAGGTTTTTAATTATCAATTTGAATTTTAGAATAAGAAATAAAGTTTATGTATTGCACGAATAAAAAAAAATTGTATTTTAAAATTTGTTACAGCAGTTTTAAAAGACTTTTGTCTTTATGCCAAAGAGCATTAGCTTACCTTACCTAATTTCCTCAAGACATTAGAAATTTAAATTTTGTCAG
This sequence comes from Phaenicophaeus curvirostris, assembly GCF_032191515.1. NCBI lineage: Eukaryota > Metazoa > Chordata > Aves > Cuculiformes > Cuculidae > Phaenicophaeus > Phaenicophaeus curvirostris. The sequence goes on from NC_091395.1 coordinate 4,235,709, forward strand.
GAACAGCACTGTGCAATAAGCTCAAGTTGTGATGAAATTTATAGAGAGATAATGTACTTTAAAAGTCCATAATTAACAAAGAAAGAAAACCAAAGAATATTACATGGTAAAGACCCACTGTCCATCAGAGAGAAGGGGGAAGAGGCGGTGCAAAATATCAGCTTAATAAAGTAATTATATGCCCAGAAAAGTAAAAACTTCTCCTTTTCTATAATACTTGATCCAGCACTGCCTTCTGGTACTAGACCTGACCTTTTCTCTTTGAAGCCCACTTGACTACAAAGGCAGCACAACCATCTTAACTGATTAAATCTTCATACAGAACAGCAACAGTTCCTCAGCTCCCCTAGATATCAGCATCCCTAAACACTGTTTTCTAGAATACTCCCTTTAACCACTGTTTTGCTCAATGGAGCTTCCTTTCTTATTAAAAAAAAACTGCAATAATTTCAACCTCTTGAGCCCCAAACATCAAAAACAATGAAAGTAAAGGAACATGCAAAACTGTGTAGTAAAATTTAATAAGGATTTTCTTGTTAATTTAATTCATATATGTTACAATTTAGCTCTGGCATTTCCCATAATTGCTTGTGCTTTGGAGACAAAAATTTTCTTCAAAGTTAATAATAGCAAAAAAAATGCTGGAGGTTTTGCGGTGGGGGGGGTTGTTGTTTTTTTTTTTAGAGCTACATCACTAAAATATTTAGGCTTGTAAAAATCTATTGAGAATGAAAGCAGAGAAACAAGGGCTGGATGAAAGCAAGCAGTGTCAGCTTCAGAGAAATATTGAAAAGTATTAAGGACACAGATAGGAAATGAAGAATCCTCAAAGACAAAAGAGCAGGGTTATGAATGGTGCGGAACAAAAAGTACTAAAAGAAGAAGACAAACAAGGTACATGAGCAAAGGAATGCAAAAAAGAAATAAAAGCTTTGTAAACTTGCAAGCTACACAGGACATTCACAGAGAAGGGAGAGGAAGTCACAGAGTCATGGAGAATGATAAGGTCTCCCCTCAGCCTCCTCTTCTCCAGACTCAACAGCCCCAGTTCTCTCAGTGGCTCCTCACAGGGTTTGTGCTCCAGACCCTTCACCAGCTTCAATGTCCTTCTCTGAACACGTTCCAGAACCTCATTGTCTTTCTGGTACCAAGGGGCCCAAAGCAGAACACAGTATTCAAGGTGCAGCCTCACCAGTGCTGGGGGAATGATCATGATTACTCCTGCTGGCCACATCGTTTCTGACACAAGCCAGGATGCTGCTGGCCTTCTTGGCCCCCTGAACACACTGCAGGCTCATGTTCAGCCAGCTGTCAACCAGCACCTCCAGGTCCTTCTCCGCTGGGCAGCTTTCCAGACACTCTTCCACAAGCCTGTAGCGTTACGTGGGGTTGTTGTGACCCGAGTGCAGGACCCAGCACTTGGCCTTGTAGAAACTCATATAAGTGGCTTTGGCCCATGGATCCAGCCTGCCCAGATCCCCCTGCAGAGCCGTCTTGCCCTCAGACACATCAACACTCCTGCATAACTTATTGAGTAAACTTATTGAGTCTACAGAATAACAATGAAAAAGGAAAATAACAGAAAAAGGAAAGCAAAAATTTACAAAACAGACAGAAAGTAATGACATATAGCTTGCTCTTAAGGTTCAAGAAATATTGAAGGTGTAAAAATGTGCTCCCTGCCATACTTTTGCTAGACTTTGCCTTCCACCCTCAATTGAAAACAGATCTCACCAGCAATGTACAGAGCAGGGTAAATTCACCAAAGAGGAAATGTTTATACCTTGCTCCCCACGGTTATGCTCTTATCATCACAGACTCCACTAGCTCCAGGCTAGAGGATGACTAACATGCTTTGCTTTTTCCTCATCCTATTTGTCACCCTTCTTTTCTTTGGAGCAGGAAAGGAAGAAAAAAAGCTTCACTGCCAAATGCATATGTTATTTTCTTTCCTCGGTATCAGTGGGACTTTTCTCTCTAGGTAATTGCTCCACAAAAGAGTTCACCCTCTAATAAATTATGGCATTAGAAGACACCCTCCTAAAGCTGGAGAGAAGTCTGTGCAGTATCAGCTCACCTGTGATAGAGAAAGATTGCAGTCAAGCTTGATATCAAGTGGCAAGAACGATGACTGACTTCAGTGACCCCTAAAAACCAGTATCAAGCATGAGTTGGGGAAGAATACCGCTGTGTACCACTTAGTTTCTTGCTAGGCTGTAATCACAAAGCTACTACCTATTTAAATCACGTTTTATCTTCTCTGTCACGTTATGTTATGTACTCAAGGCAGCTACAAAGCTCCTAACCGTCAGAAAAATCCAGACTAAATCATAACCATAAACATATGCAGCTTCAATTAAGGAAAAGTGATGCAATGTCTCTACAGTTATTAGTTATAAAATACAACTGGTCAGACAATAAAAAAATATGGCTGAGATAAGTACGCAGTGGGTTTGGATGATTGCAAATAAAAATGACTGTTGATAAATCTGCCAGTCTTAATAGACTTACATTTGCTAGGAAAACGAACAGAAACAAAACTGCCTTCATATTATTAATAAGGCTTGTTAAAAACTTTGATGTAACTCAAGGGAAAAAAAGTTAATTGAACTAGAAAGTTACTACTGAACACTGGAAGAGAAGTTTTAGTCTTTGAAGAGTTACCATAAAGTAGGTAAAAACAGAACAAGAACTATAAAAGCCATTTTTCTGGTATAAGAATTTCCTAATTTATGCTAGTTATTGGCTATTGACTGGGCAATTTTTAACTAAAAGAGGTGAGGCTTAAACTAGATATTAGGAAGAATTTTTTTACATTGAGTGTGTTGAAACACTGGCACAGGTTGCCCAGACAGGTAGTGGTTGCCCCATCCCTGGAAACATTCAAGGTCAGGTTGGCTGGGGGTCTGAGCAACCTGACGGAGTTGAAGATGTCCCTGCTCTCTGCAGGGGCATTGGACAGGATGATCTTCATGATCCTTTCCACCCCAACCTATTCCATGGTTCTATTATTCTATTAATTAAAACTACAGTGTGTATTTTGGTAAAGTACCTAAAGTAAAAATATTCTTACAAAACATGAGACGTTTCAAAACACTTCAATAGTCAGTTCCTATCAGTGGAATCCCTACACAAATGAATAGATAAGATTTTAATGTACTAAGAATTTTACTATAAAGATTTTTCTTTCTTTTTTTTTTTTTCCCACAGGCAGCTACCTCCTGGAATAGGGGTGTTTATCTTTTTCTAGGGGTGTATCATAGAAGAAAGGATACCAAGGTGTTGTCTGTGTCATTGGTTTAGTTCCAAGTTTTCTACACATTCTTATGGGAAAACAAAACTTGAATAGCCCTGTCTTTTAAATGAAAAGATGAGGAGGCTTTCCTCACCTCAAGACAACATTAATTATTGGGAATAACAACTATATTGTTGAGAAACATTAAAAAATATTTTTGCCTATAGCTGGTCACTGGATTTTGCCTTTTATCTTGTTTTCCATCTTAAAACACAAAAACATCCCCATCACTTCACAGAAATCAGTTAACAAAATGAAGAAAGATTTAAAAAAATTCTTTTCACAGTTCATAATAACATAAGTTACATTCCTGAGATATAGCATTTAAAAAGACACTGCTCCTGTGAGACAGCACCTCAAGTCCAGCATTCAGCTCTGGAGTCCTCAACACAGGAAAGACATGGACCTCCTCGAGTGAGTCTAGATGAGGTCTCGGTTAACATAAGCCAAATGCAGATGTGCAAGAACATACTTAATTTTCTCATTTTGGAATATAAGCTTGTATTATTAATGCAAAACAACAACTGCTAATAAAAATGACATATCTGGAAGCTGAATACCATTTGTGGTGACCACTGCTGAACTCTACATATTATTTCAGAAGTTTAGTTGGCACTAACTGTCTTTCTAGGTACAGGAAAGGAAGAAGTATCTGTTCTTTTTTGAAGTACAGGTTTCTCATAATACACAGTTCTGTAGCTTAATTAGAAATCTTTCATCTTTCAATATCTTCAATAAAAGCTAGGAAAGAACTTGTTTTTATATCATCTATCCTTAGTAACAACATTTCACAGCATGCAACCTGAAAAGGTCAGCTTGTCAGGTAATAATACATAAAATACAAATGAAAATAATGGTAGAGAAAATCATCTTGAGGTGAAACTATTCTTCTACAAAACCAAAGCAATAATAAGAATTATCCCGTTAGTATGAACCACACATTCTTCAGCTATGAGAGAAAGCATAGTTCTTACAAATATTTTTTACCATATTAAAGATAAGAAAAACATAAAAATCAGGAGTTTGTTCAGTACTCAGCTATTTTGGCCATCATAATTATTATTACAGCATTAGTGTGACAATTTAACAGATAATCCAGATGAGAATTTTAATTATTTTACTAGTTCAAGGCTTTGATTCTATCAAAACCTCCATCTGCCAAACAGTTAATTTTCTGTTTTCAACATCGTGCATAATCAGCTACTTGATTAATGCCTCAACAAAGTTTTCTACGCAGGAGGTAGAAATCTACACAGATTTGCCTTTGACAACTTTTCACACATCTATTACATTTCTGAGGCAACTTCATAAAATGGTGGAAAAGTTATTCCAAAGAACTGTATCACGGAAATAACACAGCACTATGTGTTTTTTTCCAGGCATGAAATTTTTAATGGGTTATGTGAAATAACACAAAGCAACTCCTGTTCACAGAAGAGACTTAAAATGTTTTTGTTTCAAGGATAACCAATTGTCTGTTTAGAATTTCTGGTCCTGATAGCTGCATTAGGTCCTTCATATCGAGTGCTGAATCTCCCTAGAATCTAAATTATCAAATTACTGTCTCCCCAAGGAAACAATTCTCAGGTTTTGCAAGTCATGCCTAAACCTCAACAAAACTAAAACGGCACAGTTTTACTGATATGGTTCTGTGCTTGATTGCCTTTCAAATACGTATTAAAACAAACTTGCTTTCACTAGGACAGCTGCCAAACTAATGAAAATCTTGGGGGTACAAGAAATGACAACACATACAAATGTTCCTTTCCATAGTGGTCAGAAGAGACACGCTTATTTTTATCTATTCTGTTATGACACTTCAAATGGCATTAGGAACCCTTTTCCCTCAAAACAAAACCCAATCTATTTTAGTTTTAAGAATTAACCTTATGTAGCCTTTGCTTAAGTGCCATCTGTGACAGATTCTGCATCTTTCTCCTTTACACCATCACCAGTTAAAATACAGATCCCAAGAGAATCTTCCTGTTTACAGAAGAACATCAAGTTTGATAGTTAGTTTCTCCATAGCAATATTGTACGGTCACCAGCATCAGATATGGTCTTCCAAAGTACCCTCTAACCAAATCAGTGAGGCATCAACTGGATAAGCAGTCTATAAGCTGGGTGGAAAATTGTCTGGACAGCTGGACTTCAATGGTTGTGATCAGCTATATGAACTCCAGCTGGTAGCCAGATACTAATGGCATCCCTCAGGGATCTGAACTGGCACCAGTACTATTCACATCACTATTAATGGCCTGAAAAATGAGGCAGAGCACCGTCTCAGCAAGTTTGGCAGTAATACCAAAAGGGCAAGAGGATGGTTGTCACACTCCAGAGGATAACAAAATTCAGAGGGATTGTAACAGCCTGGAGAAATGAACTCACAAATAAAACCCAAAAGTTCAACAAAAGCATATGCGTAGTGCTGCATCTGGGACACAAGCACCACATGTAACACTACAAGGCCAACTAGCTAAAGACCAACTTTGCAGAAAATTGCTTGGCAGTGCTGGTCAGTGAAGAATTGAACATGAATCAGCAATCTACCTAGGTGGCAAGGACAACCAACAGTATCCTGGCCCATATTAGAAAAAGTACAGCGAGCAGGTTGAGAGAAATCGTAGAATCATAGCGTGGTTTGAGTTGGAAGGGACCTTTAAAGGCTATTTAGACAAACTCCACTGCAATAAGCTGGGGCATATTCCACTAGATCAAATCACTCAGAGCCCCATCCAATCTGACCTTGAATGTTATTTCCCCTCTGTTCAGCATGTGAGAGAACACAGAGAAGAGCCAGCTTATTCTAGGATGCATATAGGAAGAGAGGTTGACACAATGAACCCAAACTGCAGCACAGGAACTACACTCAATCTCATTAAAATGTATTCTTATCCTCAGGTCCACTTAAAGATGTATACGTGTGGAAAGGATTTAGCTATAAGTCTCCCCAAGGAAATTCGCCATTGCTCTGCACGAAAAGCTACCCAGTCACACAAATCCAATAGGGCAAAAGATTAAAAATAACTTCTACAATTTCAAAGATGTGTAAGTTACTCCCTCAAAGTGCTACACAACAGTTTCACTAATGGTAGCATTCAGAAGTGATCCCAAAACAGCACAGGAAAAAAAAATAGGGAGAAGAAATGTTACCTTCACTCAGATAACCAGCAGCCAGCAAACAAAGTCTTAAATCTAGTTCTAAGTTTGTAGAATCATAGAATGGTCTGGCTTGGAAGAGACCTTAGAGATCACGAAGTGCCAACCCCCCTGCCAGGGGCAGGGACGCCTCCCACCGGATCAGGCTGCTCAAAACCCCATCCAACCTGGCCTTGGACAACTCCAGGGATGGGGCAGCCATGAGTTCTCTGGGCAACCTGGGCCAGTGCCTCACCATCCTTGCAGTAAAAAATTTCTAATCTAAATCTCCCTTCTTTCAGCTTAAAACTGTTCCTGTATGTCATACCCCTGCACTCCCTGAGTGCCCCTCTTCAGCTTTCCTGTAGCCCTCCTCTAAGTTCTCTAAGAGCAAGTTTGAGGGTTTATATGGAGACATTTATACTGAATTACTATCATTTGATAGTTTTGGAATTTTGTCTACTATCTGAGTAGTTTCCTCTTCACTTTTAACTTTACCTTTCACCAAAACAGGAAAGGACAAACAAAAGTGACCTTTCAGGCAGAAAAAAGATGTGGTTGGTCTTTAAGAAAAGATTTTATTCTGGCTGTATAATGACCTACTGGGAAAAATGTGAGCTTTTAGCAAAATGTCACTGTGCTGTCACAGTTGTTCTACCACTGTGATGAATATCGGGCAACTCTGTAAGACTGCTGTACTTCGCCCTGCACTAGGGTCATTGACCACTTATCACTGCAGGAATCATTGTGAATAACGATGGTGGAAAATGTAGAGGTAGCTGGATAAATAAATATTTGCCATTTCCTGAGCAGAAAAAAAAAAAGCCATAGAAATGGTTTGCCTCTGAACACAAAGAATTTAAAATAACTATTATATGTCTGATTTTGATTCAATATTCATCAATTTTAATTTCAATCTGAATAAGGTATCAGGTTAAAGGTAGCTGAAATTTTAAATATTTTTTATTTAAATATTTTTTAAAATAAATGTATATTTACTCAAATGTAGTCTATAATCAAAACACATTAACCAGCACAGTTTTGCTTTAAAACTGCTTTTATATATATATATATTTATATATGCTTCATTCAAAGCAGCTCAATATATGATTAAACATCTGGGGAATTTTTTTTTTTCATGAAAAATGTATTCTTAGTCACTAAAGGCATAGTTTTACTAGAGGAACAAGGCATACATTTGCTTAACTTTTGCATGTAACTACTTTTGTTTCACTCACCACTCACAACTATGTTACTACTGTCACTGGTGGTACTAGCATTCCTTAGATAAATACAGTACACTAACACAAGAAAATCATAGGAGTAGCACTGACAGATGATGTTGAATATAGCCCATAAAATAAAGATGTAGTTCAAAGTTTTTCACATGTTCTACGTCTGAGAAGACATTTACAGAAAACAGTAAACTAAAATTAGCACAGGAGAACTTACACTCATTTCTCTGGACTTTCAGTGGAAGTTTTTTTATTGTCTTGTGGATCACTGACAACTCATAACACAGGGAATGAAATGCGGTTTTTACTCCAGAGTGCTATGAGTTATGCACTTGATTTTAACCTGATCCAATGCTCAGTGAAAACTTGTAAAGGGTCACATCAGCAACATAAGAGCTAGACTTCAACCACCAAGGTGGGTATTCTTTTATCTCCACACAACACCCCCCCACACACGTATATCAAAACCAAGCAAGAATGTTTTCATCTGAAAGAAACTAATTACAAAATTATAGATTGTACTTGCACATAACAATTTCATAAAAAGTTCTAGCAGAAAGAGGAAAAAGAGAATTGGATGTTAACAAACTCAATATAAAATCCAGCTCAAGTTTTCCCCAAAAGCCTCATTTAATTTAGACAGAATTTAAAAAAAAAAAATCACGTAATGACCTTTCATATATTCTTATGTTAAATATTATCATTTCTATGTGAATATCCATTGTTATGACACTTTCCAGAAGTCAATTACAAAGACATATGCACAGATCTTTCCAAAATCTGAATGTAAGTGTTTGCCTGTTTGTTCACTTAGGAAACAAAAGTAATCCCATATATCTCAGGATCAATAGGAACTAACCAACAAAACTTGACAAAGTATATTAAATTGTCAATAAATTCAATAAATACTTTCCACTGTAGAGGCAGGTATCACCAGTTTATGAATTTTGCTATTAGAGGTTCAGTGAAGAAAAAACAAGCCTTTATTGCCAGATCGCTTAGAAGTTGCTCTCCATTGCCAAAATGCTGTGGGTATAAACACTATATTCTTCAACGTCTAATCCATTTGGTTTAAAAATAAATATGTACTTGGGTTTGATCAAACAAACAAAAATTACCTATTAAAATACAGTGAGGACAGCATTGTTACTTTTTGCAATAAATCTATTTATTATCTTTGATAATTCTGAAGTCCATGGTCACCTCAGAGATAGTTTTATAAATGAGTGATAATTTATTGTATTCACCAAACAGCTGAAGTGAAGATGAGCAGAGAGAAAACATCAGTAATCCTAGATTAGAGCCAAGCCCATCTTTCCCTTGCACAGTGACCAATACATTTTGAATTCTAACCCTCTGGACCAACTACAGTATGTCATATCCAGGCAAACCTGCTCCAGAATGGTAAGCGTGTACCTCCTTTTTTTTTTTTCAAATGTGAAGCAGATGGTGCATTTTAATTTTACGTCTGCATATCTAGGATGAGAAGCTGATGATAAAAAGGTTTCCTCATTGGTGCAATAAATCAGCAACTAAAGTATTCACAGACCTTTAATCCATAACACCTCCCAACATCCAGCATCCATAACATTTTTCATTAGCCCCAAAGTCCAATGAGATGAGGAGCATTCATTCAGATTCTCTCAACATTTTTCTTCATAGCTTCCTTCAGTGTTATCAAGGCACCTACTATGAGACAGAGCATACATCAATACTGTCATTAGGGGGCTAGAGCTACAATTTAGCTTCTCACATTGCTTATCTGGAAAGAGTAACTGAGATATTACCCTAGGTGGTCTGGAACTGAATTGGAAGTTTTTTAAGGAGGGGAAAGCCAATGAAACATGAGAATGAGCAATGTAGGAATGAACCCTCTAATGCTGATCGCTAATCTCAGAGTAATATCAGACAAGTCCTTAGAGTGTCTTGTGAATGGATGAATCAAAAAAAGTGGGAGTTGGGGTAAACATGGGTTTATCACCTACCACTTACCATGTCACATATTCATGACAAATATTGATTAAGAACAAACAGTAGATTTTTGAGGTTGTGGAGAGGAGGGAGCTGGCCTCTTCTCCCAAGTGACAGGGGACAGGACAAGAGGGAATGGCCTCAAGCTCTGCCAGGGAAGGTTGACATCAGAAAAAAACTTTTCACAGAAAGGGTCATTGGGCACTGGCAGAGGCTGCCCAGGGAGGTGGTTGAGTCACCTTCCCTGGAGGGGTTTAAGGCACGGGTGGATGAGGTGCTGAGGGGCATGGGTTAGTGTTTGATAGGAATGGTTGGACTCGATGATCCGGTGGGTCTTTTCCAACCTAGTGATACTGTGATTCTGTGAAGGCTGAGTATCCGTGGTTATCACGGTGGCTTGGCTTTTGCTAGCAGCCAAACTCCCACCCAGTCATCTGCTCATTTCCTCCCCTCACGGAACAGGAGGAGAAAATACCAAAAACAGGAAAAAAGAAAGCTGCTTCAAGATAATGTCAGAGACATCACTTACCAGGTACTGTCCCTGATGAAACAAATTCAGCTTGGAAAAAAATCATTTATTGCCAATTAAAATAAATACTTGATTACTCATTCAGGTACTGGGGGAGGGGGAAAAAAAGAAAATAAAAAAAGAGAAATTAACATATCTACACTTCAGAAAAACACCTTTCTTCTTTTTCCAGGCTCAAAATCACTTCAAAGTTCAACTTCATCTCAAACACCTCTTCTCCTTTCTTGTTACAGGCACAGGTGACACTCAGTCCCTTCAGGGCTTAGCAGTGCATATCTTCACAAGATCTAATTTATCCATCTCTCTAGAGCAAATGAGCCTGAACAGAGCTCCATGCTACAGCTGCTGGACTGTGAAAATATGGTTCTGTCAGAAAATACCTGTTTCTTTGACTGAAATTCAAACCCCAATCAGCAAATCGTATTAGACGAGAATCAAACGTGCAGCATTCGACTGACCTTCAACAGCCTGAAGAGATTAAGAAGTTCAAGATTAAGAAGTTCTCAAAATGCAAGGCAAAGGACTGATTTTTATGGATCAAATTTTAAATAAGCCTGTAAAATTGCAGTTCTTAGACCGGGAATGAAAGAGGAAAATACCCAACTCAATCTTCAACTGCAATTTCAGATCCTTCTTTGAAAATCTTACTTAAAAAGAGAGGAAGGGCTACAATCTGCCTCTCTCCTCCTCCCTTTCTTTTCCTTTTTTTACTGTTTCATAAAGGTAGTGCACAATCAAAGGTCTGAATTGATTAGAAATTATTCCCGTGCCAATTACTTTTTCAAAGAAGTATGGAAAAAATTTTTTTACTTCATAGCTCCTTAACAATGACTTTTCACCACATAGAACTTGAAAAGGCTCAGGACTCTGCCAGTAATATATAAGAAAATCATGCAAAAGAAGGTAAGAAAAATGTTTTCATTTTAGTGAAAGGCAAACAAAACATGAAACTAAAGAATATATGATTTTTCTGCTGATTTTAGAAATATGGATATTGAAACTACAATGGATTTTTAGAAAAGTTGGACAATATTGAGTAAGAATCTACTTACATACAATAGTACTACAGTAGTAATTGTTGCTCCATTCTGCACACTGTAACGGGTTTCTAATGCCAGCCTCCACTCCATTTTAGAGAGAAGAACCAACACTAATTAAACAGGTGACTCACTGGTTAGGAAACTTACTGTCAAAGTGAATTCTTAGATCACAGCTAAGCAAAAGCGCCTGAGGAGAAAGCCCTGAGAGGATGCTGCACAGGCTTTTTCTGGCAACATCTCCATAATCAGGTAGTGCAGTACAATAACAGAAAAGCTGCTGGTCAGAACTGCTGGTGAGGAGAAAGCAAAGACCATATCACACATGTTTTAGAAGGCTTTCCTTCAGACCAAGGTACGGTCTGGTTCCAAGGACTGAATGCCCATTAGAGTGGCAGCATGTAACACTTATTTCAGAAGCACACATGATTTAGTTCTATCTATAACTTGAATTTGCAAGACTGATCCACAAGGTGAACCAATGCACATTAAATACCTAAGACTGGTAGTT